>NC_047664.1:72652603-73020936 GCF_011762505.2 Arvicanthis niloticus | reverse complement strand
TGAGGCCTGGGCCGACCCACGTTTGGGCGGCCATTGTATCCCGGCCCATGCTGCCGCTCCGGTCCGCGGGTCGGGATTCACCAAGAGTGAGAGTGAGGACGGACTCGAAGAATGCAGACCAGACAGAGTGTAATTCAATCCTGTTTATTCTTCAGTCTAAGTCCTAAGTCTTGAGTTCCTAGTGCCTAGTCCCTAGCTCCTAGTCCCTCCAAGTTCCAAGTTACTTCTTCCAAGTTCTCTTCCAAGTGCCTGCTACCTGTCTTCTCTCTGCTGTGTCTGGTCCTCTCCTCTGTGTCTCCCTAATGTCTGATTCTCTACTGTCTGCCTCTGCCTTTTATATGTCTTACTTCTAAGCCACGTCTCTAAGTTACACCTTTAATCATGCCCTTAGGTCTTGTCTCTAACTCTGATCTCTACACTTCTAAATCATACTCTTAAATTACACACCTTTAATCTCACACACCTTTAATCTCACACACCTTTAATCTCAAGGTATCTAAACCAAGATTATCGGAGTGTGCTCAGCTGTTGTAGGCTATTGTAATCCAAGTCTCATGTCAGGGTATATGGCTCAAGATGGCTGCAAAGCTGATAGCCGCTTTCTGCTAAAGGTCGGCCCCCAACAAAATTAACCATTAGACATGATTTTTCTTTAAACTACAAATAGACATTAAAGTAAAAAGAGTCAACAGCTTACGTACTCAGATATTAAAGTTTGAAATGTAGGATCAGCAACTCAAGAACTGCGAAAACCCCTATATACAAGTCACCTAATATTACATACATGCACATGCGCATGGATGTGTACACACACACACCACACACACACACACACACACACACAGAGAGAGAGAGAGAGAGAGAGAGAGAGAGAGAGAGAGAGAGAGAGAGAGAGACAGAGAGACAGAGAGACAGAGAGACAGAGAGAGACAGAGAGATAAACAGAGACAGAAACATGTAGGAGCTAGAGTCCTGGTTTACATGTCTGTCTCCCTTTGTTCTAAAGGACTGTTTAAAAGTTTCCACTTAAGAATTCAGAGCATTTACTGCTCATTATACCTAAAGGGAAGATCTAGAAAATAGTTTCAACAGTTACTTTTGCTGGATAGGCAGAGTTGAGAAGCAGACACCCACTCTACACCTGTTTTATCTAAACACACCTCTGAAAACCTATTTAAATCCACCCAGAGTATAATGTTAAATATTTAGTCTGTCACCACCTGTCACCTAGACAACACATTTGCTGAGCCTGCACAGAATGCAGGGTGAGACAAACATTCATTTTTAGTTTTTTGACACAATGTTGCTCCTTAAAGGTGACATTTATTAAAGTTCCATAAATAAGATTTTACTTTAAATATATTATGGAAGTGCATAAAGGTTAAAGGAGTCTGACAATAGGCCTTCTGTATTTCCCACTCTCAGGTGTTCCTTTTCTTTTGAGGCTACTAAAGATGGGCCCTAGACATTCCAGGCTGCTGGGTTCTGAGGGGCCTCCCCTAGTCCCTTGATGGTCCCTGTTTGCAATGAATCTATTCCTGTCATCACTACATGGCCTTTATGAGATTTTTAGAAAAATGTTTCTTTGATACTTATTTTATTAGACTAGCTTTTAACAAATGCTGAGGCAGAGGCTCATTTGTTTTTAGCTTCTTGACTCATAGTTCATACTAAATCGCCTTGATTCCTTTGGATTAATAGTTGTGTTAGCTGTTTACAAAATTGGATTTAACAAAAATGAGTTCACAACAGTTGGATGGTCAGTCGATGTTCTCAACTTGAGATCCAGAATCACAAAGAGGATTAGTTTTCAGGCACACCTGTGAGGGATTACCATCATTAAGGACATGGACCACCACCCTAACTGTCAGGACCATTCTCTGCACACAAACCCTCGATGGTGAAGACTATCATTCCTTACTCTCTGCTTCTGCTTGTGCATGTCATGTGACCAGGCGCATCGAGCCCCAGCTGCCTTGGCTGACGGCAACTTTGAACTTTAAGCTGAAATAAACACTTTCTCCTGTGAGCTGTTTTAGTTAGACAATTTTATCCTAGCAACAGGCAAAACAACACCACAATTGGTTACTGTGCTCTGTGTAATTTTAAAACTTAGAAACTACAGCAATTTTTAGTCATCATTCTACCTGACATCAGCTAGGTAGTTTTGTTTACTATTAACAACAGTAGGATATGCCTCTCCTTCTTAGCTTAGGTTCTGAACATGTGGATGATACAGTCAATGCTCACATCTGGCTTGGACTTGACCTCTTGTATCATTAACATCTGACAACCTCAGCTTCTTTAGGAGATATTGGATCAGATGCTCTATATAAAATAAAATCCAATTGCTTGCAATTATCTCCTCCAGTTCTCCTTTCTTCCAGTTCTGCTTTATAATGTGCAACAATGTGAACAGAGAGGCTGTCCAAAGAAAACGCTTCGTGTGCATCTAAACACTTCCACACATAAATAGAAGTTTCTTCATTCTTAGCTTTAAATTTTGACTTACAAGTGTACCGACAGTTGTGTTTATAGTTTGGAGCATTTTTTCCACTTTAACTTGATGTTCATCTACTAACTGCTAAACCTATAGTATAGATAGTAACCCATTTCCAATCTCTGTTTTTCTTTGACCCTTGGCTCTGATGACCCAGACAGGAAGCCCCACTTCTGAGTGACCTTATGTGACAATTACTTTTATTTTCATTTCTGGAACTTAGCTAGTCTAAAAGAGTATGAGGCTTACAAAACAAAGTTATATTTTGTTAGTATTTTGAAAGACTTACAATGACTGTTTTGAATTATGTGACTCCAAATCACTTCTTTCTTTGTTGAACTATTATAGCACTAACATGATGCTATATGTCCACAGGCAACCTACACATCTTTTAAAAACACTCACGTATATGTGTCTTCTTATTTTGTCTTATATTTGAAATAATGTACCTGGCCATCATGTGGTCTGACAAAATAGAGATAAATATCTTATATCTTAATAATTGATAGCAACATCTATTCTAATTTATATAGAATAAGTTCATATCTGTTAAGAGCACAAAATGTTCCATTCAATGACTCTGCGTTACTTTAATTCAAATACCACTATTGATAAGATGTGATAATATGCTTCTATACTATATGCTGTTGTACTTGGCTTTTGAGAAAAACATCTCTCCTACTACATTATAATTTTTTTTTTTTGGTTTTGGGAGATATTTTACAATAATTTTTCTCAGAACATAATATAAGAATTAGAAAATAGTCACAAAGATGAGATGCTTTTACATTCTAATGGGGAAAAATGGTAAGTTGGCAGAAACTAAAAACTATAAACTTGAAAACATCACCTTAAGAATTGGTGTTGATGGATTAAACCAAAAATATATAGAATCACACACACACACACACAAAAAAAAAGATAAGCAAGAAATACCTCAGTGATTCTGAGATGAAACCAAAAGAAATCTTGCCAAATACCAAAAAGGTTGTAGGTTAATTCTGTTTGTCAAAACAAGTACAGGCTGTTCGTCCCGTACTGAGATAAGAGGTTCTGTATAGCCTATGATGAGAGAAGGGAGTTACATTAGCAATATGCTGTGCACCTAGGTCTCCTCAGGCCAGCACAGCATGGCCACTGTGAGCGGTGCCCTTAGTGTAGTGGAGTCGGGGGGGGGGGGGGGGGGGGGGTTTGGGGGTTGGGGGGGAGGGGGAGGGTCCGTTTGGATGAATGAGTATATGGTGTAAAAGGAAGTTTTCTCTTTCATTTCCTCCCATATGCCAGGGCAAGTAGGGAACATCTGTATTATTATTATTATTTTTAAATTTCTGGAAGTGGCTCAAGTCTTTTACCAGCTTCCTTTTCCAGTTGTCTCGAGGACCTATCTTGGCTACTGAAAGATCATCATTGTGGCCCCCTTTCAGGGCTGCCAAGCCACTCACTCGCTGTAATTACTGGACTTTTGATCAAGTTTCTTTAATCTTCTCCGACTTGACTTCCTCTTTTGCCTTTAGGTCCCGGACCTTTAATTTTGTAGAGCGTTTTCACCAAATGTGAAGCTATATTTTCCAAGCCCCTTAGAGATACAAACCTTTTAAAAGGTCTCTCATCAGGTTTACAACTTAGAAATGTCTCCCAGCCATCTCGAAATTTAATCCTGAAAGGAAGTAGCAGCGCTGTGGGTTCTAACTTTGTCAGAGTAGCACCAGCGGAAGCCTAATTTTCTTTGGGGTAAAGTCAGTTAGTAAACATGAATGGCCTCTGTTCTCCTAGCTGCACCACAGAACTCCCCTGGCCTTCATTTCTGTGGAACTGGGCTTGTGCTGTGTTCCTGACTCCCTTCCATGTTGTGTGGTGTGGTCTTTCTTGAGCAGGCTGCTCTGCCTATTTAATTCTTATCTAGTGAAACATTTTTTTTTTTTTTGGATACTTTCAACTTTTTTGCCCAAATTTACATTTTTATTCCATCATGATTCATCAAATGAGATATCAGAAAGAAGTTAATCAGATCAGTAATTTATAGTGTGTGTGTGTGTGTGTGTGTGTGTGTGTATACACACCTAGCATGACTATGGTGATCAGAGGACAACTTACAGGAGTCGATTCTCTCCTTCCATCATATGGGCTCTGAGTTAGAACTCCAGATTGCCAAGCAGCAGTCATCTTTACCCCCTTACCCTCTTGCTGGCTACTCTACTCATTAGTAAGTAGACCAGTGGTTTAATATATTTAAAAACGAGTTTCTAATTCACTTGGATTTCTGAGCTTTTTTCAAGCGAATTCAACTTAAATAACTATTTCACAAAACCTGGAAGAGTATCAATGAGACAATCAAGGCATCTTTTAAGGCCATGCTGTTAATTTCAACCAATCACTAAATAAACTGGAGAATGGAAAACAAATAAACAAACAAAACAAAACAAAGAAACAAGCAAACTACTGCTGGGCCGGGTTCATACACAGGAGTCCATTTCATTGAAAGAGAGATGAAGTAATCATAAGGATTTTGCAAATCTTTGGTTGATTCTAATTGGCAGTGCAGTCTGTGAATCACTGCTTAAGATTCTCAGAGTTTCTGTCTTTCTTTTTTAATTAAATCAATTCTTCTATGTCAGGATTCAGCAAGCACTTATTGGGAGACCACTTCCTGCCAGACACCGTTTTATGACTAAAATGAATGTGGCTCAGTCTCCACCTTGCAAGGACATCCCAAAACAAGGACAAGCAGAATAGACATGTCTCAATGCAAGCAAAATACAGGCAACAATAGAAGTTCAAAGGTGACAGACTCGAGACAGCGATTAAAACTCTCTAGGGATTATATCTGACTTCATTAGGCTGGTGTGTGTGCACAGAGAATGATGTCAGACCACGGAGAGAAGATTCTAGGTAAAGTAAACAATAGGGAGCAAATCCCAGGGATCAAAAAACCACCATTGTGTTAATGTCCTCAAGGTCTCTGAAGCTGCTGCCACTGCCGAGGCTGAGATCTCACCAGTCTGGGTTGACTTTTTGGTAAGGACTCACGTTTACTGTGCACAGTTTCATTTTTTTCTGGAAAGTTGTGTCCAAATCAATGCACACCAACATCGATCTACATGGAAATAACACAGAGTGTTTTGTAGTAATGACAAAATATTCAAAGTGGCTGGTCTGGAGAATGGGACCTGGCTATAGTTCCTAGTTTCGAAACAAGGTCTCTAACAGATGAAACTGATTCTTCCAACTCCACTTCCAAAGTCCCAGGAGTCCAGGTGTGCATGGCTAAATCCATCTCATTCTGGAAGCCCTTCAACATACATAAGGACACAGCAACATCACTTAACTGATTTTTTTATTGCATTATTGTATAAATTTACTCAGCCTCACCAAATTATTTTTAGAAATGATTGGTTACATGGCATATAAATTATAATGCTTCTTAAAAAGCTTGAAGTGTAGCAGATTGAATGGGGAAAATCAATCACTCAAAAAGTTCCTGGTTGATTTCAGTGCTTCCTTGATTAAGGAGATCTGGCTGGAATCCTAACAGATGCTGAGGCTCTGGGCACAGTGATCACAAGGGATGACAGTGGAGAAGGGTGGTCTCACATTCACAGACTCTTCGAAGAAAGACTGATTGAGTCCTGGACATGCCATCTACAAGAAGGACAACCCCTTAGGATATGACCTGTGTTACCTCTTAAGTCTAATGTGGTAGATCACTCATGTGGTGTTTTAAACATCAAGATTATAGAATGTTTAGAATTGCTTTCTTTAATGCTATGCTGATATAAAATATAACTGATATGTGTTATCTCCAGAGGCCTTTTAATATCAAAGTATCTAGTCAAAGTTCTCTTTAGGCAAAATCGCAGGCCTCAAGCTACAAGAATAAAAAAAAAAAAACCCTAAGAAAATAAGAAATGTTAACATTCTTAATTACATAACAATTCCCAAAACTAACACAGAGACTAAGTTTACCAAGCTCATCCACTGGGATGGAATGATGCATATATCTCGTAGATTTCTGGGAAACTGTTTTTAGAGGAGACTAAGTCTGTCTAGGTTTATAGAGAGAGCATTAAACCAAGTGTCTTCCTCATCTTTGACAATAGGCCATAAATAACTTCTCTCAATATGCTAGAGCCTATGTCAACATAACATAATCTTGCATGTGGCTTCAAGATAATAGTTAAATGGTTTTGAACTTTAAACCCTTTTCCTTTTAATAGCTTATGAATGGGCATTATTTTATTTAGACTACAACTAACTCTATATATGTCTTACAACACATCTAATTAAGGTGAAAAAAGAATCTGTCAATCTGAAAGTCAGGTTTGAATGAAGAATATAAATTTTAAAGCTCACAGATAGTTGTTTCTTTTTTTTAATTAAAAATAATATTAAAAAAAAACAGAGAATAGATATCTTTTCTTTGTTTCTAGAACTCCTGTCAGAAACTCTACAGAGCTTATATCAGTGTCACAGATAGTAAAAGCATGAAGTCACAGAATTTGGGCAAACCCAGAAGCTTATTTCTGATGTCAGAAAAATTGAACTTCTACTCATGAGCAACTGTAACACACAGACGAATCCTCTGAAGCTCTAGCTATCTCCTAAACCTTGTTCAAGAGTTTCTCCGGCGTAATTATAAGGATGTAGCATCTAGTAAGACAAAAAGTCACACAAACTAACCCTCTTACCTAACCAAGAGGAAAGGCTGCTTTGTTCTGTATCCAGTTGCATCCATGGAGTGGAAGCTGCCATCTTGTTACCACTATAGTCATGGGCATGGTTCTATTTTATTTCACTCAGTTTTAGATTCATTGAGCAGCATTCAGACTTAGAATTCAGCTCCCTAGAGGAGCTCGTTGTCCAAGCAGTGCCCCAGGGAGGGACGTTCTAATCATATTCTGCCCTGGTTTTTCAACCTGTCTGTATTTGGCTGTAATAAATCAGTCTCTTCAGGATGAAATAATAAAATTAACAGTGGGGACTACAAAAAAGCTGTAGAGCTGCCCTTTCTTGTAATAAAGGGGAATTAGCGCACCCTAGTGGATGACCTAAGGAGTGTCACCTCCTTAGATTTTAGAATTATAGTATCTATGTCTGTCTGTCTGTCTGTCTGTCTGTCTCTCTCTTCCTTTCTTCCTTCCTTTCTTTCTTTCTTTCTTTCTTTCTTTCTTTCTTTCTTTCTTTCTTTCTTTCTTTCTTTCTTTCTTTCTTTCTTTGTCTTTCCTCATAGCCTTGGGTGTCCTGTAACTCACTCTATAGGGCCTTGAGCTCAAAGAAGTCCATCTGCCTCTGCCTTTGGATGGCTGGGATTAAAGGAGTGTGCCACCATGCCTGGATAGAATTACAAATTATTTTTAAAAGGATTTATTTATTTTATGTATGTGAGTACACTCGTTGCTGTCTTCAGACACACCAGAAGAGGGCATTGGATCCCATTACAGATGGTTGTGAGCCACCATGTGGTTGCTGGGAATTGAACTCAGGACCTTTGGAAGAGTAATCCATGCTCTTAACTGCTGAGCCATCTCTCCAGCCCTAGAATTACACATTTTAATTTAACCTGATTATGGTGACTATGGTGAAAAGGGCTTGGTTGGATTGCTGACCTCTTATAAATTTGAATCTGTGGATGTGTATAGCAGGCACAGGTTGTTTGTTGGAGCCTGGGGTTTATTTGGCTGGTAGTTGTTAACAATGTTGATAAAGCCTCAGTTAGAAATAATACCTTTATGGGAAAGGTCCTGCACACAGAGCTGAATAGTCAAGATGTATGACTTCATTGAGGACCAGACTCCAGAATTCAAGGAGTCCTTCCAGGTCTTTAACCAAAGGGGTAATGTTAAAACACTGTACCCATGGGAGCTTTCCGTTCTCTAGAAGGGGGGAGGGTAATGGGGGAAAGGGAAGTTGTGGGGATAGGACTAGGAGGAGAGGGCAAAGGGGGGGGGGCTGTGATCACTGAGGTGCTCAAGGTCCTGGGGAACCCCAAGAGCGATGAGGTGAATGTGAAGGTGTCGGACTTGGAGCACTTCCTGACCATGCTTCAGACTGTGGCCAAGGACAAGGACCCAGGAACTTATGAGGATTACAGAGAAGACCTGTGTGTGTTGACGAGGAAAGGTACTGTCACAGGTGCTGAAATCCATCATGTCCCTGTCACAGTGGGTGAGAAGATGATAGAGGGAAGAAGTAAAGATGCTGGTGCCAGGGCATGAGGACAGCAACGGTTGTGTCATCTATAAAGAACTTGTTGCAATGGTGCTGAATGTCTGAGGACATTTTCATATGTGAAGACAGAGTACTCATTCTCTCCTCAAACTCCACAGCTATCGCCCATGTGACTGTGGGCAAGGCATATATATATATATTATTGTACTATACATACACATACATACATACATACATACATATATATATTCCTCCCCTAAGTCTGAATCCTGATCTTTAATACAGGCAAGATACTGACCACACAAGGCTGCAGTGAAGATTAGTAAGACAAAATAAATCAAGTGTTTGTTATTTATTATATGCTTGACAGACATTTGTTTGATATGTTACACTGTATAAAATTCAGCTTCCGTAAGAGACAATGACAATGCCCATCATTAGATTTGTTAACCTACTTAAAAAGGTTTCCAAACATCTTAACAATGTTTGGGAACTCTCTATTCACAGTTCGTAAGGCAATTTCCTTTACCTGGAACAATGTGAGTTGTAAATATGTCTTTGTATTATGGCAAAACCTGGAATGTTTTAAGTGAGAGACAGCTAAAGCCCTAAGAGCATTCACCTCCAAATGCAGGGGCACAGACTGGAGAAAGGAATTTGAGGTTGACCTTGAAAGTGCTACTGGACAGTTTTCTCAGAGTAATTTACAGTTTGGATAGTTCCTTTCTCATACGATGTGTCTTAGCACTTTCTAACACTGTTAACCCTAACAATTACAAATCAGGCTGTAATCACCCTTTCTGTCTAATTGTTATGGCACCGTCCCATGACAGGGCTCATTCTATCACGGACATTCTAGCATTGGATCGAAATAACAGCTCAAAGAATTTGGGGCTCAGTCTTGTGGTAAATGTACCTGTACAGACATGAGTTTTATTTACCAGCAGGTTGTTTTGTTTCTTAGCTTGGGTAATGAGTATTTGGGTTGCTTAATAATATATAGCTGACTCAGTTAAATAAGAATTTCAGATAAAAAAAATAAACTTTCAGCCTAAGCTGTGCGATGCAGTATTTTAGATATATTTAAATCATTATTTGTCGTTCCCCTTAAGCTTCACATTTAACTTTGCCTTTTTATGAGTTCCATCTTGGACGGTGTTTGCAAATGGAAAAAATCAAATATCTTCTTAAGATAAAAAAAAAAAAAATCTAACTTCAATTTGCCTTTGAGGTCAAACTCCTTGAATAGGATACTGTCAGATTTCTGTGGGGGAAAGGGCCCTGCCTGGGTTCAAACACAGGCTGTGGCTACTCTTACTAGACGGTTTTCTGCAGTGAAGAAAGGTCATGAGATATGTCACTGAACGCTGTCGCAATGGATCTGAGGTCTGTAAATCTTCCTCCAGATAGCAAGCGGACCGGTAACGACTTCCCCTCAAGCGGAAAAAACTTGCTTTCTAGTTTACAGGGGAAACCCAAAGATTGAGGTTTTGCGCACGCGCACAATGATTTTGAGCCTGCCCGCCGGTCCCGCCCTCCGGAACGTCACGTGGGCGAATCGTAGCGTGAGCCTAAAGACCAGGCCTGTCACGTGACAGGCATCGTCGCTGCTCGGGGATGGAGCCGGAAGAGGGGACACCGCTTTGGCGGCTGCAGAAGCTGCCACCGGAGCAGGGCGCCGGGGTGAGGGGTTTGGGAAGGACATGGGAAGGGCATGGGAGGGCGGGGTCGGCACAATTTTTCCTGGGCCCCTGGAGATCCAATGGCGGCTTAAGAATTTTGCGCGGGCTTGGGAATGGCCCAGGCCTGGGTACGTGTGGAGGTCTCTCGGGTGGTAGAGCCCGAGATCTGCTGTGTCCCCGAGTAGGTCATGCACTTTTTGAGTTCAGGTCTCCTGGACGCCCCCTGCAGACCCCTTTCTGTGTGAGGTACAGCGGATGCGGTGAGGACTTGAACCTGGTCGGACCTGCCTCTTGGAGGGCGGCAGGAACCAACTCCTAACCAGAAAAGAAGTGGCCACTAACTTAAGTGTGGCCAAGAGGTGACAAAGCCAGGCTTATGGACACCAGAGACAGACAGCCAGGCTTTCCCTGCAGCACACCCTGGGTCCAGACCCCTGTGAAAGTGATTTGATGGTGGCACTAAGTCCTCCCAGGCTTTCATAAGTCCCCATTGTGGCCCTCCTTCCCAAAGTCGGCTCCAATTGTAGGTGAAAGCAATTTTCCTTTACTTCTTCCGTTGTCTAGAAAATGTATTTTAAACATTTTTGATTTTTACAAATGAGGACTGTGAACTGTGTCAGCCACAGGTTTCCAGCAAGCCAGGGCCAAAACTGAAACCTGTCTATGGACTGAGTCTCTTGACTTTCTCCCATATAGAGATGGCCAAAACATTGGCTCCTGAATCTGGGAGCAGAGCCAGCTCTCTTCTTCCTGGGCCGCTGTCTTTTGCCAGGCCTGTGGAGAATCCTTGGTTTGGGGCTCTGCTCCTTTTTCACCGCATCGGACCCTCCTTCTCGGGTGGTGTAACCATCCTTACCGAGCCACTCGACTTGAAAAACTCTGGGTTTCATCATTGGACTACCCTTTTCAACCTCCGTTACCGTTCACCTTCTCTGCCTCTATAGTTCCCGTAGTCTCTTAGGCTTACACTTACTCCTGCTCACAATCTCTTGGCAAAGTTTTGGAAAAATAATGTTAATTCCTCGCATGAAAGTTGAGCACTGATTAAAGCCTTCACCCCTTTCTGTTGTTGTGCAAGGCCCTCCGCGATTTGGCTCCTACCCACTGTTTCAAAGGTCCTCTGCCTTTTTACGATTCCCGGCCTCTCAATATTTCAGTTCCCACTCGTGCACCGTGTGTGGCTTTAGTTCTCGAGTATTGCTGTGGCTGGCAATGCCTGAGGCTACACATCCTCTTAATACAGCCCCTTCCTTGCTCCTTTGCACCTGCCATGAACACCTTTCTGTCCGATGCACTTACTGCACTTACATGCACTTACTGTGTACTGTTTGGGTAACTAGATTGGAACTCTGTTATGGTAGAGAGCGCATCACCTATCCCCAATGTTCTCACTTGTAAAGTGAGAACAGTCACAATGCTTACCCCATAGAGTTGTAGGGAGTGTCAGGACAGGGTTTGGCAGACATTACAGGTGGCTTTCCTGTTGTATTTTCATTTTATATAAGGACAACAAACTATATGTGGTTATGAATGAACAAAAGGCAGTATTCGAATTTTTTCTCAGTTTGAATTCTTGGAGTTATATTATTATGGACAGTATGAGAGAACGTGAAATATGTGTAAACAGTTGGGAAGAATTGGGTATGGCACAAAAACATACTGTCTTATCGCATATTAACCAGTGTCACACATTAGCCAGTGTCGTTAGTCGGTATGTGGAAGTGAGTCAGAAGTTACCCGTCTGTGTGGTGTTCGTGGGAGTTAATGTTTGCCATGAAGTGGGTTAAGATCTAAGACAGTCGGAGTCAAAAAGCTTTTAGCT
Source organism: Arvicanthis niloticus (assembly GCF_011762505.2). Taxonomy (NCBI): domain Eukaryota; kingdom Metazoa; phylum Chordata; class Mammalia; order Rodentia; family Muridae; genus Arvicanthis; species Arvicanthis niloticus. The sequence continues at coordinate 73,008,767 of NC_047664.1, read as the reverse complement.
AAATGCTGTTTCCCAGTTAGTTGGATTTAAATGGTCTGTTGGCAGGATATAAATGTTGCCTGGAACAATATCACATGAGTGTGATTATCTACCATAGGACACCGAAGGTTTGAACTGTGGACGTAGTATAACAGCAGTAAGAATGAAGGCAGGCTGTCTTCAGATGTCTTATGTATCTGCTAGGATGGTACATATGTGCTCATATGTAATTCTATGACACTGTGTGGGCAGGTGACATTTTTATCTTACACTTGGATTACAGAGGATTTAACTAAAACAAGGAGTTAGTGGAACTAGGAGGCGTAACAGCCAGCTTTGTCCCAAATCCAGTCTTCATATTTTGTTACTTTGCATGATTTCTGTTGCTGGTGAGGAGAGGGGAAGGAAGGTAGGAAAGATGGCCAGCCTTTCTCAGAGCAAAACAAAACAAAACAAAACACAGAACCCCCACTGAGGAGTAGGAGAGCCTTGTGAGAGGGGAGACAAAGGGAGAGGCCAAGGTAGCAGTGCTTCTGTGAGAGGCTTTTCTGTCAGAAGAGCACCGTGTTTAATTATTACAGAAATGAGGCCTTCAGAGCTTTTGGAAAAACAATAGTGTATCTTTAACATTATTTTACTTCCTAAAGGTAGATATCATAGTGGAAGGTCTGGGATTTGGCTGGGTTTGGTAGCTCATACCTGGAACACCTGAGTTTGGGAGACTAAGGCAGGAGGATTACTACAAGTGTGAGGCCAGCCCGGACTATGGAGGTGAGACTCTGTCTCCAAAACAAAACAAAGCAATGAAACAAACAGTGGAAAAGAAAACCAACACCAATAGATCTTAAAAATAGGTGCGTTTCTGTCTTAGCTGGTTTTATTAAAGGTCTGTCTGCCAACATCTGTGTTCTGCAAGGAACAGAAATCTGTCTTGTCATCTTCTTTAAAGTACTTTTATTTCCCTTTTCCCCCTAGCTTCTTCATAGAATTATTGATGGCATCTGCGGCCGGGCTTATCCTGCCCACCAGGATTACCACAGTGTCTGGAATTCAACTGACTGGAAGCTTGTTCTAGAAGATGTTACCACGTTTTTCAAAGCTGTAGTTGGCAAAAATATTTCTGAAGAAGAGGTAGTTTCAATCCTGATCTCTACCTGATACTAAGCACCACCCAGAGGTTCTAACAATGTTTGTAGGGTTCTACCCATGTGTTCTGTGACTGCTCATAGGTACAGCAGCCGAAGGTGTAATGGTGAGGGAGTGGAGGATCACATTGGATTTTCTGGGTCCTGGCAGTTTTGTCTTAGTGCTTTTTTTCCTTCCTCTGTAATACATTTAGAGCATATAGACAAAGCAGGCTGCTAAAGAACAAGTCTGTGTGTCCTGGTCACAACAGCTTGACAGCTTACATTGGACCTCATGGGGGTTGTGAATGTCTACAACTTTGTCGAGAACTATTTGCACATATTTATATGAGTTGTATACTTTAATAAATGGTGTTCTATGTATCTATCGTGTTGATTTAGATGATATTCTAGATCTGCATTTCTTTGGATATATATATTTAATCTGTTACGTCCTTTGCTTTTTCATTCTTTAAATAGGGTGTTTGGGGGGTATAAGTCCTGAGGTTGATGCAGTCCAGTTTGCTAGTATTTCTTTTGGCAGGTAGTGATATCTCGGTTGTATTTAAGAATTATAAAGGTATCTTTGTGTGTTTTCCTGTGGCGCTTGATTGTTTTAGCTTCTGTAATCTTCTCTCAGATATATTTTGAATTAATATTTCGTGTTGGACAGGGACTGTCTCAGTTTGTTCTGCAGTTTCCCATGAACTTACTACCCTCTGTTGGACATGTATTGACTGTCCTTGCTCACAGGGCTGCTATGCAGCGATGGTAATAAATCAGGTGGCCATGTGTGGGCTCTGTCTCTGGACTCTATTGGATTCCATTAGTCTTTGCGCTGGCTTTTGGCAGTTTTACACTGTTTTAATTACCACAGCATTAAGGATATGCTAAGCTAATTCTTGATATCAGCCGGTGGAAGACCTCAACCTCCTGTTTCTTCAGTGTTGACTCTCCTTGGCCCTTTCTGTCTTCATAGACATGTAAAAATCAGCTTGTCAGCTGTGAAAGCTGGCTTGGATTTTAGTGTGGATTGCACTGAATTTCTAGGTTATTTGGGGGAGAATTGGCAGTAATATTGACGTCCTAGTCTGTGAACGTGGGGTGGGTCTTTTTTATTTAGATTGGCTCTTATTTCTCCCTATTTTTATAATTTTTAATATAGAAGTCTTGCAAATGTTTGGTTAGATTTCTAAAAGATGCTGTTTTTAGTACTCTTTAAGTTTATTTATTTAATCATCAATGGCTAATAACATTTTATCAGCATTTTTTTCTGACTTATTTCCCCCGATTTTGTTAATATGGTGATTAACTTTGGATATTAAACTAAGCTGTCATTGACTCATTAAGTCCAGCCTGGTCATGATATATTCATGCGCATGTTAGTTGGGTGACCCACTGTTTTGCTTAGAGTTTTTGGATCTCTATTTGATTAACACTGGCCTGTGAACTCTTTCCTGCAATACTGTTGTAAAGTCTCAGGTTTTATTCTGGATTTGTTGAATGACTTGAGTAAGTTTTTGTTTTTTTCTCTTTTCCTGTCATTTAGAAGAGTTTGTGGATTATTGATTTTTCTTTACTTAAATGGTATTAAGTTACTTAATTTTTAAGTTGGGAAACACTTATCTCACTTGTATAGTTGTCAGTGATACAAACGTGTTAATTCAGTATTAGGCGTTTCAATGGCTCAGTGTGTGGTTTGCTGTATACATTTGAAACTGCTGGTGTGGTGTTGTATATACCCTGCCATTTGATTAGGTGGATGTTAATTTTTTATGTTCTGAAACCTCAGTAAAGCTTTCTTGAGTTTCTGGCAGCAAGTAAAAATATGTGTTAATATCTCTGTGAATATACGCTTACCCGTTTCTCCTTAAAACTGTAGAACTGTGCTGTGTTGTGTGTTTTGAAGCTGTGCAGTTAGGCACACACAGGGTTAGGACTTGTGGTTTTCTCTTGCATTTCTCCTGTTCCTTGTAGACGCCTTGCTGGAAGGGCTGTGGCTCTGTGTGCACAGAGCTCTCTTGCTTTGTCAGGCAGTCGCTTTCTTACCATCTGGCTTACAGTAACTTGTTAAGATCTGTCTGGATTACTCATTTTCAGCTTATGCTTTTTATAGTTATTGAGGTATCTCTTTATTTATACTGTCATTTTAAGAGGATGGTGGGCTTTCACACCGGAAGCTTCAGGCCCCTTTGCTCACCCTCTGGCCATTTGTGTTTTCATAGACACTGCAGCAATTGAACCAACTGAATTCATGTCATCAAGAAGCTGTTTTAAAATGTTTAAAGAGTAGGAGAAATGAGATCAAGCAGGCCCTGTTAGGAGAAATAGTTGATATCTCTTGTGCGCAGCTGCAGGATTTTGATTGGCAATTAAAGGTAAGAGTCTAGTTATTTATATGTTTTTGTGTGTAATATTTAAGTGTACTTATTCTTCTAAAGTAAAATTGCCTGAAATTGGTTATTTTGAGACTACGTTGTTCCAAGGTAATAGTAATCCTCATGTAAGTTATTGGTTTTGTGTTAACTTGGACATACGAGCACTCTAAGCAGCCAGACCGTGTGTGGTGTCATCATACTAACACTTTGGACAGCTTGCACTTTCTAGTGACAAGATCGCCACCCTGCAGATGCCCCTCTTAAACCTTCATCTGGATGTGAAGGAAAATGGTGAAGTGAAACCGTACTCCGTTGAAATGAGTAAAGAGGAGCTACAGAATCTGATCAGCTCCTTGGAGGCGGCTAATAAGGTACTCACTCAAATGGGATCATACTATCATACGGTAGTTTAACTGCTTAAGTAGAATTCCAGCCAGGTTGTAATGTGTCTCACTTCACTGATACTTAATATCAAGCACAGAAAGGACTTGGTTGATGTTCTGACCTCTACTTTAGCTGTTGAGTTACTTGTAACTTACAACATTCGGTTTTCAAGTTCTGAACTTAATTACCTACTAGTTATTTCTGAACAACAACAACAAAAGCAGTACTATTCCACTGTACATTTTGTTTTCCTTTGATATTCATTAAGCTTAAAAATAAAGTTTGCCTTGAGACCATGAAATTAGTTGATTCTGAAGTTTCTCTAGTTAAAAAAAATCTTTATGATTTTATAACAACAACAAAAAAAGAAATGTCTTATTTGGATGGACAAATGTTAAAAAATGCTTTTGTAATGTGAGGGCCAATCATGGAGGCAAAACTCAAATGTGAGCAACTGGGCAGAACAGGAAGGAGAGTTCCTGGGGCTTAAAAGGGCAGGAGGACCTAGGAGAATGATGGCAGCCAGGGAGGCGACCAGGAAGAACTGGGAGCCAGTTCCTGAGAGCTGCCTAAGGAGCAAACACTGACAGTAAAAATCTCGTTTTCCTCTTCCCCTCAGCAAATCTCTGCTACTTTAAACACTGTTTCTATGAACTACACACTGAGCCTGGTTGCTGGGGTTCAGGCACAACTCGCTGATAGGAAGATTTGGAACATTCGTTAATTCGATCACTTGTCAGCCCGATTCTGTCATAACTAGAGTTTTATTTTATCTCCCACACTCAGAACATACTTGTAGCCGAAGTCTGGAGGCCTTCGGAGACGTGGGTGTGGTGGAGCCTCTGAGTGCTGAGTGACGGAGCAGATCTTGGAGCCATAAGCCCCTGTCCCCATTTGCCTGCTGTTCTTCACACTGTCTTCAGAGTCGTCTGGCACATAGCAGCTCCCTTCTAGCTTACCTGACATGGCTTCTCCCTGTTTGTGTTTGCAGGTGGTCCTGCAGTTAAAATAACTGGAAATGGTGAACGTCAACGCTATCAGATTTCAGTGCTGCACCGTGGCAGTGTGGACGCTGGGCTCAGGGTGGACGCTCCAGCAGCCGAGCAGCAGCAGCAGCAGCGCTGACATTACAAAGATAAGAATCTGGCAGGACAGGAAATTGTGTGACACAGGATAAAAGAGGAAATCGCTGAAGAAGCAGCCGTGTTTTCAGTGACTGCTTTGTCTCATTTATTAAATATCGAGGAAACTTTGTTGATAACGCTTTATCAAAAGGTAAAAATAAGTTCTGAAGTAATGTAAACACACACAGAGCACAGACATACTGGACTGTTCTTAAATGTGAATAGCAAGACATGCGTTCTCAATATATAATTTGCGATATTTGAAAATAATGTTTTAAGGCATATCCAAGCTACATATGTAACTTAGGAGGTTCTATGTCTTTCTCATGTTTCAAAGAAAATATTTTTAAGTTGTAAAGTTTTAGAGAAAAGTCTGTTATCAGACACGAGCAAGAAAACATTTAAAATTTGTATGTGTAATTTGGGAGTAATTTGAATAACATAAAATTCCCAAGAATTTTATAAACTAAAACATAAACTACAAGAAATGAGAATAACATTGCTATTTTTCACATCCTCACTTCCTTGGGAGACGTAGGGCTGAGGAAATGAGAAAGTTGTCATGGGTGGTGTGGTTACGTATTGTTACTCACTAAGGTCCGAATATGGAATTTGAACTTTTGGATGGTAACAAAATAATTGTAATATACTTACCACTTACCACTTCAGCTAACTGAAAATAAGCATTCTGAATAAATAAAAGTGTCTGGTTGTCTCTTCATGTGTTGCTTGATTTCACCGACTTCCCGACTAGCTCAGTGGTTGGTGTGTAATTAACTGGTCGCTGCTGTTTGCAGCTCTGTGGCTGTCCAGAGCATCTATGACTACGGTTCTCTTCATCTGGCTGCGGGCAGGCTCAGACAAGGCTGCTCCATGGGCTGTGGCATAGCAGTGATTAGGCAAGGAGCTTGGGCCAGAGTGTTCTCAGTGTGCTGCTTTTCTCCTCAAGAACTGTGGCGGTAGAAAGTGCATCTAAACGGTATGCTCACGCAGTTGCCGATTTCCTTTTAGACAGGTTCTTTAAGTCAGAATGTAGCATTGGCAGCTTGCAGAGCAGTGTGTCAGCAGGCCTGGCCCAGCAGTCCCTATTACTTCCTTCCTTTCAGCGCAGCCTCTTATAAGAGAATACCTTGTTCTCTTCCACCCCCAGCAGTCTGTTGCATAGCTTCTTTGATTGGCACACAGTTTGATTGACACCCTGTGCAATACCCTTATTGAAAGTGATGGTTCTATATGTTTTGACCAACATTTTAACTCATGAAAACGTTACCATAGTCAAGGATGTGAATACAATCTCACCGGCAAGCTTTTTTTTTTTTTTTTTGTCTTTCATAGTCTCCATTCCTGGGTGTTCACCCTAGTTCACCACTGCTATACTTCTTGTCACCATAGTTGAGTGAAAACAGAATCATACAGTATTTATTCTTTTTCTCTTTACTGTTGGTAACAGGATGCAGGGGCAGTGTGCTTTACCACCAAGCTCAGTCTGTTTCCAAAACAAATAGTAACAAGGCAAATTAAGTCTGGCTTTTCCCAGTGTCTTTCTTTGTTCTTGGACAGGGCCTGTTGCCTGGGCTGGCCTAAAACTAAACTACATAGACCAGGCTGGGTATTGAACTCATGACAGTCATCTGGCTTCAGCTTTCTAAATGCTGGGATTGCTGATATCAGCCAGTGTGCATGATGTTAGCGTTACTTCGAGTTTTATTCCTATTGCATATGTCAGTACTTTGTTCGTTCTTATTGTTGAAAAGCATCATGTTGTATAACTCTCATAATTTTTTGTTGTTTTCAACATTTGCCTATTACAGTAAAGAGAATGCTATGAGCATTTGTGTGCATATTATATCATGACAAATGGTGTCTTTGGAGTGACATAGTCAAGTCCTGTGATAGGCTTATACTTACCTTTTTAAGATAAGATCACAATTTTTCAGAGGGTTTTTACTCATTTTCTATTCCCACAAGTTTGGGAACTGTAATGATTTGTATATGCTCCGCCCAGGGAGTGGCACTATTAGAAGGTGTGGCTCTGCTGGAGTAGGTGTGTCACTGTAGGTGTGGGCTATAAGACACTCATCCTGGCTACCTAGAAGCCAGTCTTCTACTAGCCTTCAGATGAAGATGTAGAACTTTCAGTTCTGCCTGCACCATGCCTACCTAGATGCTGCCATGCTCCCACATTGATGATAATGGACTGACCCTCTGAACCTGTAAGCCAGCCCCAATTAAATGTCCTTATAAGACTTGCCTTGGTCATGGTGTCTGTTCACAGCAGTAAAACCCTAACTAAGACAGTAACATTCTGATCCACCTTCCCCTGATGTGACTGGTCTTCCTGGTTTCAGCTATTTTGGTGTGCATAATATGGGATCTCATTGTGCTTCTAACAGTCATTTAATGACCAACCACATCCGTCATCTCTTAACATGCTTCTACTGTCTGCACATCCCATTGGACTCTGTTCTTCAGATCTAGTGCCCATTTTTAAGGTGGATTTTTAGTTTTGATTCTTAGCATTGTGCTTTGACCATTCCTTTCCAAACGCAAGGCCTTCAGATACTCTCCTCTGCACTGTATCATCTTTTTGTGTTTCCTATAAATAGATGAGATTTCAAAGATCAACTTTAGGCAGAAAGATTAAGAGGATGGCAGAGAATTTTCGTATTATTGCTAGTTTCTCCTCTTAACTGATGACACTGTAGGGCACTTGTATTTGGTGAAATAAAACATGGCCATTAGCAAACTTTTATAGTTATTTGGATTTCCTAAGATTTTTATCTGCCTCCTTCACCCTTGATGACCTTGATCTTATGGAGAAATGTGTGTGACCCTCACAGACATGTAGCAGTGGTTTTGTCATAGCCTGGAGTTACAGGGAGAGAAGATTGCAAAGCCAAAGTGTCATTTTTATCACCTGATTTATGACCTGATGAGACTGTCATTGCACTGTGAAGTGACTTTGGTGTTCCAGGCTCTTCTCTTTGGGTGGGCATGGCTGTGTTCAGCCTGGACTAGAGCCATGGGAGCTCTGCTCCTTACCCAGTTGAAGTGTCTTTAGAAGTTGTGTGCAATTCACAATTTTTCTATGTTTTCTCCCATAAATTATTCTGCCATTTATACCATAGACTCATGGATATTTTGTGCTTTGGAATGTAATCCCATATTATTTTATTACTAACATTATGTTTTTTAAAAGATTTTATTTATTTTATGTACATAAGTACACTGTAGCTGTCTTCAGACACACCAGAAGAGGGAATTGGATCCCATTACAGATGGTTGTGAGCCACCATGTGGGTGCTGGGAATTGAACTCAGGACCTCTGCAAGAGCAGTCAGTGCTCTTAACCACTGAGCCATCTCTCTAGCCCTACTGACATTATTTTAGCTCTACCCTTGGGAGACTCTTTTGGTTGGTTACTGTTGCTGGAATTTCAACCCCAATAAGCCCATATTTTTTTTAAAAAAAACATACAATCCAGTTATTATATTTATAAGCTATATTTCTAGATTGGGCAGATCTAGCACTATACTGACTTACTCCCCAGCTATGAGACCCTTTGCTACTTGTGATTTCTCCTGGCCACATGGCTCTGCTCCATTTTGGCTTCCTTCTCCTCTTCTGTCCTCTCTCCTCCCTTCTTCTCCTCTCTCCACCTGTCCCTACTCTCTAAGTCCTCCCGTCCCATCTTTCCCCTCCACTGCCTTTATTAATCAGTTAAAATGGGAAAAAGGTTCACATGAGATCATCTAAGTATGTGACCAACTGCTCCTTAGGGGCAGCCCCTCTTGAGGAATTAACATCAGAATTAACATCCGAATACAAACAGCATCAGGGCAATCCACAACAGGCTACCTTGTCCCTTTGACACACTTCTGTCAGTGGGGTGGGATTTCCTTCTTAATGGTGAAGCATTTTTATTTTTTAACATTTTGCTTTGAAAAGACAATGCTCTACGTTCTGACAGGTTTCTAGGCTCCTCTTTGTATAACATTTCCTTATAACAAAAGGTACATTTATTTTTATTTTCAGTGTATGTTTTGCTTGCGTATATGTCTTGGCACCACAAGCATACCTGGTGCCTGGGGAGGCCCAGACAGCATGTCAGATGCCCTAGAACTAGAGATACAGACAGTTGTGAGCTACCATCTGGGTGCTGGGAATTGAACTCAGGACCTCTGGAAGAGGAGCCCCTGCTCTTAACCACTGAGCCATTTCTTCAGTAGTCCTTGCCCAATCCTAGAATTAGCCAATTCTCCAAGAAGTCCGGGACCCTTTTATTGAATGCAGATACTCAAAACCAGATGAGGTATGCTGTGCTCATTGCTGTTGGGGGCTCTCTTAGGCTTTTGCAGTACAGAACAAAGCAAACGTGTGTGTATCCTTCCCATGTACAGACACACACCTGTAAATATGTATATACTCGTGTGTCTACATTAAACTAAATGACTTCATACTGATGGCCAACTCTAATCTGTTGTTGTACAGGTCATTATAGCCTCTTACCCTTATCTATAAATTTCTACTCAAGAACCATGACCTCTAGCAAGTGCCATCCAGTTATTGAATTGTGCAATTCCACGGCACATATGAAGAATATTAGAATTATTCACCTGCATGCCTTTTATGTGCTTCTTTGCATCTGTGTATACTTTCAGCTTTAGTTGTTGTGTATGTCAACACCTTTTCATCCTCTCCCACCTGCCTCAGTGGAGTTGTTTCATGCACCAATGGTACAGGTAGACTTTTATTTTATTTTGCTTTTTGCCAGACTTACTACCACAATGTTTCCTTGGATCCCTTTACTTGCCAAATGCTTTTGAAACTTGCATACATTTTTGTAAAATAGTTGTCTAATGGACCACGCATGTGTCTCGCATACTGTTCAACACCATGGAAAGCCTGTGTTCACCCGTGGAGCTCTCTACCATCCCTAGACGCTCTGACTGCTTTTCTAAATCTCTAACATGTTTCTTTTCAGAGTGTCATATGGAACCAGGTAGCATGTTGTCAGAGTAGCTGCTTTTGCGTAGCAGAAGGTGTCTTGAGTTCCCGCCTCACCTGTTCATGGCTCATTTCCCTTTTAATCTTCGAGGTTTCTCTATACTCATTTCGCTACTTGTCACAACTGTGAAGAAAGCTGCTGTAAACATCCTTACACAGTATAATTGGGTAATGCATAGGAGCATGGCTGATAGATTGTATAGTAAGACTATGTTTACCAAAGAAACAGAAGAAACAGCCAATATGCTCTCTCCCAGTTAGATGTGTGGCTTTCTCAGGTGCTCAAATGCTGGTTCTCTCTGGTGTCTGACTTTGGTACTGCAGTTTCCCTGGGTCAAACCACCCCTCCCACTAGTCTCAGTCCAGTGGCTTCTGTACTCTTCTGGGTCCTGTCAGTGCTCTCAGTCAGAAGAGATTTTCGACAGTCCCGAGAAGCCAGAACACATGTTCTTTTGTTCCTTTTCACTCACAGTGAGAAGCTAGTGGTCTTTATCAATCTCTTCTACACTGCAGGGGAGCAACCCACCATCCTTTAGTTTCAGCAGGGTCCTGGCATCCAGACACATCAAGGTCTGTCCACTCTTTGAGACAGGAACCTGTCATTTAGGCAGTCTGACAAAGTGCCACAATGTGGATTTGTGCTGATGTTTCCTTTCCCTGGGAGAAGCCAGGAACAAAGCCTTCCTTGCTGGTCCCACATGGATGGATGGAGGCAGGGAATAGGCAGAAATTTTACTATCAGAGATGGTAGCTTTGTTCCAGTCCATGGTTACATTTCTTAACTGAGTTTTATTTTATTTTCTAAATTGAAATTAAAGTGATTTCCATATAATATATTATATGTGATTTCCCCTCCTTCATCTCTTCTCAGATCCTTCCTACCTCCCCACACTTCCAACTACATCCCTTTTTTTTTCTCTCCTAAGAAAACAAACAGGCAAATAAGAAAAGCAAAAGGGGTAAGAAAAGAGCAAACTAACAAATAAGAAAGAAAGAACACTAGAAATGTATACATGTGCACACACATGTGCGTGCATGCACAGACACACATACACACACTCATACACAACATTAAAAACTCCATATCAAAAACCATAATATATAAGAAAAAGATCAGTAAGATTAAAAAGAAAAAAAAAGCCAAATAAAGCAATGTGACAACAAAACAAAACAAAACAAAAAAAACCAAAACCCCAAGCAAGCAACCAAACAAAAACAAACAAAAAAAAACCAAGAAACTCTCCAAAAACACCTTTGAGTTCACTTGGAGTTGGCTATCACTGCTGGGTATTCAGCCTGCCTTTAAGTGTGGTTTGTATACCCAGTGAGACTCCCTTGGAGAAACAAATTTTTCTTTTGCCCATGGTTGTCAATTGGAGATCGATTCTTTGCCGGGGATTGGAGCTTGTGTGTAACTTCCCATCTCTGCTCTGGGGTCTCATCTGGTCTGGATCCGTGTGGGCTCTATGCTGCTCCAGTCCTTGTGAGTTCACATGTGCGATAGTCCTGTTGTGTCTGGAAGACACTGCTTGATCTCATCCACCTCTCTGGCTATTATGGTCTTTGCACCTCATCTGCAGAGTTTCCTGAGCCTGAGGGGAGGAGTTTGGTGAGGACATGTGGTTAGGACTGAGTGTTCATTCTGAGATCTCACACTCACCACATGCTGTCCAGTCCTGGGTCTCTGTATTGGTTGGTTCCCATCTACTGCGGGAGAAAGCTGTTCTGATGACAGCCAAATGAGACATTGATCTATGGGATAGCAGAATGCCTGGCTATAGGGGTCTTACATGAATTTTAATTGCCTATGAAGGAGCTGACTTGTGTGTTGTGTTGTTGTCTTGGTATCTCTGTGGTGCTGGGGAAGAATGAAAGTCTGGGTCTCAGTTTCTGAGTCTGGTGTCTGCTCATTGTACATTTTTAGTACCAGCAAATTGCTATCCACATTCTTAGCATTTGTGTTGTTGGAATGGTGGATATTGAGAGTCATCAATGAATGGTGTTTGTTGATTCCTGTTATTTTATTGGTGTGTGTGTGTGTGTGTGTGTGTGTGTGTGTGTGTGTGTATGTGTCTGTATGTGTATGTGAATGTCTGCCTACTCCCTCTTTTTGTTTTGCTGGTCTGAAGTTACTTATTCCTTGTGTTTTCTTGGGTATTATTAACCTCTTTAAAGTTTTCCTTCTAGCACCTTCTGTAGGGATGAATTTGTAAATAAATATTGTTTAATTTTGATTTTATTGTGGGATGTATTATTTTCTCCATCTATTGTGATTAAAAGTTTTGCTGGGTATAGTAGGCTGGAATGGTGTCTGGAACATCTGTCCAGGCTCTTCTGGCTTTTAGAGTCTCCACTGAGAAATAAGGTGTCATTCTAATAGGGTCTACCTTTCTATACATATACATACATGTACACTTACACATACATGTACACATGCACATATACATATATATTGGTCTTTTTCCCTTGAAGTTTTTAATAGTCCTTTTTTGTTCTGTACATTTAATGTTTTGATTTATTATGTGCTGACGGAATTTCCTTTTCTGGTCCAGTTTATTTAGTGTTCTGTATACTTCTTGAACCTACATAGGCAATTCCTTCTTTAGGTTAGGGAAATGATTTTTGTTGAAGATATTTTCTGTGCCATTGACCTGGGTTTCTTCTCCTTCCTCTATTCTTGTTATTCTTAGATTTGGTCTTTTCATAGTGTCCCAGATTTCTTGCATGTTTTGTGCCTGGACTTTTTTATATTTAATGCTTTCTTTGGCTGAAGTATCTATCTCTTCTACCATGTTTTTAGTGCCTGAGATTCTTCTTTCCATCTCTTGATTTCTGTTGGTAAGGCTTGGCTCTGAGGAGCCTGTTTAAGTTTCTACATTTTTTACTTCTAGATTTCCCTCACTTTGAGTTCTTTCTGTTGATTCTGTTTCTACCTTCAGATCTTGAATGACTTATTCATTTCCTTATATGGCTTGTTTCATTTTCATAGATTTCTTTAAGGAATTTATTAATTTCCTCTTCAAGTATCTCTGTCACATTCAGCTATCTTAAGTCCTTTGTCCTGTGCTTCAGCTACTTGCAGGACTCAGAGAGATTACTGTGGTCAGCTAAGTGCAGTACTCAGAGAGACTACTGTGGTCAGCTCTGTTGCAGCACTCAGAGAGACTACTGTGGTAGGTTTGCTGGGCTCTTGTGGAGACATACGTCCTGCCTGTTATTGATTGTGTTTTTCCGCTGGTGTCTAGGCAACTGGGATTAGAAAGGTTGTAATTTTAGGTGCTGCTATCTGTGTTTGTCTGTGTTGAGTGGGTATTTTGGTTCTTGGTTTCTGTTGCCCTAAGAGGGAGTGGTGGTTGTATGTTGCTTGGGAGGGAATTTTTCTAGGATCCTGATAGGTGTGGCCAGTGGTGATAGTGATTCTGAGTAAAATGTGTTTCTTGCTACTGGGAGCTGACACTGAGGAATGGGCTTGGGCTAGGGGAGCTGGCTGAAGGGTGCACAGGAGGGAGGCAAGCAGGGTATTCCTGGATCTGCTCCTTCCTTGAGAATGGGAGCAGATAGTAAGGGTAGGCCGGAAGCAGGCAGTCTGCTCCAGATGTGCAAATGAGATGCAGGGATCAGATGCAGAGGAGAAGAGGGAGAGTGAAGAGCAGAGTGGAGGCTCCCCTACCTGTTTCTCCCGTCTATTGCTTCTCTGGCTCTAGGCTCCTAGGGAACACCTGCTGGACTTGGGAGCTGGAATAATAGAATAAAGTGGAGAGGAAGGTTGGAGATCTGGGTGATCCACTGGAGATAGAGATGGGGGTGGGGGTGGGGGAGGCTGCCATAAGTGCTCTGCTACATCCTAGGGATGACATTAGGGGAATGGATTTGGAGGAGAGAGGTTGTGAAGATCTTTCGTTACCCTACCTGCTTCCTTGGCTGGGACAAGTTGTAGACTGTTGATGGAGAACCTGGACGGTTAGTGTGTTTGGAAATTTTCAAGATTGTTAAAAGGCTAAGAGAGATGATGCGACAGATCGGAGGTGACATCACTTGATCGTAGTGACAGCAAAGACTGCACAGACATCCCTAGGCTTCCAGAACATGGTCTTGTACATCAGCAGAAGATGGAAGCTCTCACCAAGTTTTGCCTGGCCACTTCCATGCTGACTCTGCAATCCCTGGGAGGGTGTGAACAGGCTGCTTTGCTCTAATGTCATTTAGTTAGTTTTCCTCTGCATCTAAATTGTGATTTTTTTTCCCTCGAGGCTGAGAACATTTATATTGTTACCCGAGCCTTTTCCTGTTGTTCTTGCATAATAACTAGTAGTTGCTTGCTGAGTTAATAACACTTTGTTTTTCTTTGTTTAGGAAGATGAAAAACATGAACCATCTATTTTACACTTCTCACTAAACACATTACTTCTGCCTTTTCTAATTTAGATAAAATTGGATGGGTATTTACTTCTCCCACGTTGTGCTAGCCTCCTGGGAACAGTTGCCAATATTGAATGCCATGAAAAGGCACTTCTTCAGGATGAAGCTCGGTGCTCCAATAAAGTAACAATTCCCAGCTATTTTGTTAGATAGATGTTAAACTTGTCCCCAGGCTGGAATTGCGACTTTTATTGAAAGCTATTCTGCTAGTCATCAATTAACAGATAAATGAACCTCACAGACTTCTTCAGTCTGTTCCTTATTTTATTGTCTCAATACTTTCTCAAGGAAGAGAAGGAGTTTGGAAATCAGAGGTCTTCAAATGAGGGAAGACCGACAGACAGCTCTCACATTCACATGTACAGTAGAGATTAAAAATAAAATGGACACGAGCCACCTCACAAGTGGATAGCTACTGACTTTGTTTTAGACATCAGTTTCAGTACAAGGAGAGACTGTTCATGTCTTTCCCTCATCTACAATATAAGTGTTTCTTCTGTTCATGTTTATAAGGCATGTTTCCTAAAGAATGTGTTTGAAAGTAGTGCAGAAACAGATTTCCACCAAAACGCAGCCTCTTCTCCAGTTTTCCCCCCAGTTGTTGGATAACCTGACAAAGCGTTTCTTTTTCATACAGGGCTTTACCTTTGTATTAATTGTTACAATAAATGCTGTCAAACAATAATTCTAAACATTCTAAAGGATTATAAAAAGATATGCCTGAAATCTCACGTTTTAAAGCATAGTACAAAGTAGGCATTTTATATGGAGCCATTTGCAATTGGTTTCTTAAATTTTTTATTGAAATAAGCTGACATAAATTGTACATATTTACAGCAATAAATTCCGTTTCAGAAGCTTCACAGTTACAAGCAGAGCTGATGGCCTCTGACACCAGCCTTTCAGATGTGCTAGCCGCCTCTCATTTGCTGCAACAGGGTAAAAGCTTGTATACCAAAGCAAACGATCACTTGTTTTATAGCAAAGCCACACTGGTAACAAAAAGGCCAAGTGAAGGACAGTCCTGTGACTGTGGGAAGCTGTGAGTCCTGAAATCGAGAGCACAAGCATTTCTTGTGTCCATACCTGATAGCATGTAATTTGATTTTGTATCTTACAGGAATGCACAATTACTTGACAGATGACTTTGAATAGAAAGAAGGCCATGAAGGGATGGAGGGGAGGGAGGCAGAGGCCACTGAACAAGTCCTCCTTCACAAATTCACTGTTTACAGGGAGGTCTGCTTTTTGTTTGTATAGATCACAGTTCACAGGCTTCATGGATTTTGTCCACAGATAGCTTTTGAGATAATAAAGGCAAATGTCACTTGCTTTTTTTTTTTTCTTTAGCACATAAAAAGAAATTAATGAAATAAAATATCCTAATTGAATCCCCAACAGAAAGGGAGAAACAAGCTTAGTGTATGAAATTTGATTTCAAATGTAAAAAGCGACAGAAAGTCACAAATCCTGTTAGACAGACGGCGATTTCAGTCAGAAAATGCAGCATATATTGATACAAAATAGAAATCTTGAGTTATAAAAGTAAGGAGTCCATCTTTAACTTTCTTGGCATCTGTGTAAGCCCGTACCATTTCATTAAAATTTTTCTTTTCTACAGGTTTTCAGAAATACTGTTCCTTGCCCTTCAGTTTCTGTAGTGGTCTGATAGGTATACAAAAAGTATTACCAGCTTATGTTTGAAAGAAAAGGCTATGCCAAAGAGTAAAAGATCATTAAATATTTGTTTCTTTTTGCAATGCAAGAAGTTTGCCTTCTGAAAACCAGAGAGGAATTCTTTTATTTACAAGAACCGGTATAATGCCAATCAGGATAACAAGTTTGCTAAATTATATTTAGCAGCAGGGTAGATTGCAAAATTGATTAGTGGAGATTCAAAAACACGAGGAAAAAAGGAAAAACCAAACAAACCACTGGATGTCCTCTGACATTATTTGGTGAGCTTAGCTTAAAGGAGTCTGCTCTGCGAGGCAACAGAAAGTGTGTGTTTCTTTCTGTGTGAATGTAGCACCTGCTTTGGCAGCCACAGCTATTGAGCACAGGGTGCTATGAATTAAAGTAGCAGACACTTGTTTGGCAGGTTTGGGTTAAGTTTTGGATTCAGTCAAGTTTTCAGTGAAGTAATTGCCAAAGAGGTGTTTGAATCACTGCCTGCAGCATGGTCATTTTGCATTCTCTAGCCTAATGGAGCTTGAATCCCCTGCTCCCCTCCATGCTCCCCCCCTCCCCAACACACTTTGTTAAATTCAGATTTTTTTCAGAGATGATAAGCAGCCAGGAGAAGTTTTTGTTTTCTTTCGAGTAAGCCATCTTCAATCCTTATGTTTATCTCTCGAAAAACCAGTTTGCTTTGTGTTTATACAGTACTCTAAACTCCTCCTTTCCTCTCCTAACCAACAGCACGTTAGCGGCCACATCACCATCACACAAAATGCTACCTGGTGGTGAAAACCAAAAGCTTATTTAAAAAAGTTAAAGCATTTTTTTTAAGACCCTGCCAGCATTTAAACCATTGGGAATTTTTTTAAAAAAACCTCAGGCAATCTTGACCTTTTAAAAGTCTCACATGGTAGCTTTTATCAAGAGAATTACTGGCTTATTTTAAAATATGGGGCTGAGCAACGGTGAATAAATACACGTGTATAAAATCATAAATATTCCTTTCCCTTAGAAAAATAGTGGGTGTTCTGGATATCAAAGGTCACTTGGATACATAATTCTCACTACAGTGAATTAGAATGATCCAGGGACTCTCCTAAAAATATCTCAGGGGCACTACTGCAAAAAACACATTTCAAGCTTTCTCCAGTGAATTTAAAAAAAAAAATAAAATAAAGAAATCAGACATTAATGTGTTGCTAAAAAAGAAAGGGGTCAAACACGCTGCAATTTGATGTATTGGGAAAAACGTACGTAGAAAAATACACTACCTAGGAAAGCTGGGGTTATTGGTTGTCTTTGGGGGGTTAGGTTAGCAAAGTCTCTTTCTTTTAGGCAAACATGTACTAGCACAGCAGGAATGTCAGCCATCCCCAGAGTCACAAGAAGGTTGTTCCTGTTACCTGCTTTTCAGTGCATTAAGAAGAGGGGTGAATGTTAAGAACTGTTTATCCAAACATTGGAACTACCTCCAGTGTCACCCCCAGAAATTAATAAATGAATTATGGGATCAATGCAAAGTATTACTATTCAATAATAAAAACCAATGTCTTAAGTAACTATTAATAAATATGAATAAATTTCGCCATAAAAAGAGAACTGTCTATCCTTCTTAGCCAGTTCCAAGTCTTCTATTAGCTTCTTGGAAGAAGTGGAACTTGCTATACAAATATCCTCTGTGACTATTCTCTTAAGACTTCACGTTGGAGTGTTCCATTGACAGTCCAATGCCGTTTCAACTTCCAATGCCCCATAGAACATACATTCAAAAGACTTAGATAAGGCAGGCTTGGATTAGTAAGGGCAGAAATGAAATAATGGGATAAAAATGCTCCCTTTTCCCATAAAGGAAAAGCGTAGGTAATTAGGATTGAAAATTCAGTTCTGCTAGAGCTTGTGTAGAATGGAGAGGTCTTATAAAGATTATGTCTGCTCACTCACAGTCAGTGGGGAAAAATATCCCAGTGGCCACTCTTTATGGGGTCAGTTAGAGCTCAACTGTATAAATTTATTTTTAAATTTATTTAGAGATTGTATTATACATGGGGTCCTACAAAAGACTTAGAAACTAGGGTGTTTACTCTTAAGAACTATTTTATTTTGAGAGAGACCAAATATTTACAAGAGTACTGGAAACACACAGAATACTCAATTTCATTGAACAGAGTTGTTACAAGAAATGATGGGGTACCAGCAGGTGAGGAAATGAAGATGGGTACTCAGATGGATATTTTGGGTGCTGCTGGCTTGCAAGTTATCACTGGGGTGGAGCTAGGAAGAAATCCTGACATTGACCATGAGATGTAAAGTTTGAAGGACAGTGATAAAAAGCATTTGGGGATGTGCAGGCTAATGAAAGGATATGGGTGAGTCTTGAAGGTACCAATTAAAGAGAGCACTGGAAAGCTTAGCGCACAGGAGAGGTGAAGCCTGGGTATGCACAAGAAGTGGCTCACAAGGGATAAGTTATATTTTCTGGGACTGAATGCGAGCTCCATCAGTGAACCTATTGGTACTTCCTGTATTCTCTGGGTTGCTGAGATTCCATAATTAAAGTGGTCACATTGCACATCCTTGAACTACTCTGAAAGCCTGTATTTATTGAGGTCAAAGGGATTCAAGATAGATCATGTGGGAGAGGTAGAAACTTTGTCTTTGGAGGCTAGAAAAACTGGGAATGAATACCCACTTTACCAGTAACCATCAGGTCTGGGTAAGTTATTTAAGCTATTCGGGCTTCTGTGTCTTGATATTGGTGTTACTGAATAACTTCATAGGGATGGAGTGTAGAGCAAAGTGCTATATTATAGTGGGAGAGTATTTTTGATATCTTAGCCTAACATGACATAGTCATTATTGGATAGCTACCCCAAACCATTCTTAGTTTCATTTTAAATTAATTAATGAAATTCATTAATTAGCTAATTAATGAATCAATTATGTTGTATAGCACTGGGTACTTGTTGTAAGCCAGTTATGATAACCACACTCTTCAGTGAATGGTTGAGGAATGATGCCTAACTCAACCTTGGCCAACAGGACAGAAAGGATCGCTTCTGGGGCTGAGTTGAGGAAAAAGTTCTTTACCTTTAAAAAATAATCCAAGACTTGCCCTATTTCTGGATATTTGGGATGGTTTGTGCAAGTTTTTTTGCAGCTGTACTGAGTGCTGATAATATTCAGAGACTCAGATAAAGGTTCTTCTTGAAATAAGTACGATAAACTAGGCACTTCTAATACTGTTATATGACCTAAGAATGTTTTGATTGTGTAGGATTCTCTGAGAGCCATCTTTTGTCACTTGTACCTGAATGGATCTCAGTAGGTACACCTACATTAGTAAATACTAACCTTGCCTCAGTTAGGACTTTGACACTTAGGAATGCTTCCTCCCTCTAAAAATAATATTGTTAGGTGTGACTCTGTCTAAAGGTTAAAAACATCATGGGGAGGCAGAAAAGAAGCAGCCACCTCATTGCTTGATGAGGAGCAAGAGTTCACCAACACAAGAGGAGGTTGAGAGAATCATCTTTGAAGATAGCCTGAGGCTGGGAGCAGAAGACTCAGCTAATTTTGCAAAAAAGAAGGTGTTCCTTTCATAGGTTGATATACAGCTGAAAAATGGTATTTCTGGGCATTATCCTAACAATTTAAAATCTTTCAATAAATTATATAAGAAGAAACACACATGAACACAATTAAAGCCATATATGACAGATTCACAGTCATAGGCAATTGCATGGGAAAAGATTATCCTTACAATTCTAAACAGTTAGGCGGCTCCCAGAAAAACCACAAACATTCAGTAAAAGTTAAGAATACTTGCAGAAATTATTTTGGTGGTCATGTGCAGAGACTGAGATGGGGAGGGGTAAATTGGCAGGAGAACAACAGCAAGACTAATCATAATTTAATAAACTTTAACTTTTTGCTATGGCTGTATCTAAAATATCAGACCAATTTGGTTGGTAAAGTAGTGTAGCAGGAGACAAGTGAACAGGGACACAAAGGATGTATAATAGCTTTTAAGGACCCAGAATCTCTTTCATCTAGATGGGTAGCTGCATCTGATTTGAAAGTTCAAATACATTTGCTCATTTCATTTCAGGGACATAGAGAGAGATGTGAAATTCAAAACTGGTTATGTCTGGAATGCATTTGGGCTCAGACACTGCCTAGAAGATGGCCTTCTATCTGTGAGGGAGGGCTTTGTGGCTTTCTCTTAACTGAGTAACAAAGAATGGTTTAAGAACATCTAAAATCCCCAAGATCTAAAATTGGAGACCAGATCATATGAATGAATGTTATCTGAGAGTCCCTTAAAGATACTTTTCTAAGATGAAAGATTGTAGTATAAGATATTTTAAAAGTAGAAGTTTGAAAGAAGTATGACTAATACTCAATTCACTTGACACCACGTGGCTAATTCTTAAAGGCATGAGACAAAGACTATTATTAAACTTTTGAGGCTGTATCAACAGGGTCTGTGGTGAACCTGCATTATTTGGTTAAATTCCAATGTAAATGAGCCTCTTTAAGATAACCGGTGTAACTTAGTTGGAGAACTTGAAGTCATGGGTTGCATGTCAAGGGTTACAGTTCTGGGTAGACATATACCCCCATCCTGATTCCAAGGGGGTCTTTCATCTTATCTCCCCACTTTCTTCACCATGTACTGTTAATCTTCCAATAGTATATGGCATATTGTTTGCTATATGTCTAAAGAACTTCATTCTTTAAGTCTATAGAGATGCTTAATGGAGGGCATGCATCTTACACAAGTCTCTGGTGATAATTTGGACAGTGCATAGTGATTTCTGCAATTGCTAATAGAATATGCTAGAAGGTTGGGGGGGAAGTAGGTAAGGTAAAATATATGAAGTGTAAGTCTAGGATAGGGGTACAGAAATGATAAATTAGGTCTAATTCTTAAATGATTATCTGTAACTACTGATGTGCAACTTGAGTGATAAGACATTCTGGGAAGAATAATAGGAAAAATTTAAATACCATATAGTTAAGTCGGGAGGAGCATATGCATAGATAAACATAAATTTACCAGGCCACCATGATGTCTTAAAAATGTCGGTAACTTAAATTCTGGTATAGATAATGTAATCATTCAAAGGTCTAAGTACATTATTTTCATTTCTTCTGTATTTTGAAATAAGTTTGGAGAGAGAAGACTTTTGTAAATGTGTGTACTTTTTACATAGGAACAGAAAGAAAAATGTCAAGGGCGTTCAGAGTTGGCCATGATTAAAAGACTTGCCTCTGAAGATCTTTTAAAGGCATTATGAGTAGGAATTGGGAAGAATTGTCATAACTCATTGTTCATGAATTAAATGAAGAAATACAATATAAGTCCAAAGATTGAAGCCACCATGTAAATATGAGCAAGGTAGCATATAAGCTTCAGAAGTGAAATGAACAAATAGAGGAATGGAATTGATTCCATTGGGTATATAGTTGGGAAAGATTAAGACAGAAGATTTTGTCTATTTTATAAAAACCAAGGTTGCAAAATACACATATAATATTTTAGCTATTTGATTATATAAAAATATATTTGAGAGTGTCTCCCGGTTCCTGTTTCTCCTCAATGAGAAGCCTAAAAAGAAACCAGAGCCAGACAATAATATTGCTCTTGTTCCTCCTTTGGCTTGGGAATGAGACTGTTTTAATGAATGAATCTGTGACTCTGTGTCCCTAAGGCAAGCAAACAAGTTAATTTGGCCTCTCTTGTCTGGACTGACTTGTTCTGATTGTCCACAGGGCAGAATGTGCAGGCAGTGCAGTTCTGGAGAGTGGAATTCCTTCTCAACTAGTTCAGAAGTATCCATCTTCCCAACTTGAATTCCCACTGGACTTTTATTTTTGATAAATTCATGAATTGCAAGAGGTATGAGAGCCAATAAAAAATGGTTCTGAGTCCTTTGATGTGAGTCCCTTAATATGTCAACAGCTTCTGAATAGGTAAAAGAAAAACAAGAAGAAAATCCTGTTAGACTCCTTCAATTTTAACAAGAAATTTCTGCCATGGGAGATGTCAAAACAAACAGATAACCCTTATTCTTACCCTGCTAGGAACTTAATATTTTCTGTTTTGTAATTCTTTTATTAAAAAGAACTTCTATCAAACACTTGCTGCAGCTTTCAACAATTATATTTTCAATCATTCCAGATAATATGTTATCTGAAGAAAAGCTAAGGTAAAAAAATTACAATATGTTCTAACCTGGAAAATGGCAGAATGGATAAGTTCCAGCAAGATCTGCTTTGTGTGTTCAGTTGGTGGTGGGTCACATCTTGGAATTAAAATATCCCAAAGTAATGGCTCCCTGTGTGCACTCTCCTAACACTTAAAAGGACACAAAGAACCTTACCTTCAAGGAGGACACCTTGCCTTCTAATGCTAAGAAACCAATCTCTGTCTCCAATTGCTTGGATATTCTGAATTTCTGTTGGTGCCATCCCCCTTTCTGGGATTTCCAGTTTGCATGGAAGCACATTCTGTGCTGTAACAGCCCACATCCTGGAGACTTTCGAAAGAACTCCAAAAACTTGGGGGGGAGGGGAATAATATCTGGAAACATTTAGTTACCAGGTTCTTCAAAGTCAAGTAGCTTACACACCCTTTCTCAAGTTACATACTCATGTTTGCTTTTTTTTTTTTTTTTTTTTTTTTTTAAATCAGTTCACACCAAAGTTCTTGTCTACCTTTAAGAGTAAGGACATCGATACCTCTGTATCTTTCATGTATATATCTGACGGCACTAGCAAGGCCATTTATTGTCTCTACCTGCACCCCTGCCTATCCTTTGGGTGTTTACTGTTCATCCTGATCAAACCCACGCATTCTATTCATGTTTAGTTTTATTAGAAGTTCAGTAAGACAAAGTGAAAGAGAAGTTTGAAGCGAAAGCTAGTGGCACAAATGAAGCTTTGGATTCCCTGTGGGTTTTGAGCATCTCTTTCATTCCTGACCCCTTAAGCTGCATCAGTAATTCAGTTCTTGATGATACAAATAGCCACAGTGACTGAAAACAACATATCTATTTTTTTTTCACGACTGCTCAAGGAGCAGATTATTCCAGTTCTGGTTTCTGCTGGTGCTCTGTTCTTTGGCCCCACAGGTTGGCAGCCTTCTAGGCAGCTGCTGTCCCTGTCTATGGGTAAAGGCATGAGGCAGTGATCACAGACACCTGGCTATGGCTTACAGCAGAGTCACACAACTGTACGCATGAAAGAGCAAGAGCTGGAGAGATTCTGGTTTGGGCCCGAAACACTAATCATTTCACTTCATGAATAAAAGCAAAGGCTTTATAAGCTTACGTTATTTACAGTGCTCCGGTTTTCCAAACATCCACCTGATGTTGAGGACCACCACACCACAGGGAACAGGTCAGTGAACTATGTACAGAATTTACAAGGAAGTTTACACAGTAGTCTACATTCCATTAACAAATGGACCTTCTCTTTCAGATACATGGGTGTTTTTCTCTTCTGTTCATCCTGGAAACTGCTGATTGAACCATCTTGAGCAAATGGTTGCACACTCCTTTCACCCCTTCCTAGGATAAATGATTATACTTTAAGAAATAAATGGTGGTACATCACCTCTTTGACAAGATACTGTCCACAATTTTCAACATGAGAAATCTCAGAGACATCTTTTTTTTCTTCTAGAAGATTATACTGTTTCCTTTTCGTTTAACTTGCCAGATTGTAATCAAACCCCTTATAAACGAATATTCATAAAATAGTCATTGATTTTAGGAAGATGGAATTTTTATGAATTTTCTATGGCTTTCTTAAAGGAAAGTCCATTCTTTTAAGGGCCCTAAAGCCATTATTCCTTTTCTCTGCACCATGGACTTTTCTCATTTTTAAAATCCGTCATTGACTGTAGTGTACAGTAAAGTGTATAGATACACTTTATGTGTGTATACACAAACACAGATTATTCTTTCAGCAGACTTGCCAGCCAGCTGCTGTTGCTATTTGGCAACAGAGGAGACTGAGATACTAATCCTGGATCATTCAAGCAGAAATAAGCCTCTACCTGGGTCTCTGCCTCACAGAATTGCCAAGTATAAGGAACACTCAATGTTTTATGAGCAGTCACAATTGTCAAGTAAAAGGTACGGATGTCTGCTGTGCCCACAGTCAGTTAAGTCTTCAACATGATCTGTCCCACAGTTGAACTGTGAAGCAGAGGGTTCTCTGGATGTAAATGAGGCATAAGAGAGGAAGTCTGCAGCTTTCAGTCTCTTCTGTTCCTGGATGCAGGGGGATTATGGCTGTTTTCATAATGAAAGGAAATCAACTCAATAATAGTTAAATAACAACCTTTGTATAATGTAATCTGCATCTTTCGAGAATGGGGGTCATGTGAGGGCATTTATGACTGTTTCATGACTTTTATATTTTATTTACATCCTTTTGGGAAAGAAGAGGGAGAAAACTAGAGAAGAAAGGTGCTTCCTTGTTAGTGTTTGGCTTGGGAAGGGAGCAGGGAGGGATGGATCAGTCTGGGAGGTGTTCAGAAGGTAGGACAAAGATCAAGACCCACAAGCAAGACATCTTTTCTTGATGCAATAGAAGCTTCAGGCTTCTATTGCCTCTGAGATCAAAGCCAAGTAGCCAGATTTGCATAATGGTGGCTGTGATGCACATACTGTTTCATGCCCAGTGGGCAATTCAAGCCTAACCATTTTACATTTTAAAAGGTTAAAATGTAGGAGGAAAATGGTGTTTCCCCTTTTTTTAATGCAAAAGATTCTTTATACTTAAAACTATAACAAAATCACTTTAGATTTTAAAACGGGAAGATACAGTACTGAAAACATAAACTATCACAATCTTTTATGAGAAGATCTAAATAGACAGACACGTTTCTCTCTGATTCAGTTTGTCTTTCTTGAAAGCCATTTAAAGAACTTTGACCTCAGAATGAGTGATTTCTATTCAGCATCAGGCACCTAATATCCATCCATTCCTATGTTTAAAATCAACGACTGCTGAGTGGCTCTTGGGTATTGGGAACCTCCCACTACTGATAGGATTACATTCCACTGTGTCCAGGGATTGTCCGTGGTGGCAAAGCATCTCAGCGTGCTGGAAGCTGAGCAGAGCTTTTTACAAAGACGACCCTGTGACCCCAGGTTGGGGTTAGCTCAACTAGGAAAGTGTGTTCACACACTTGAAAACCTAACTGAAAATTTGTCTTCAAAATCCTACCACTCCTCATGAAATAGCTGCGATCAGTTTTTTTTTTTTTTGTTTTGTTTTTTTGTTTAAGGTACAGTGGGATTTTGATATGTTTACTAATGTCTGTTATTACACCCAGCTACACTCACTTATTTAAGCGTTCTCTTTTCCTCTTGCTTTCTAAATGAATATTTTATATTCTCCTCTTGGGCTTCTTGGTATAAATTCCAGCCTTCCCTTTCCAATTGTGACTATAATTGTTAGCAGCTCACACTACTCTGCACATCGATTCTCTTCTCAGAGGAGAGCCAGAGCATCAAATGAGGCAGCCATCCTGATTAGCCCCGCAGTTCCATGCGTGGATTCTGCCTGGATCGTGCCAACATGGCCTTCATCCATGGCTGGTCAATTTGTGCTCTCACTCAACCTTGCAAATAAACATAGAATTTTATGACTCAGACCAAAAGAAAATGAGGTTTTAATGCTATAAAACGGGAAGAACGCAACAGTAGCTCATTGAGCATGTTTAGAATTGTGTTGCTTTCCTGAAAGTCATGAGAACCACGACCCAGAATAATCCATGAGTGAGATGAGGCCGTGCAGTAACGACAGTGATGAATGAGTGGAGACACTTCCAGTTCACGCCTCAGGGGCTGGTGGGCGTGGTTAAAGGCTCAGTGTTTTGCCATTTCCACTTTCTTTTCTTTCTGTGATTTTGCTCCTTTAAAGCTTTTCTTAACCTGGAAGTCTGGCTTTGGAGGAAGACGTTGCTGTGGAGGATCAGCATTTCCCAGGCCATTCATTTTTTGTAGCTTAAAATGCAGAAGTTCAGAGAGCAGAAACAACAACAACAACAAAATGCCAGCAGAGTCCTGTGCGATGAGCTGGCCGCCATTAGACACTGCTCTCTGGAAGGCTAAGAAATACGTACAATTTGATTTAAGATTTGGCAGTGCAGATAACCGCCCAGGCACCTTACATAACGTGTAAGTCTTGCCTTCTACAGGGAAATAGCAATTTTTTTTTCCCCAAGGAAAAAAAATGGTCTCCACTTCCTTCAAAGCCCTCACGAGCTGGACCCCACATATCCTTTCCTTCTCTCTGGAGGAGAAACTGTGGAAAATGATTATGTGTTTTCATGTCATCAAGAGAGTTCAAGGCTCATGAAGGACAGCCAGGGCTGCTCTCCATAACGGACAGGAAGATAACTATTTGTTGTCCCTCCAAACTCTTGAGAAGTAAAGGAAAATGGTCTCAGTGACTACCAGTTAGATTAGGCTGCGTTCTAATGTTGACTTTGAACATCTAGGCAGGCTGAGAGAGGACCATTTTTAGGAATATCCGTGGTCACTGTCAGATGGACACAACAGGGTGAGTTTGGGGGAAACGTGAGCAACACGCTTTCATGTCACTCTTCCACGGAGCTCCGAACCCTTTCTAGAAGGGGCTCAGAAGAACATCAGAGTGGATGGGAGCTGTCTGTGTTATAAACCCTCTTCCTGGAAATCTGCAACTTGGCAATGGCTTTATTCTTCTGAGATGCTCAAGGTTTTTTTTTCTTATTTTTTATTTTCTATTTAATTTTTTGGCATCATGAGATGGTTATCGTTTACCCAGAACACAGTGCAGGTGGACAGCAAGGTCCGCTGTACATTTTCATTTTAAAATAATCCAGTAAGATCCAGGGCAACTAAGAAAGACTGCCAACAATACCTACCACCCTCCTACCTCTCTCTTTGTGGTTGTAAACAAAGCAACTGATGGAACTCTTACAGAGCTGGTACCTTGGACCACAGTAGACAGGAAAAAAATACCATTTGTTATTGTTGTTGAAGTAAACGTGGTGTGATAATAAAAACTGACACACAAGATCGAAAACCAACTGGAATGCTGAATCTCTTACCTCAAAAACCACAGCAGTTACCGCTGTTGGGAATCTGTGGGGTTCAAAAACAAGCGAGGAGGAAGGTAGTCTAAACTGAACCATGAGACCGACCTTAGTGTACATAGTAAAGCCAATAAACGACATTAAAAAGTGAAAAGGTGATGGGAAAGAACATTCGGGACCACTTGTCTATGGAGTTCACGTCAGTCAAGTCAGGGATCTTCACTTTGAGCTGCGACGCGCGTCTGCGGATGCGCCCCTTGCCGGGCACCCCGTGCCTGTCCAGCCCACGCCCGAAGCCCTCGCGGCTGCTCAGTGGCTTGCGGTACTGGATGCTGGCGCTGTCGTATGAGTACATGGTGGCCTTGGGGTCACTTACACCCGTGAGCACCTCCGAACCACTGGTCTCGTTCCTGATTTCCAGGGTGCTGAGGAGAATATTGCCATGAGCATCAACCTGAGGGCAGAGAGGATACACTCAGATGCTCACCAAGGTCATTTACTTTTCTGTTGTTGTCACAGGGGGACACATTGTTTTTTTTTTTTTTTTTCCATTTCCTGTGCACTGATCCTTTTCAGTAGAAAACTGGCTCCATGTGCGTACCGACAATGAAGATTATCTGTAGTTTGTCTATACCGATCAATCAATCATCTATCAGTCATTCATCATATCTATTAATCTATCTTCTATTACTTATCACTCATCCTGTATCTCTGTCATCTATTTATACCAATCAGCTATTCTATCAATGATCTGTCTTCTTCCAGCAATGATCTACTTACCTTCTACGTATTTGCCTATCAACTGTCAGCCTCATTCATTAGTCATCTATTTCTTATCTATCATTTGTCTATCTTCTATCATCTGTTTACATCAATCATTAATTTCTATCCATTATCTCTCTGCCATCTATCTGCCCATCACTGATTTATCTATTTTTATCTTCTATCTACTTCTCACCTGTCAACTTACCTCTATTAATTACTTACTGTACAGTCCTTTGGAGAGGGCTTTTCTATTGTCACTTTTATCTCCTCCAAAATGATATGGAGACCTTGTTTTCATTACAAGCTTTAAGGACTATAGTTGGGCAGATATTCATCTATTCTAACCCTCTACAGATGCCTACTTCCCAGCCACGGCCCCATTACTGGTCATCTTAGTCTTGCCCTGGCTGTTTCTGCTCAGGGCCAGTCTCCCATGGTGACTAACTCCTTCCCACCTATCTCTCTTTGTGTACAGAATTCCTGTCATATCCTCTCTTATTCAGCTATAGGCTGATCAGTTCTTTATTAACTAATCAGAGGTGATGGAAAACTAGCCCCCAATGACTTATCACCCACTAAGTTATCTATATTCTATCATTTATCTATGTTCTTATTCTATGTCTATTATTTTTTATTTCTCTATCTTTACCCTTCTATCTATCATCTATTTACTCCCATCTATCAATTACCTATGTACCATCCACTCATCTCTATGATCTATGCATCTATTTATGCATCTATCTATCTATCTATCTATCTATCTATCTATCTATCTATCTATTTATCTATCTATCATCTATCTATCTATGCATCTATCTATCTATGCATCTATCTATCTATCTATCTATCTATCATCATCATCATCATCAATTATTTATCTTCTATCATTCACTACCTATCTTGTTCTAATTTGGTTTCTGTTGCTGTTTGTGCTGGGTAGTTTTAAGTCAACTTCAAACACTAAACTAGAGTCATCTGAAAGGAGGAAACTTCAATCGAGAAAATGCCTCCATAAGATCCAGCTGTAAGGCATTTTTAAATTAGTGATTGATAGGGCAGGACTCAGTCTATTGTGGGTGGTACCATTTCAGGGCCAGTGGTCCTGGGTTCTATAAAACAGAAGGCTGAGTAAGCCATAGGGAGCAAGCCAGTAAGCAGCACCCCTCCATGGCCTCTTCATTAGCTCCTGCCTCCAGGTCCCTGCCCTACTTGAGTTCCTGTCCTGACTTCCCTTGGTGATGAACAGCAATGTGGAGGTGTAAAATGAATAAACTCTTTCCTCCCCAACTTGCATTTTGGTCATGGTATTTTATTGCAGCAATAGAAACCATAACTAAGACATTGTTAAAAAAAATACTTTGACCAAAAACTACTTGTGAAGGGAAGGGAAGGGAAGGGGTTGTTTAGTTTACACTTTGAGATTATAATTCATCACTGAGGGAAGTCAGGTGAGGGAGTCAAGGAGAAACTTGGAGACACGAATGATGGAGGAACTGCTTGTTGGCTTTCTTTCTGGCTTAATTAGAGAGTTTTCTTATACAACCGAGGCCCACATGCCTAGGCATGGTGGTATCCACAATGGACCAGGCCATTTGGCAAGAACTATCAAGACAATCAAGGCAATCCCTACACAGGCACGAATCCAGGCCAGTCTGAATTGGGCAATTCTTCTGTTGTTTCTTTTTCTAGGTGACTCTAGGTTGTGTCAAATTGGCAATAAAACTTAACCAGCACATATTTTTTTGTGTGCTTGTTTGCTTTCTATTGCTGTGATAAAACACCATGACCCAAGACAACTTGGAGGGGGAAAGAACTTATTTAATTTTGCAACTCCCAAGTTTCAACCTGCCATGGAGGGAATTCAGAGCAGGACTGGAGCCAGGAACTGAAGGAGGAACATGCTTACTGGCTTGCTCCCTATGGTTCTCTCTGCTTTTTTTATACAACCCAGGACTTCCTTCCGGGGCAGTACCACCCACAATGGGTTAGGCCCTCTCACATCAATCATTAATCAAGAAAATGCCCCCTACAGACTTGTCCTCAGGCCAGCCTGATGGTGCATTTTCTCAGCTGAGCTTTGCTCTTTGCAGACGCCTTCAGCTAGAGTTAAGCTGGTGGAAAGCGAAGCAGCACAACTGACCCCGTTGTCAACTTGAGGGACAAATGACTGTTAAACCATTGACCTTTCCTTTCCTTTCCTGTATATTCCCAAGATCTCTTGTTGATATCATAATATAAAAAGTAACTCCAGCTCCAGGAGATCCATCCAATGCCCTATTCTGGTCTTTGAGGGCACATGCATGTCTCATATGGACACACACACCCAGCCCGCATACACATAAGTAAGTTAAAATATTTCCTTTTGAGTTTGTAGTTCAAGGTAAAAGAAATAAATCATTAGTAAACACGAGTCAAGTTAGGTTGTCAAAACAGCTGATGAGGGAAGGAAGGGAGATTAAAGGCCGATTTCCAGATAGAGTGAGGAAGTCAAAGATGTTGGATTATAGCAGAATACCTTCTAAACTGGAAAGTTCACACATGGAGGCCTGGGAAGATGACATCTCACAGGGGGGTGTGCTAATGTTTCTCTTTGCCTGTGGGGTGTGTGTGTGTGTGTGTGTGTTTACACCATATAATGTGAGTTGCCTAAGAAAGTTGGTTGCTGAAGTTGTGGAGCTGAAGTGATAAGGAAGTGTACTTTGGAAGACGAGGAATAGAACACATGGCTTCTATATCTGAAATACTCAAGAAAAACATGGAACAGATTATTAAGGCACATATCTCATTGAGGTGCATTGCTGATGTTGGAAATCATGATGTCATGTTCTCTATTAAATGCTAAGGTAATGGTTTCACCAGGGGGAGAACTTATAGCTAGTTACAGGAAGCTTCACGAAAGCATGCAGCTGGAATAGAGTTTGGAAGGACGTAAACATGGCAGAGCAAGGGACTGGGGGTTGCAAGCTGTGTTCTCATCCTGATTATTTTATTAACAATGACCTTGGCTTAGTCAAGATCTTAGCACTCTCATGCATAAATGTGTGCTTTTCCGTAGATAATCTTATATTTTTCTCAAGTTGCATATACACAGACATTTAAAGACTTTGTGAGATTCATTACTTTGTTTAATAAATAATTATTAATAAGTAGAGAAGTCTCTGAGGTTGTTAGAAACTATAGTTTCAAGTGGTGTTTTGACACATAAAGAATGAATCTAGCTCTAGAACTTTCTATGAATGTTGAACTCATTGTTTAATTATTAAATCAGCAGTACAGTGTTCTTTTTGAGGAACATTTAAGAAGATCCACATAAGAATCCTTTTATACTTCCAGTAACTTTCCTTACTAGAATAGGGTTATTGTAAAAGCTGATGTTACAGACTTTGCCTGTGCATGAGTGTGTGTGTGTGTGTGTGTGCAAGTATGTATGCCTATATGTGTATGTATGTGGTGTATATGTGTGTTTGTGCATGCCTGTATGTATGCATATGCGTGTGTGTACATGTGTGTTTTATATATGCCTGTGTGTATATGCCCCTGTGTGTGTATGTGTGTGCATGCATGTGTGCACATGTGTGTGTGTGTGCACTAGATGGCTTATTCATGCAGTCCTGATGCAACTTCTCCCAATATAAGAGCCACAAGGAAAATGGCTATTGGTTTTTCACATCTTCAGACATACCAAGGAGGCATGTTATGCCTGGCCTCATCTGTACAGCCTAGCTAATGAGGGCTTGACTTCTAAGTGAAGCATGACTCAGATAATAAAAAATTTAAACCTCGAGGCAGATGGAATTAAAGCAACAGAGAATGTAAATGTGATGGACCTTTATGGAGGTGTGGACTGTTAGATGTTCTACGGCACTGCTGGTGGTGACACACCTGCTCTGTAGAATGACCACCCCCCACTGTTCACGTCCCCCAAAGGAAGGATATTTCTTCTTGCATTAATTTCCAGGCACAAATGAGTCAGGATCACACTCAGCCTCCCATCTCTTCTAGGTGATCAGCACTGACCATGCAGCAGGCATATTTACAACGAAGTGAGCCGACATGGCTCTGCTTCATCTGGATTTTTCCCTCCTTTTGACTTGTGTGTGGTGAGGGTGCGATGTGAAACCTCAGTGTGAAGGATCTGCACCCTGATGTACTTGTGGGTAAGGACTGTGGTTGTTCATGGATCCCAGTGACTTCAAAATGGGTCTGATCACACAGGGAATACCTGATCAAAGTACCCGTATTTCTGGAAAAAATTCCATTACTGATTTTTGTTTTACGTTACAGCATCACTGAATCTAAATCTATAGGAAATGAACATTGTGTGGGGGGCTTCAGGAGGACACACAAGGAATTTCCTTCTCTTCCACTTCAGATAGCTTATCTAAAAGCAGAGTTTACATGGTGAATAAGGTGTGGGGCTGTCACTTCACTCTTTGCTGGAGGGGGTTTTTCTGTGTGGCAGGAGGGAATTTTATGATGAACATGGGTAAACATTTAAAGTGCTCACTTGTTCACCTCCCCCCATCTAGTCAGCACATGTTTATAAAGTCCTGGCCCAGCTTCAGACACTGTCAGATGTGGTTATAGGGCAGTATGTCCCTTGCTTTAGAAATGGAAAGATCTCAATGAGTAAATCCCTTAGTATTATACTCTTCTACAAAAACACGAAGCTCTCTCTCCTTGAACTGACTGTAAATCTTTTTACTGGACAGACGGTGTGGCCTCTGTTAAATATGGGCACTCAGTGCTCTTTTCAAAAGCCCCTTTTATGTTTAGCTCCTTGTGACTCTGAGCCTTTCCATCATCTTCCTCCCTGGTGACCGTGTTAGTTGGCTTGGGTAGCAGCTGGCTATGAACATATGTCCTCACATATGAAGGACAGACTTAAGAAAAATGGGCATCTGGCTTCTGGTTGTTGATCTCTCTCCGTCCTTCCTTTAGTACAAGGCTTGTAAACACCTTGGTTGTAAATTCTAAATTTGGGAGCAAAGTGGGCAAGGTTCTTAAAGTAGTGGGGCTTACATTCTTATGTTCTCAAGGAGGATAACAAGCAATACCTTCTTCTCCCAGCAGCAATCTCTTTAAAATCAATATAAAAACCCAAACTATCAGGCTGGAAAGATGGCTCAGAGGTTAAGAGCACTGGCTGCTCTTCCAAAGGTCCTGAGTTCAATTCCCAGCAGCCACATGGTGGCTCACAGCCATCTATGATGAGATCTGGTGCCCTCTTCTGGCTATGCAGGCAGAACACTGTATACTTAACAAATACATTAATTATTTAAAAAAACTATCATTTATCATTTATAGATCTTTATTTATCTATCTCCATCTATTTTCTCTATCTATATCTATCTATCTATCTATCTATCTATCTATTTATCTATCTATCTATCTCTATCATCTATCTATCTATCTATCTATCTATCTATCTATCTATCTATCTATCTATCTATAGATCTCTATCATCTATCTATCTATCTATCTATCTATCTATCTATCTATCTATCAATCTATCTATCATCTATCTGACTATCTGATAGACTTGAGAGAAAACACAGGATTACTAGAGAAGAAAGTATGCTTCAGAACTGAGTTTATGGTTCCAGAATGTTCTAAAGATTTGGGATTAAGTTCAGCTTAGTTTCCAGCCTGAAACTTGCTCTCTAGAAATCAAACTTGAAAGTTCCCCAGCTGCACAAGATAATTCCTTGAAATAAACTTTGTTATAAGTTGCTGGTTATGTTTTTCTGCAAAATCCTGACTGATGAAAATGGGTATGCACAAAAATAGAGAGGGAGGTCCTAAAATGACAGGAGTCCAGGAACCAGCAGGATGACAGCCATGTCTCCCTCAAGAGAGACATGAAACAAATGTGCCAACTTAACTTCTATCTTGCCTCAGCCTCCATGTTATTCTGTCTCTCTGCCTTCATCAACACCTTCATCCCTTTGTAACAAATGTGTTTCTCCTTGCTGAATTTAACCACTCTGGGTATTTTCAATATACAAATATAGAACTCATTTCAGTGTAATTGAAATAAAATTCAATCTTGTTGGCAGTGACAGTTTTAAAGCCTTCTTGAGGTAGACGTTCAGGCTCAATTTATGTTACAAGCCATATTCCATTTCCTTCTTGCTGGGTGATTCAAAAAGATTCATATATACTAAATGATTCTGAACTACCAAGCGGGAAATAAATGAGGTGATGCTGGCTATAGAATTAGCCTACTCAGTGTCCTTGAGAAGCCCACAGTCTATTTGATGAAGCTGTCTTGTGTGAATAGTGGTCTTTGTACACTGCCACACATAGCCCGGAGGGCCACAGCCTCTGTGCACTTCCCCGTCTCCTAGCCTGGACCAAGTTTTCAGGCTCTACCCACATCACCTGAACTCACTATGTCTGTCACATCTGGTCCCTTGCCATGGACTTTCTTTCCTGAGGTCTGGGTTTGGGGTCTTAGCTCACGGTTTTTACATTTCCTTGCATGTTCTGGTAACTACTAGCAGAAACGAACACTTTACTATCACTTTGAGAAAGGGCAGATGGTTAGGCACAAACCTACCTACATGCAAACCAATATAAACATTCTAAATATACTTTGAAATATATAATTATATTAAATATATTAGTATGTAAATAAATATATATTAAATATAATAATGAATAGAAACAATGATGAAGATAAAGTGAGGTTATTGGCAATTTTCTAGAACATTGCTCAGGGAGAAAATATCATTTTGAGTTTTTTTCCTCCTCCTCTGTATTAACAAGTGCTAATGGCTCTACTTAAACTGTCTAGATTCTGACTACCTCCCTCCACCATGGCCGATGGTTCCACAATTGATTGCTCTCCCTTTTCTTCAGGAATATGACTCTTCAGTTCTTTTTCTGTGCACAACAGCCAGAGTGATTCTATAAAGACGCCAAATAGATGCTTTCTTCTCTGTTTGAGCCTTTCTTAGCCATTTCCCAAGACATAGAATAAAATCTAAAACGTTTATCCTAGTTCCCAAATACCACGTATGCAATCAACGTTCTCACGGCTCTTCCCTTGAGAATTCTGCTCAAAGCACTTCATCTGTGTGTGTGCGTGAGAAAGAGAGGGAGGGCCTTGCTAGGTAGCCCAACTGGCCTCACAATCGGGATTCTTCTGACTCTGCACTTCCCTACCACTGAGCTGGAAACTTGTCTGTGGACCATGGTGCTTGGCTCTGTTTTTTTCCACTCCCTCTTTTGAATCCTCAGGGATTTTAACCTGCCATGATATTCTCCTGGAGTATTCTTCAGACGCTCACCATTCTAGTTTTTTTTGTCACTTTTTCTGTAGTGGCTTTCATGAGCTGTCATTCTATCAGACAGTTTGCATAGCTCTACACACATTTTATTTTTGTTAAAATAGATGTATGTATTCTTATTTTATGTGTATGAGTGATTTTCCTATGTGTCTGTCTGTGGTTTATGGGCCTCATGTCTAAGGAAGTCAGAAAAGGGCATCATATCCTTGGGAGCTGGAGTTACAGAGAATTGTGGGCCATCACATGGGTGCTGGAAAACAAACCCAGAATCCTCCGCAAGAGCATTAAGTACTGTTAACTGCTGAGCATGTCCATCCCTGCTATGCACATTTTCCAATGATCTCAAGAGGACAGTAACTCAGATAGGCAGGTGCCAATTGCAAGATGTTATCACTGTACGTCTTTCTGGTACTTCCAGAGCTGAAGTGTGGGTGCTTCGGTCCTTCTTAGAAGGAGGAACAAAATAGTCACGGGAGTAAATACAGAGACAAAGTGTGAATCAGAGACTGGAGGAAAGGCCATTCAGAGACTGTCCCACCTGGGGATCCATTCCATGTATAGCCGCCAAATGTAGACAGTATTGTGGATGGCAAGAAGTGCTTGCTGACAAGAGCCTGATATAGCTGTTTCCTGAGAGACTCTGCCAGAGCCTGACAAATACAGAGGTGGATGCTCGCAACCAACCATTGGACTGAGCACAGGGTCCCCAATGGAGGAGTTAGAGAAAGGACTGAAGGAACTGAAGGAGTTTGCAACCTCATAGGAAGAACAACAGTATCAACTAACCAGACCCCCACCAGAGCTCCTAGGGACTAAACCACCAACCAAGTAGTACATATGGAGGGACACATGGCTCCAGCCGCATATGTAGCAAAGGATCGATTTGTCAGGTATCAATGGGAGGAGAGGCCCTTGGTCCTGTGAAGACTTGATGCCCCAGTGTAGGGGAATGCCAGTGGTGGGGAGGCAGGAGTGGGTGGGTGGGTAGATGCGGGAACACCCTCATAGAAGCAGGGGGAGGAGTGATGGGATTGGGGGTTTCTAGGGTAGGGGCAAAACTGGGAAAGGGGATAACATTTGAAATGTAAATAAAGAAAATATCCAATAAAAAAAATAAAACTCTTAAAATCAGAAGAAAAAGAAAGTACTTACGGGCTGGGCTGGGATTATAGATCTTGACACGATAAAGTTAGAGCTTTTGGGGTTACTGTGAGAGAAAGAGCTACTGAAAATAATGCCAATTTAAAGGAAACTGGAACTTAGAGTTGAAGTGGGAGGCTACCTACAGGTTCATGAATCAAAATAGTGAATCAAGCAGGGTTTAGACAAAAGTATGATGTTTAAAGTTCTTGGGGAAATGTTACAGGCTTGTCAGTGAATCTGTAGAGTTCAAGCTGCTAAATCAAAGCAGTCAGTTTCACCAAAGATAGGGTCTGTGTTCCAGCCACCTTGAAGGGAGATGCTGGAACACTGAGGTCCAGGATCTGAGGCCAGCAGGATGTTCCTGATTTAAGCGTGAGCTGTGTACCTCTGAAATACGCATCTTTGCATTGCATCATACATTCTGGAGTCCAACACAGCACACAGCTTACTGCACAAACAGAAAA
This sequence comes from Arvicanthis niloticus, assembly GCF_011762505.2. NCBI lineage: Eukaryota > Metazoa > Chordata > Mammalia > Rodentia > Muridae > Arvicanthis > Arvicanthis niloticus. Next base: position 72,971,904 of record NC_047664.1, on the reverse strand, counting down.
TTGACCATGTTTGGATGACTTACCACAGAGAACTGAAATGTGGGAGGAAAGACTGCATCACAGAACTTATATCTAATTACAGAAAGAAAAGTTCTCCATCCTAACCTTTGGGGCCGCAACTTCAATTTGCTATGATTTTTTCATAGATTCTCCCAGTGTTCTTCATGATTTACAATGACTTTCTATAGTCTCTGGTCACCAACCACCCCTGCATTTATTCCATTTATTTTATTTATTTCCACACAGCAGACACTGTGGCCAGTATATACAACTAAAAAAGTTCTAGGTTAGTATAAAAGTATCCCAGAGGCAGCTTGCTTAAAGTCTTGTTTTGCTGTGAAATCTGTCTTTCAAAATTCTAAATACCATCAGCAGCTTCAAATGGTGCCCAAGGGGTTCATGAATCTGCAGTCTTTATCACCTTGGAGATTGAAACTCTCGTAATGTCTGGATTCAGCATCTGCACTCATATAAAAAAAAATGCTTCAGTACAGCTGGTGGAAGTATAAATCAATACTGGGCCTGAACTTCCAAGGTATCGGTCCCTTGACCTATCTGGCCAGCTGAGGCCATCAAAAGTAATGTGCAATGATGAACAATGTCACTCCACCTTCCAGGACACCAAGGCAAATTCTAGAGCCTTTTCAAATGAAAAGTCTAGGAGACTAGACACATATCAATTATATTTGACTTTTTACAAGCATCTCATAGGAAATAATAAGATTACCCAGCCAGAATATTAAGGGGAAATATAATAATTTCTATAAATTTGAATTGAACCACAGGGTAGCAGTTTTTGGAATAGCAAAGTTGACATTATTTAACTTCTGGAGATGATACGCTGAGCAAATGGAACTTCTTATTGGACACATTAGCTCTCTGAACTCCTGGCTCAGAAGATGACAAGGTCAGGATTTATCAAATCCATGCATTTGCAAGATCATTTTAAGTTGCATGAGATGGTGATACTATATGCCGGATAGTTTTTTTGGTCAATTTGACACAAGCTAACAACATCTAAGAGGAGGAAACTTCAGTTAAAGAAACACCTCCATAAAATCCTGTAGGGTATTTTCCTAATTGGTGATCAATGGAGAGGGCCAGACCATTGCTGGTGGTGCCTTCCCTGGGCAGATGGGCCCAGGTTCTATAGAAAAGCAGGAGGAGCAAGCCAGGGGGAACACGCCAGTAAGCAGCACTTGTCCTTGGCCTCTGCATCAGCTCCTTCCTCCAGTTTCCTGTCCTGCATGAGCTCCTGTCCTTATTTCCTTGGATGGTGAATACTGCTGTTTAGGCCAAAGAATGACTTTCCTTCTCAAGTTACTTTAGATCATGATGTTTCATCATAGCAATAGTAATCTCAATTAGGACACTGTTCAATTATTATTCCATCTATGTATGAAGAAGTCAGTAAAATCTTAGCTCTAATCACCTTTGAAGGTTATTTTCAATAGTATATGGCATGATAATTTAGGACAAATACCAGAGCTTCACATAACATGTTTAATAAAAAAAAATTATTAATCAGAGAGTCCACTGCCTAATATGCAAAAGGCCCTGAGTTCATTCCCTAGCAACGGAAACACACACATGCATGCACGCGCGCGCGCACACACACACACACACACACACACACACACACACACACCCCAAATGAAAAATAATAGGAACAGTGTGTTGGACAGAAGCTACTGTCTTCTTTTCTCATTTCATATGAAGAGGTGAGGATTTATAAAGCATAATGACATGTCATTCAATAATTTGAATGGGCTCTAAAAACTTTAATGGAGGTCTCTCTGGTATTCATTCATTTCCTTAAGGCATACTTATTTCAGTTCTATCCCATTGTAGTCAATGAGGAAAGAGTAGTAAACACACTAGACAAAGGCCTTGTTGTCTCTCGTTGTAAATCATAGCCTAATAAGAGAAAAATTCCAAAGAACAACTACATGAACACATGCTGTTGTGGCAGTCCCACAGCACAAGTGGAGGATTCTGCGGGAACTGTGAACCGAGGAAGTAAGTACATGCAGAACTGTGCTTCCAGTTCAGGCATCTCCAAAGGGCAGTGAGTTCAGTAAGAAGCGGAGTGATGGAACTGGAACTAATCCCTTCTACCGCACAGGCTACAATATTAGTCTATCGAATGGCATGTTCAAGCCCGTGACTTACATCCATTCTATTTCATGGTTTCAATTGGGACATGTAAGCTGAAATGAGCCCCTTTCTCCCCAAGATGCTTTTGGTCATGGTGTTTTATTACAGCAATAGAAACCCTAACTGAAATCGTATTTTACGGTGTGAATGTACTATACCTTGTCTAATCTCTCTTCTGTTTCAGAATATTTTGTTGCTTTTGGTTTCTGCTTCCTACAGACTTTAAAATATATTAATTATAGTTGTTCTATAGTGCTAAATTTTTGGGTTAACATTTAAGATTCTTAAGATTCTTAAAGCTACAGTGCTTTCGGTTGTGATATCATTTTCCTGGTTCTGCTCAGGTATGTTAATATTTTACTGTAGCCCAGATATTTGGAATGATGTATTATAGAAACTCTGGGATGTTTTATCATCCCTGGAGAATTTTGTCTTTTGATTTTTTTAGGAACTTTAATCACTAACATATTACCCAGAATAGCTGGAAAATTGGTTTTATGTATTGTAGACTCGGGCTACTTCAGGTTTTTTTCCTTATTCTTATGATATAAACTTTATTCCTAAATTAGGATCATTTTGAGAATTTAATGGGAAACTCAATACATTTCTTACATGAATGGGTTAGAAACAAACTCTAAGTCCAGATGCTGGATTCTACATTGTGTAAAAACAGTTGAGACCTGATTTTGTTTTTGTTTTTTCCTGTGAGTCTTTAGTCGTATTTCCTTTTGTGACTGCCTTAGCAACATTTTCTGTTGCTGTAACGAACTTAAGAAAGCAACATAAGTGAGAAAGAGTTTACTTTGCTTTACAATTTAAGAGTATTGTCCATCACAGTTAATAAGTCTCTGAGATACAAGCTTGCTGTCCTAGTTCATTCACAGTCAGGAGCTAGAGAGCAATGGATTCCCCCTCTCAACTAGATGCTTTTTTTTTTTTTTTTTTTTTTTTTTTTTTTTTTTAAATGTAATCCAGGACCTAAGTCCAGAAAATGGTGCTATACTCTGTAGGACAAGTTTTCCACTAACCTGAGATAACCTGAGATAACCTCAACTAACCTGAGATAATCCCTCATAGGCACATCAAACTAAATATTTCCTCAATACTAACCATCAAATGGCCATCTTGGCTTCTTGGCCTCTTTTTTGGACATTCAAAGGAAGTTTATACCAGAGTTTGAGCGTTGGCTATTATATTCTTTCTGAAATTTCAGGTACCCCGGAAGTATTAGTATCTACGCATTGACTCATCCAGTTAACAAATCTGCAGTTTCCTGCTGTAGTGCTGGTGTGTGCCTCACTGCCTGCAGCTCTCAAAGTATAATTCACTCTTTTTTTGAAGGCTAGTGCTTTCCTGTCTTTTGCTTCTTTTCAGTCACTAAAGTCTTTAAGCAGAATTAAAAAATTGCCGGTTTTCATGACTCCAGTCTATAAGGGAGCTTGGTACAAACTGTTTTCGCCTTAATTTAGAACACTTTGTATTTTAATTTCGGCGGCACATTTTTTTTTTTCTGGGAGAAGTGTTTGTAAATTCCACATCCAACTGCTTTTATGGTTGAATCTGAGCTTGTGGCATAATCACACGATGAATATCTTTAGTTCTACTGAGGGTTAAGTCAGCTAACTCTCCCCTTTGTTTACTGAGCAGAGCTCAAAATTTTTCCACATGTAATTTTACAAACAACTCAGAATGAATCTTAATGGACTTGAGGCTGAGCTCAGTCACTACTGGTACACACTACGGTTGAGGTATATGCTATGTGTATCCCCTATGTTTTCGTGTGTTGGAAACTGCATTCCCAGTGTGACAGTGTTGGGAAGTAGATCTTCAAGAGTTATAGCTTAGTGAGAAGTGGCTAGCTAATTGTATGTGCTGTCCTAGGAAGGTGTTAGGAAAACCACACATTTCTGTCTGAATTTCCACTTTGTGACATACTTTGTTCTACATACAGTTTACCAACAGCCATAAAGGCAAAGTCAGTAGCATGCTGTTCAGACTTGAAGTCTCCAAAAGTGTGTACTAAACAAACCTTTTTTCTTTATAAATCAGCCTGCTTCAGCTATTTTGTTACAATCATGCAAACTAATACATATGTTATTATTTTATATAATTTTCAGTCTAAGTTTTTTTTTTTTTTTTCCATGAAACTCATGCAGAGTCACATGGGGATTCAAACTGGGAGAGAGAGAGCAGAGGGCACAGGCTCGCCCTCTGCAGGCGGCTACCTTAGCCACTGTGCCACTGCTGGCTTGCTTCAGTGTAAGTTTTTTTTCATCAAATATTCTCAAATCTGTAAACTGAGGAGGTGGCTTGGCCTTAATAACAACAAATAATGGTTCATAAGCATGTTTTCCTGTTAAAAATATTCCTGAACACCCCATCATTGACAAAGATAATAGAGGTGACATTAGCAGCATGCAATGCATTACCTGAACTTTGTTCATTTCCAGTTTGTTCTTTTCATTGGCACTCTGGTCTTGTTTGCTCGCTCCCTTTTTCTGAGGGCCTTTTCCAAAGAAAATGTAATTTACAAAAGCGTATTCCAGTAGAGCCAGGAACACAAACACAAAACAGCCCATGAGATAGATATCAATCGCTTTGACGTAAGGGATCTTTGGCAGAGTCTCCCTGAGGTGAGTGCTGATGGTTGTCATCGTCAGCACTGTGGTGATTCCTGTGGACAGAACACCGAAGCTTAGCTGAAGGCGCCATTGTGAAGCTGTGCTTTCCAAAGCCAAGACGATAAACGCTGCTCCTATATGCTGTAATGCCATGATGTCAGGAGCATGAGAAACCACTGGACCGAAGCGCACACATTCCTAAAGACAAGATGGCAGGCTTTCTCTAGATTCTCTTACTAAGACATGACATAGAATGCACAGATAATGGAAGGCTGATGACATTTTAAAACTAAGCACACATATATGCTTATATATGCTGCATCTATATCTATATGTAGATATGTAGACCTATTTCATCTATATGTCTATATCTATGAAGAAAAAAGCTGTGAAAAGGCAGAACAAAATCTCACAAAGTGAGAGGTGAGGACCAACTCAGAAAGCTATTGTCTGACCACACAAACACACACACACACACACACACACACACACACACACACACACACACACACAGAGTTTATAAAGTTCCTGGGATCCCTCCGCCTACTCTCTCTTACTCTGCTATGCAGTCATACCCCACAGCCTTCCTTTCCCCTTTTGCCATTTCACAGTCATTTCCCTCTGGAATCTCTCTTTGTGACCCTAATCTCTACAGCAGTCACTGCTGGACTCTACGTCAGTGACTGGATTGGGGTAACTGACTTAATCTCATGGGTCTATACCAAACTTCAATTCACAGTTGCATTTTACAGTTTCTGGTCACTTGTCACCCATGTGTGGCATTGCCAAAAGAAGCGACATTTAAGAAAGTTTGTGTTTGCCCGTAATCAGCCTGAAGAAGTTACAGAAGAGTCAGCGCCCCTATTCCCTGAGCTTGGGGACTAATGTGGTTAATAATGGTCTGTCTTTCTAGGGACAACTAGTGGTTTTGTTGGAACAGGGAGGATTAGTTAGGACTTATTGCACAGCCATAACCTATTGGTAGAAATATGTATAATTAATATCAAGATGAAGTTACAATTTCTTAAAAAAAAAAGAAAGTTTGTGTTTACATTAGACATTCTCTATATTCATCGTGATTTTTGTTGCATTGTGTTAGCTGTAGAAATGTAACCTTGGTTTTATTGTTTCCACAGCTTACAACAGATTCATTTTCTAGTGTCAGGAAAAGGTTTATTAAACATCAGTCTGTAGACTTAAGAACTTAATACCTACAAACTCAGTGCTAGTTATATTTAATCCTCTCTGCCCTAATCTAAACAGTGTTAATAGTATGATGCTTGTGTGTCACTGTACCGAGCGTAATGCATTGGTAATAGTGATGATGGAATAATGATTGGAAAAAAAGAAATAGAAAGTGAAACTAGATTTAGTGTATACAGTTTGTATTGAGACTAAGCTCAGTACTCCTCATTTGTACAGTGTATGACAACAGTTTACTGAATATGATGAGGAGATTATCTCTGTTGTTTTTAATTTATAGGTGGATAGAGACAAGCTCTGGAGCTGATGGTGCAGGTCTGTAATCTCTGAGTTAGAAAACAAAACCAGGAGGATCAGGAGTTTAAAACCAGCCTTTGATACACAAGTTTAAGGATGGCCTGAGTAACATGAGACCCTGTCTCAAAAAACCAAAACCAACCAACCAACCAACCAACCAACCAACCAATCAACCAACCAACCAACCAATCAACCAACCAACCAACCATATAAAACTCTGAGATTAGTCACCTTTATGTAGGTCACCCAGCTATAGGTTAAAACAAAAGCAAGATGTTTAACTACAGCATTTAAAATAAACCACAAGATTTGATGGTAATATTTAAAGTAAGATGAGAGTTGTTGATGGGGATTGTAAAAGGAGGAGAAGACAATGGTATGGAGGAAATAAAAGAAGAGGGAAAGGGGGCTTCAAACATCTGGCAAGTGAGGACTCAAGATCATCACCGGTACCATCAATGGGTAAAATAGAACTTTTTCCCATTTTCTCCCATTTACCTGCAATTTTCAGGTTTTAATTTTTCTTTATAGTTGAATTATGTTCCACTGTGCATATGTGCCATAGTTTCTTAATAATAATAATAATAATAATAATAATAATAATAATAATAATAATAAAGTCAGAAGAGAAAAGGGGTTGGAGGTTCCTGGGGAGAGTTAGGGAAGTAGTGAGGTAATATGATCAAAATACTTTGTATACATGCAAGACATTTCCAAAGAATAAGTAAAGATATTATTTTAAAAAGGCAAAATGGGTTCAGATCATTGATTACTTCAAGTGTATTGGACTGATCAGAACCCTCTTATAAGGCCTTATAAGGCAGGAGTGGGTAGGCAGGTGGGGGAAGCACCCTCATAGAGGCAGGGGGTGGGGTGGGGATGGGGGTTTGTGGAGGGGAAACTTGGGAAGGGGATAACATTTAAAGTGTAAATAAAATAACCAATAAAAACAGTATCTTAGTTCTATATTTTAAAGATCAAAATATCATTACATGACAGGCATTTTTCATATAGGTTTGGCTTCTTAAAAATTATATGCCTTTGTGAGTGCAAGTGCCCAAGGAGGCCAGAGAGGGCATCAGATCACCTAGATCTGGAGCCACCCAGATGAGCCACCCAACAAGGGTGCTGAGCTCAGGTGTTCTACAAGAGAAGTACAAACATTTAATTACTGTGCTGTCTCTCCAGCCTCTTTCATTCTTTAATGTGAATGTCACTTGCTTTGAGAGTAGGCATGTATAGAGAACCACAGTGCACAAACATGGGAGAGTTTTCTTGATGTCTATTGGTTATCATCCAGATCTTTAATCTTACCATATGCACAGGGTTACATTCACATTATACCAGTATGTTGAAGATGCATATATAATACGAAAAACTATTTGTCCGTGTTCTTTATTCATAGAGTATCCTCAGGTTGATATGAAGCTACAATCACCTGAGTGTGCAAGGCTTATGTACTCAGTCAATAGAAGAGGGCTGGTCATATGCCAATTAGTCTGTGTGTGAAGGGATACACTGGGCAATTAATCCAACTTAGAAATTTCAAAAAAGAAGAGATGTAATATGTTGTCTTAGGCAGATGTGATGTTTCCCTCCTTTCCCTTGTCACTCTGAGACTGGAGTGATATCTAATACGTTTCTGAGTATTAAGTAATGAAGCAGAACTGCACATGAATAGATCATCAGACATATTTTACACATTGTAACCTTCCCAAAAGCCATTCATTTACAATCTCAAACACAGCTTTTCAGTTTCCAGCAATTACTCAACCATGGTAAGATTAATTCTGAATTTTGTTTCAACAAATGGGAAAGCATTTTTTATTCTGTCTTGATCACAGATCATTAATATAACTGATGAATTGTTTGCGCCTTATTGAACATAATGAGCCCTATTTGAAGGAGAGACTCAGTTTGATATGTTTTAACTTTAGTTAATCAAAGGGTAGTATTTCTCGACAATTGCTAACAGTCACAAGTTCTAGCATTCTCCATGTTTATTTTAAAATAATGAGTTACAAGTGTTTCCACAGTCAAAAGCAAGGAGCAAAGAGAAAGTCATCAGAAATTTGGGGAAAATACAATGTAATGAGATTCTATCAAGAAATCTACAAAAATACTCATACAATGGGAAACATATTCAAATATTTTTGTCAAGTGCTAAGAGATATTGCATTCATTATAAGCATTCATACACTTCATTTTGGATATTTTATTTTTAAGTATCCCACTGCAGCCTAATTCATTTACTTGCTACATGAGATGTCTTGCTTTTGATCCTGAATATTGCCTCTTTTTTAATTATTATTTTTTATTGGATATTTTATTTACATTTCAGATGCCATCCCCTTTCCCCATTCCCGCCCCCTCCCCAGAAAACCCCTATTCCATGCCCCCTTTTTCCTTTTGCTTTTCTACACTTTTTAAAAATGTTAATCAAAGGCTTTATAAGTTTGGTAATGCTCAATCAGAAGGTGACATTCATTCTAAAGCCAAGAAAAAAACCAGGTCCAGAACTGTTTTAGTTAGGAGAGATGACAGAGGTTCTGGTTAGTCAACAAAATGATGGACTGGGTATTAGGACTATCTTGTACCTCACTGGTACAAATTGGCATAATTATGCTCTAATTGTATTTTGAGAGAAAAGTTTTATTTTAACAGGAAGGGTGATATGTAGGAGGAGCTAAAGTGAGAGGAGTACCGAGAGGAAGAGAAGGAGTAAGGAGAGGAGGAGAAGAAGGAGAGGAGAAGCTAGGTGATGAAAGAATATTGCCTCTTTATTCGAAAATCTGATTTACTAGCCAAGAAAAAGTGGGAATGCATTACCTAGTGCGACTCTGGCTGCAGATGCATCATAGTTGATCCAAAACGACACCCAGGACAGAATTGTAATCAGTGTGGAAGGCATGTAGGTCTGCAAAATGAAGTAACCGATGTTTCTCTTTAGACGAAAACTTAGTGATAGTCGTGGATATGCCCCTAGGTGAGAGAGAGAGAGAGAGAGAGAGAGAGAGAGAGAGAGAGAGAGAGAGAGAGAGAGAGGTCATTATTTGATTAGAATCACCATCCCCCTTTCATAATGCATGGATCATTAGGGAGGAAACTTCTTCACCTGTTGTGAACTCCACCTTCTTGGACACCATCTTGTAGTCAACAATTGAAAATTGGGGAAGCTCAATTTTATTGACCCCAGTTACTGCTCCCTCTCCTCCATTCCAGTAAAATTCGATGTCATCAGTGGTGTAGCCATCTGAAGTGAAGAAACACAGCCTAGTCATAAAAAGCACAGTTGGTCTAGAGATGCATTCTGAAGACAATTGTCCAGCCAGAGGAAAGATCCATAGCACATTAGGACAAAAAAATCATTTTGAACCTAAATGGCAGACAGATCTTATATAGAGTGCCATTTCTAATGGGTTAGGGGTGTTTACATTGAGGAAAGAGATGCATCTGGCTTTAGTGAACATAAGCTCCCAAGTCCTTTACTACTTTGAATTACTACTACAAAATTGTTTTTAGTCTATCTACAGATGGTTGCTTTTTTGTTAAAGCAAGGGGTGGCTGCATTTCAGGGCTCTGGAAATGGGTTTGGATTATGCTTTTATCTAACAAAACCAGAATCAAATGATAAGCACAGTTATTAAAAAGAGAGCCTTAGGGATGATGAATTGGAATATAGCAAAAGATCAAATCTTAATAAATGATCAAGGCATTGAAAAATAAACACATGTTTAATTTAGAAAAGTAACCGGGCTTAAGTTCTTTTATTATAGCTACTACTATTATAAATAACATACAGGCAAAATCTTAGGAATTATATACATTCTTGATTATTTGATGTGCTTTATGAATTATTGATCTCTTTGAATTTATAAAGGTGGACTTTAATGTCAATGGAACCCAGAGAAGATTGAAGACAGTTGAAGCTGTGCCCCTGGCTTTGGCACAGAAGGTCTTATATCCATGGCCTGTTCTTTTTCTTCTTGTCTGTCCCCATTTGCCAGTGGCTTAGCTGAGTCATGGTGGTGTGTAAGAGTAAATTGTATAACAAGAGTAATGCTTGGATACGTTTTAAAATTCTAAAAAATAATTCTGCTCATTTAAAATTCATTTTAAGCCAGTTGTACACATAGCTGATGTTTCCATTTCCTTTTTATATTAACCTCAAATTAAAAAAAAGTCTTATTTTTTTCTTAGAGTTACTGACACTTGTTTCAAGGATAACCTTATGAATGCTTTACAGTATGCATTATGCTGGTCTACTTTTGATGAAAGCAGTTGCATCTTTCCAAGATATTTTTAAAAGAGTTTAAGATTTGGGAGCTGAATTTAAGTGTCAAAGAACTGCACCAGTTTACCAGTTCAAGAATGAGGTAAGTTTTAGTTTTTCTCTTAGTCCTTTTTTTTGCGGATGTGTGTATGAGGAAAAAGCTGTTTCAATTTTACATCTTAAAATAATGAAAATTCCTCTTCAAAAAACTTTTTAAAATTCTGAACAATAGCTGCTTCGTTTTTGATATCTCTAGTTTATCGCAATATATCATAATATACTTAATTTCTCATCAAGCCATTACCCATTAACAAAAACTTCCCCTTTCTTCAAAAGAGTAGTATTCACATGAAATAATTTATATACAATTTATTTACTGTCACATGTAAATATTGTTTCTGAGAAGCCACGTGATCCTCTTTACTTATTGGGTTTAACATCATCTACCTGAGAGAAACTAATATGTTGGGGATTTATGTTAAACTTGGACACAAATGTGTGATACTAATGCTTAACATTGTTTTGAATATCTGACAGGAATCTATGAAGATACATACATAGATAGAAGGCTGATGGATAGATGTGTGTGTGTATCCATATATTTCCATATATTTAATCTATCTATCTATCTATCTATCTATCTATCTATCTATCTATCCATCCACACAGATAGATGTGTGATGGATAGATAGAAAAATAGATGGGTTATAGATTACTAGAGTGGTAGATAATGTGATAGATGAATGAATAAATAGATATATGGGGAATGGATGGATAGATAGGTGATGGTTGGTATATAGGTGATGGATAGGTAGACACATGATGGACAGAAGGATAGATACATGATGAATGAATAGATTGATTGGTGACAGATGGATAGATGTTGAATTATAGATGGATAGATAGATAGATGATGAGTGGATAGATAATAGATGGATAGTAGATGGGTGATGAATGGATAGATAACTGATGGATAATGAGCAGATAGGTTGGTGATTGATGGAGCGAGATATATGATGGATGGATTAATAAATTCATGATAGATAAATAGAGGAATAGATAGATAAGTGACAGACACACAGAGAGATGAACAGATAAACACATAAATAATCTCCACATCCAGGAATAAAAAAGCTCCCATCTTGTTCTAGGCTTGCTAAATTAACAAGGTGATAGATTTCAACCTCCAGATGCTGTTTCAGTTGTCAGAATCTAGGGCAAAAATGTAAACACCAGTTTGAGTTGTGAGAGTCACAGACAGTTTTGTAGTTTGGGTTAAGAGAAGAGAGGGAGTGGGTGAGCCAAACTGGCAGCTCTGTGAGCTCCGACTTCTTGGCAGTAGCATAACACTAAATAAAACTGGAATGTGACAACCAGCCAAAGCAGATTTTAATATTCACATTTGTTCTCTCTTATGCAATATTTCCCTTCCCAAAGTCTAGCTGGCCCAGTTAACCATGGCCTGGGAATAGTAAATGGAAAATTCTAAACATGAACATTTCATGAGCCTGAAACTGCACACCACTCTTAGCAGTGCTATGAAATCCCATGCTCTCATGCTCTAGCCCACCCAAGATGCCAGAGACCTCTTGGTCCAGCACATCCTTGCTGAAACGTTTATGCTTCTGACCCATTTGCTCTATGGTAGTCATGTCTGTTATCTGATCAAATGCCTCAGTACTGCAGGGTCACGGTCAAGTAACCTTTCTTGATAGCGAGACTATATTCACCTAGGCATGATTACAGTTTGTTATAGTTGTCATTGTGTATGTTTTACTTTAAATTTTTTCTGTTTTATTGTGGTCATTGTTTATTTTTCTTTTGTCTAGTCCATGTCCTAGCTATGTATGGAAAGGAAAGGAAAGGAAAGGAAAGGAAAGGAAAGGAAAGGAAAGGAAAGGAAAGGAAAGGAAAGGAAAGGCAAGGCAAGGCAAGGCAAGGCACAGTCTGTATGGGGCTGGCATATGCAGTGCTTTGGGTATCCATCTGCTGGACTTCTTAAAACATACCTCCTTGTGGATGAAGAGGAACTACTGCATTCAACAACTCATGCAGTCAGTGGTTGGGGTCTTTATTTCCAGGCTCATTTCACTTTGTTTAACTAAAACTCATTACTCACAGTGCTGTAGGCACTGAGATAATTACATATGATTTTGGGGAGAAAAGAGAACACGAACTCTCATTTATGTAGATGCTGGAGCTCTCATGGGAGCAATAATGGCAGCTGGATCCAAGCGAAGAACAGAGGCCTTGAAGCACACTATTATTCAAAGGTTACACAAGAACATTTTGCCATAGAGAGAGAACATCAATTTACTCACGCCTAAACAATCTATTTACCAAAGGTTTTCCTTTATGAACCGGTGACTTCACACAGCGTTTCAGTCTCAGCACTCCCGATACCAAGGATGTTGTTTCCTTAGCAACGACCACAGAGAAGCACTCAGAATTTCCTATCAGCCCCTGGGGACTTCTTAGTGATGCAGAAAAGTACAGATAAAATTAAGTTGATGTCAACAGATGAAGATACAGAGCTAGATGAAGATACACAGAGCTAGTTCAGTGTAAAAGGGTCTGAATATTAGTATTCCCTGCTGTTTGAAATACTTTATTTTGGATGAATTTTCTGCTCTGCAAATAAAACTTACTCTTCTCTGTGCCTTAGTAGAGCTACAAGGATGGCCAGATATTGTCCTTAGATGGGTTGAGATGATGTAGGGACTTAAACTTCCACCCACAAGAAGACAGATGGGAACATATTGCTTTCTGAGGAGAGGTCTTCGAAACATAGCAAGTTCCATGATCTTCATGGACTTAGGCCAATCCTTAATTTATATATATATATATTTGCATTTGGTGATCAGCTCAAGGCTAAGCAGTGATACAGATTGTTATACTCTCAATGTGCCAGCAATGTTCATGTGTTGGGAACTCATTTTTTTTTTTTTTTATCAAAGCAACAATCTTGGGAAGTAAAAACTTTTTTGGGTATTTTAACTCAAGAGCAGTAGGCAGTAATACCATTAACATGATGTATCCTTGTAAAATACTAGTCTCTCTCTCTCTCCCTCCTCTTTCTTGCCCTCTGTCTCAGAAAGAGTCCCATTGTGGAGCCTTGGCTAACCTGGAATTGACTATGTTGACCAGGCTGATTTTAAACTCACAGATCTTCACCTGCCTCTACTTTCAGAGTTCTGGGACTGAAGGAGTGTCTGGGAAGCATGTGTTTGGACTTCATTTGGTTCTTTTGTTCCTGTGTTCTCCTTCTGTGGTGCTTTGCCTTCTCTCTTCCAATAAGGGATGGTACAGGAAGAGCATGCTCACCAAGTACTGGGCCTTTGACTTTAGACTATAACAACTTACAGGGTTGTGAGCCAGTAAAATTTGCTGTTTTAAAAAAACCATTCAGTCCTCGATTCTCTATGATAGAAGCACAAAGCAAACATAGGTCTAAGATAAACAATTTTGTTGGTGTGCCTTGGGCCAAATTAACTGTTCTCATTTCCAACCACTGGACTGAAGTTGGTGACTCCTGTGATTGAATTAGGGAAAAGTTGGAAGAAGCTGAAGAAGAGGTTGACCCCATAGGAAGACCAGCGGTTTCAACTAACCTGGACCCCTGAGATCTCTCAGACAATGAGCCATCAACCAGGCAGCATACACGAGTTGGTCTTAGGCCCCCAACACATACACAGCAGAGGACTGCCTGATCTGGCCCCAGTGGGAGAAAACATGCCTAACCCTCTAGAGACTTGAGGATACAAGGAGTGGGGAAGCCTGTGGATGGAGACAGTCTCTTAGAGACAGGGGGAGAAGCAATGGATGAGGAACTGAGGGAGGGCAGACGGGGGTGGGGGGTAATGATTGGACTGTAAAAAAAAGTAATGAAAAAATCATAGGTTTTAAAATATATTTTACAATAAGTAATTGAAAACTCTTAAAGAGCTTGTAGAATGTGAACACATTTCATCTACACTGGCTAATATCTAAATGGATTGGTTAAAACGTTATGACCAAGGGTTGCTAGTGCAACATTCAAGATTCTCTATAGTTTTTCATTTACGTGGAATGTAGCAAGATCTACCTAATTTTTCCAGTGGTAAGAGTTGTGATGTCTTCATTAGGTCTGCTGATCCTAATTATGGCTTATCCTGTCTTGGCTAACCAGTTAACCTTTCAAGATGAAATTGCTGACTGCTGTCAGCAGGGCTCACTCTCTGCTGATCTTCATTCCCAGCTTTCCTGCCTTGCGCTGGTAAAAGTCAGTGGTCTAGCCTATCCTGCATGACCCATGATGCCATTGTTGGCATGTTTGACTAGTGAAGATTAGAATTTTCTTTTATTCTATTTACTTACTTTCTAGTGATTCAGCAGATATTGAATTAGCTTTCTCAATAGCCAAGTGATTTTCCCTCCCCCTTTGGATACAAGTCTAGGATTTAATATTCCCCCCTTAAACTTTACCCAAGTCATTTTCACTCATTATTTTAGTCCATTGAAGTTTTTTCTTTGTTTATTTGGATCCTTTTAGATTTATGTTATTAAATTTAGAAAATATGCCACATCATAAATTTCACTTGGTTGAGATGAATGTGGACTGGCAGAGTCAAGGAGTGACCCCTTCAACACTCTTCTGGCAATATCCCTCGAGGCTGACATCAAACTTTAAATGGCATTTGTGAGTGGCACTATTATTTATTCATTTAATATTTATCTAATCATTTTAGCGACAAGTATGCTTTTCTCTTTTTATCACATTTTCTAGGCTTGCTTACTTTGAATACTCATCAAATAAGAGTAAATGTGTTTTGACTTTTATTTAGAGAAATGAGGCTGCCTCAATAGATTACTGATTTTTTCTTCAGCTTGAATCTTGTCCAGACTGAACCGATCACATCAGCCTATACGGCTGCAGAATTTAGATTTTTTTACCTTCTGAAAAAAAAAAATATTGGATGATGTCTTTCTTATTATCAGCAACAATAGCCATGTGGTATGTGAACAGGTTTATAATGAAAAAAAGTCCGTCTACCAGTGTCCAGCTTTAATAAATGCCAATGGCACTACGCTGTTTTCTGTCACGTAGATAAATATGCTGTATGGAAAATTTTGACAAAACAGTAGGATCAAGGTTGTTCTATGGTGAAAACCAGTGGTGAAGTAAAAGACAATTTCATGGAAATGCTAACCCTATTAATACATGAGTGTCTGACTGTTTCCAGAGATATTTTTTTCCAAAACAAACAGCCCCTACCAGCTACAGGACAGTTTGTTTTGGAAAAAAATGCTTTCCTTTTCTCCCAAGTTTTTATGGTATGATAAGACATAGATTCCTTTATCTTCTGTTTTAACACCAAGTCCCTAAATTCCTTGGACTTTCATATGTGACAAGCGCACCTTATGTTCTGATGAAGTGACTCTCACAAGCCAATCAGAAACCTCAGGATGGGGGCAGGTTGCCAAAAGACCAAACCTTACTTAGAAGCCTGAAATTTTCAGTCTAATGCCAAAGGGAAGATAGCCTAGAGTTTGTATTAGCACTCAATGCACCTTCCCTGAAAATCCTACATGATGGGGTTAAGAGAGCTTCTGGGCCAATAAACATATCAAGGTGCTAGGGGAACGGGGCCTGGAGAAAATCCAGGGCTAAGAATTCTCACCCACACTCTGCCATACCTTACCATTTGCTTCCATCTGACTGTTCATGAGTTGAACCCTTTAGAATTACCATCTAATGCAGACTAAAATTTTTCCTGACTTCACTGAACTGCTTTGGCAAGTAATCTCAAGGGTGCTTGTTTTGGGGAACCACAAGGCTATGTGTGGTTAGCGTTGGTGTGGGCCACCTGGATTCATCCCTGCGACTGGCATCTAAATAGATGGTAACTTCATGGAATTGTGCCCTTAAAAAAGTGGAGTCTGACCAACTCTGAGTTGGAGGTGTCTGGACTGAATTGAGCTGTTAAATGTCTGGTTGATATCCAGAGAGTAGGAGAATTGGTTGGAGTGCAGAAAACCTGCACATTTTTAGAAGCATGAGCAAAAACAGTTCACAATTTTCTGCTTGTGTTAACAGTCACAGAGTAAATTTTTCTGAGATAACTGAGGTCTTTTTTAAAAAAAAGTCTTCGAACCCTAACTAAACATTTAATGGATATTCCAACTTCTTGCAACTTTCTCCTTAAAAATATTACTTGGGGGGAAAGATGTCAAAAATTGTGACTACTAAATCTTGTTCTTAATTTCTGCCATGTTTGGGGTCCAAACAACCAAAAAGGGAGATTATTTCCACAGTATTCTAACTGTAATAAAGCGTGAACTTGTTGCAAACTTTCTGAGAAATTTGTGTTTGAAATTTAGACAACTTTATGTTTAATATTTCTGTCATAAAAGGAGGCCCTAGCCTTTAGATGAAGGTTGGGCAGTTACTGTAATTGAATGACATCCCTGCCAGTAACTTCTGATCATGTTAAAATCCTTTTGCACAGGAGGGGACATCAAGCCACCCACAAAACTTCAACCTAAAAGTTGTCTTGCCTACAAGATGTGCAGGGTTAAAGATGGAGCAGAGATTGAGGGAATGGCCAGCCAACTTTAAAACCATCTTGAGACTGGCCTAACTTGAGAATTGTCCCATGTAAGAGACTCAGGTCCTGACACTATTGGTAATATACTGCTATGTTTGCAGACAGGAACCTAGCATAACTGTCTGCTGAAAGGCTTCTTTATTCAATGGATGGAAACAGATGCAGAGACCCACAACCAAACATCAGGTGGAGCTCAGGGAGTCTTGCAGAAGAGTAGGGAATAGAATTGAGCAAGCTGGAGGGGTCAAGGATACCACAAGAAGACTTACAGAGTCAACTAACCTGGGTCCATAGGGGCTCACAGAGACTAAGCCACCAACCAAAGAACATGCAAAGGCTGGACCCAGGCACCCTACAGATTTTTAACAGATATGTAGCTTGATCTCCATGTAGGTTCACTAACAATTGGAGCAGGGGCTGTCTTGGATTCTGTTGCCTTCCATTGGGTCTCCTGATACTAAATGGACTGTCTGGTTGGGTCTCAGTGGGAGAAGATGTGCTTTGTCCTGCTGGGACTGGATGTCCCAGGGTGGGGTGGTACCCAAGAAGGGGGTTCTCCTTTTCTAAGGAGAAAGGGATTTGTAAGTGTGAGCCTGGGAGAAGTGGAGGGTGGGGGTGTAATCAGGATATAAAGTGAATAAATAAGTGAATTAATGAAGAAAATACCCCTGCACTTAGCAATAGATATTTGATTGTTAGAAAAGCCCCTCATAGAATATAAAATAAGCACTTTTTTCTTGATATATGAAAAAGAACCCTGTAAGTAGAGAAGTTACATAAGCATGTCAATATTGACGTGCAATTTAAGATTGTTTTAAAACATGATTTAAGCATGGGTGTTGTTTAAGAATGCTTGCTCTGTCTGGAATTGCTAGTTGCAGGCTCGTTTCCTATTGCCCCGTTTAGAGAAAAGGGTCACCCTTAATTTTGAGATACACTTAATATTCCCAATTTAATTTTATTTTCTAAGGCATAAACTATCCTTGAGGGTAAGTGAGACCATGAATGAGTAAAGCAGAGGCACAGGCTGTTACTCAGTAAATCACAATGTTCAGTTAAAGCTTTATCAGGGGGAATTTTGGCCTGAAGCTGTGAATTAATTTGGAAATTTAAAAAAAAATTTTCTAATTTGCTTCTGATATTTTATATTGGAAGCCATTCATAATTTATTTATATTTTTATTTTAAATAGTCAAAACATTTTAGTATTATTGTTTGTGAGTCTGTCCTTGGGGGCTTATTGAATTGTGTTTTATTTTGAGTCTCTTTTCTTTCATTTTATAAATTGTGCATGTAAGGTAACTTTCCACCAAGAAATTCTGGTGATAAAAAGCGTTTTATAAAAACACATTAAAATCTAAAAATATCCATAACTAATTTAAATCAGTTATGATGAAAATTCTGAAGTGTGTTGTTAAAAGAAAAAGAATTGCCTGTGTATGCATACCAAGCGTGAGGTACCTCACTGTGAGTTGTTAGCCAGACTCAGTTATTTTTGTTTTGTTATGATAAAATGCCTTGACAAAAGCAACTTAATGGAGTATGGGGTCTGTGTTTTAGCTTAGATAGAGACAACTATGGTGAAGAAGGGATGGCAGTGGGAACAGGAAGCTGGCTGGTTACATAGCATTGGCAGGCCACAAGCAGAAACAGGGCAGGAAGTGGACCCAGAGTATAAACATCAAAACTCTTCCTTCCATCCACCTCCTAAGGGATCCATAACCTTCCCAAATAGGATCATGGATGCAGAACATCTTTTCCCCACTACCTTATCAATGATTTTTTAATATGGAACATTTTTCAACAGGATACGATTTTAGATCTTTTTCTTTAACTAAAATATAATATTAAAAAAAAAAAAAAACCAACAGCAACAACAATGGAAACAAGCCATTTAACAGACTTTTCAAAATTCAGAATTACAAAGATAATAATTGGGTTTCCCAAAAGAGCTGATTTCAAGTGGCAAGATAATGAAGTTCCCTCTGCTTTAAGCTTTGCACAGAAGGAACCTGGATTACCAGTATAAACCACTCTTTTCCTCTTCCGCTCTCCCTGCCTTACAAGGAAAGGGACCTTGGAATGAGCCACACTCTTTTGTTCTTCTTTACATTTGCTCCAAGACATTGGCAGACCAACCTTTAAAAGACATGAAATCATAGAAGATAATTTACACTAAAACCACAATGGCCAGAATTCCTAGGATACCTCCCAAATGGCACAGGCTATTGACATTGATTTGGGTAGCTTTTCAGAACCATGTGATAAGATGTTATTGTTGAAGACACCACACATTTTGAATGTTGGTCATAAAGAAAATATGGCAGAACTGAGCTGCCTACTTCCTCCCTGGTGACTAGCATTCACAATGGTAGAAATTGCTATGTAGTAACCTGGGAGAGAAGTGTCATCGGTCTTACTGCCCTGAATTCCTTGGATTCTACAACACCAACTTTCCAGACAAGATGGAGCCACTGTATAATAGTGGAATGTCTACTATGGGAATAGCCAAGTGCATTCCAATGGGCTCTGACATCACCTCCTCAAAAGGGAGTTAAGGGTACAGTACTATGGCCCCCAGCTGTGGAAATCATAGGCCCTACATGGGGTGAATCTACTGCTTCTGTTTTGATAATTGAACAACTTGGCAAACTGTCTCCTAAGTATTTATGTTTATATTCATAGATGGAAGCTTTCCTGAACCTTGGTCATGGATGCCTCTTTTTGGAGTGAATAATTGTTAATGCAGAGACTCATGCTTGGTCAAGTACCATAAATGGCCATTGCATACTCTTCCTTCGAATGGACATTCACATTATCCTTTCCAAAGCCCAGGGAACACCAGCAAAGAGAGGGTGGGAAGAATGAAGGATTCAGATGATGAGAAACAGAGCCATATCATGTTGGGTTATAGGGGAGCCCTGGGTCCGCCCTATCACAGGGCTCATGTAGGTCAGTCAGGGAGGCAGGACAGGGGAGATTTGACCATGATTATCCCACGCTGGTGCTGGGCAGGTGCTGGGCAGGTGCTGGGCAGGTGCTGGGCAGGTGCTGGGCAGGTGCTGGGCAGGTGCTGGGCAGGTGCTGGGCAGGTGCTGGGCAGGTGCTGGGCAGGTGCTGGGCAGGTGCTGGGCAGGTGCTGGGCAGGTGCTGGGCAGGTGCTGGGCAGGTGCTGGGCAGGTGCTGGGCAGGTTCTGGGCTATGGGAAGCTGCAGGACACCACTCTGGGGGTGGGGGAGCCCAGTCTGAGGTGTGGGACAGCTGGAGTTGGCTTAGGGCCCTCCTGGCCTGCAGAGAGGCCGGGGCTGTCTGGTTCTCAGGTTCTTGGGCACCCAGGCACTGCTGGGAGCTTCAGAAGAGCTGAGAATGGATGGGGAGAGGGGAAGTCCGGCTGTGTCCTGTGGGGATGAGCCCTTGGCTTGGTGGCTTGGTGACCTGGTGGCTTGGTGGTTGTGGCTGGGAGCTTAGCTCTGTAGGCAAAGGCCTTCTCTATGGCTCCCCATGAAAAGAGGAAGTCTATGGTTTAAAGGCTTTTATTGTCATGGCAGAAAGTGGATGAGTAAAAACTGTACCCCAGTTTCTCAGGGTGGGCCTGAGGTTAAATACCTTTTGCAAGGAGGAGTGTCTGGGAAGGAAAGCCTAATTGGCTAAACCTTTAGGTACTCCATTAAATGGTGACCTATGGTCACATCTTCTACCTGTAAAGAGGCTTAGGGTGTTGCCCTTACGTGAGTGATGGCCACAAATCTATAGAGTGCTGCGGCCTTGTGTCAGAAGCCTAGCGTCAGGGAGCCAGGCAAAACACCTACTGTCTCTCAGGGTCACCTGGGTTTCCAACTTTAGCTCAACCGGAAACCAGATTGCCTTTCATGGTCCTAAAATGTCACACTGTTTTCTGAGAATGACAATGGCTGTCACAATTATGAACTCACAACAAATACAGTTGTTTGCACAGGACCACACAATGCTCTATGTATATGCATATGTAGTCATGGATAGCAGTAAGTGCTCATGAGGTCAGGCCCCTCCTTGGGGGAAGAGTTGGCAGTTGATGGCTACTGGAGGTGAGGAGAGAATCGTTGTCTTCATTGATGTAGCTACTGATGAGTTGCCCATGGTCCAGTGGATAGCTTCATGCCAAAGTCAATGCCAGTGGCCCTGGTTAAACTCAGCAGACCACAAAGTGATAGCAAAAACAAAAGCAAACCGATATGCTAGTCTAAGGGTGATTAATTAGGAAGAGAGGGGTATTGGTGGGGGTAGGAAGGGCTCTAGAGAGGATGGGATGCTGTAACCATAACCAAAGTGTATCATATATATAAAATTGTCAAATATGAATGAGAATCAGCAGTAAAGAACGTGTGTAGACATAGTTAACAGTAGCTTTTCCTGGATGTCAAGAGGATGGGTGATGGAAACGTATTTGACACCTTTAGTGTGTGAGTATGCCATAACTTTGAAAGGAAACCCCAGTGAACCATTTTTATGTTCCAGAAATCACCAAAATATATTTTGAGAAAGGGGGAACAGCAAAACCGAAAACTATGCAGTTAACCTGTAGAGGGCACCCAAGACTTTTTAGACTAGACTGTGCTTTCAGATCTGAAAATTTTATTCTTTCAGTTAGGCCTAAGAAAGAGTTTTAGCTTTTTCACAGTGATTTTTAATTTCGGATCATTGATTCTCAGGAGGCTTTATTTTGAAATTAGCTTATATTAAATGATCCTAGAACAATTATGATTAATGTACTTCGTCACGAATTCAGACTTAAAGCTGAGGATCTAATTTAATAATGAATGAAACGCTAGTTGGTGCTTAAAGCAAACGTGACAAATGACCTGCTTTAGTACACCTTGTGCTTGACCTTTGATCTTATTACTGTCATCTTAAAAATGACACTGTAGTATCCCAACTGTGTGTGAAAAGCAACAGAAATCTGTGGCCTGTGTATGATATATGCCTTGCATCTGATATATGCATATGCATGCTATGAATCTAGTCTTTACATTTTCACGTCTCTCCGTTGAGACTAAGTAAACAGTAGAAGTAAGATATGTTAATACACGTGATGAGGGGACGCTAGAGTTCAGTTTCTGACTTTACTAGCCAACCAGAATCTGACTCACTTCTTCAGGGATAAACTGTTTTTTTCAGTCTTACACGGCTTTTTGTTCACTTGCAGGTAACAGTGAGTCCACAGCATTCAGTTTTTAAACATGATGCTTTTTCCTTCTGTAGATGTAAAGTGTGTGGTCCCTGCCATGGATTTTCACAAGCCTATTGCTATTAGGATCTCTTCTAGGTTAGGCTGGACAGATTTCAAGAACCAGAGGCCATGAGCTTCTGTGGCTCATAGACTACTATGGCTTTCCCCAGACAATTCCTTGCCATTTGGAATCCACACGAGTCACATGCTGGTGATCTGAAGCTATCCCCTGGTTTGTGTCTAGAGCTTGTGTACACTCAATTCCAGGTGCTAGATCAGTTTTGGAGAGGTTATTATATTAGACGTGTTGGTCACATTAATATCTGTGCTTTTAAAATTGCATTGTGTTGGGGCATGCTGAAAAACCCCACTGTCTGATTATTATTGGTTTTTCTAGGATTGATTTTTTTTTTTTTTTTTTTTTTTTTGCTCCATGTAATTTGGCAGTTACATTGATGGAACATGTGGCTTGTTGCCATTTTCTTTATGTCAAAGGCTTTCTTTCTGATGAGCATGAAATAGGAAAGCAAGCAAATACAAATGTATTTTTAGAGCTGCCCGGTGCGGAATGGTTTGGGCACAGCACTTGCAGAAGGGTGTTGCTGTGTGGCTATTGTCCGATCTTTGGCCTGAAAAGAAACGCAACGATGATAATTCTTACTTTTCAGGTGGGGGAAATGAAATGAAAGTGCAGACATTCATGACCTGATTGGGAAGGCTGAACGCTTCCAAGTTTCTATCTGTGGAAATGGGGCCACTGATCTGTGCTACCTGACTCATGGGGAAGATAAAAAGGTCACCTTGCAAAGTCACGGCTGCAGAGTGTGTCTTAGAGGCAATCCATCATCCTAGCACCTAGAAGCATCACGAAAAGCATCAGGAGGAGTTTGGAGCAGTGGCTGTCAACCTCAGGTGCATCCTATTGCTTGGATCTTAACATCTAATTTTGGTTGTCACAACCTGGGTTGGGCTGCTTTTGGTGTCTAGAGGTCAGAGATGCTGATGAACAGGGCAACAGCTTGCCAGAAAGACTTGTATCAATGTTGAGAAGCCCCTTGCCCCTGCCTAGTGGATGCTGTGGTGAGCATCATGGTTTCTACTGAGATTGTTTGTATCAATGATGTGCTATGAGCTACATAGTCATACATAGGTTTATTCTGAGGGGATAGAATTTATGAATATAGAAGATGCAAAATTGTCTTTCAGCCAAATCACATATAGATATCCTTCACTATAATCTAAAGTCTTATCTCTGTTACAGTTCTTCCCATACAAGATATGGTTGCACATTTTTGGAGTAAGTTGTGGGTGAAAAAGGCAACTGAAACACTTAAATAACAGGCTTGGGAAACCCTATACCTTTTGTATTAAAAGTTATCGGTTTGAAAAAATCCTTATCACTCTAAACTCCCCCATTACATGCAGTGATTAAGGAGACTTCAGGATGAGAACAAAGAGGAGAGAGGTAGAGAAATTGAAGAACTACGTTTGCCTTTGTCTTTCATAGATTGGTTCTGGAGTTGTATGTGATGTCGAACACTATGACGGAGATATCCATGAAACATAGCAAATGCACACAGTCCCATAGCTAAAAACAAATAACGTCATCAAAGTGAGCAATGGCTCTAAACAGACAATTCCTCAAAAGACACCGAAAGCAGGATCACGTTAATAACCCAGGAAATGCCAATGAAGCAATGTCACCTTATAAGCATGGTTATTTGCTGCCAAGAAAGACAAATAATAAATGTAAATAAATGTTGTGGAGGAAAAGAGATCATGGTTAATCGTTGGTGGCAATGTAAATTAGTACAGCCATTGTGCAAAACAGTATCAAGAGCTCCCAAAATACTGTAACTAGAACTTTTATGTAATGCAGCCATAATACTATGGGGCATGTGTTTAAAGAAAAACAAAATCTCCAAGTGGCACCTGTATCCCCTTTACTGTAGTATTTATTCACAATAGCCAACATGTGGAAATAACTTCAGTGTTTACTAACTGATGAGGAATATGTAGTACATATTCAAAAGGCAATCCAGTTATGACATAAAATGAATGCAACCCTGTTAATGCATCAATGTGAACAGAAAGCTAGATCATTGCCTCAAACTGAGATAAACCGGGCACAGAGATACAATAACCACACAATCACACTTGTATATCAAATCTGAAGAAGTTGATGTCATAGAAGTTGGGAGAGAATGATAGGTTGTTCAAGGCTTGGGGAAAGTAGTAGGCACCTAAGTTATAGTCAGACAATAATAATAAGTTCCAATGTGCAATTGTGCAATGTCATAGTGTACTGTCAACTTGACACAGTCCAGTCATTTGAGAAGGGACCTTCAGTTGAGGGATTGCCTGGATCAGAGAACCTTGGCCTCCTCATATCTGCCAGTTCCTTATTACCTTCATGTTTCAGGTGCCCATTTCTCCACAGTGTATGAGAGGCAAGGGTAGGAGTCCTTAGTTGACTCCAATTTATTGCCTTGACACAGAAATTCTCATTGAGCAGGAAGCTTATGGGTTAGACCAGTGGTTATCAACCTGTGGTTGAGACACCCCATAAGTTTGCACATCACAGATATTTACGTTCCGATTTATAACAGTAGCAAAATCATACTTATGAAGTATCGATGAGATAATTTTATGGTTGGGGATTATCACCACATGAGGAACTGTATAAAGGGTTGCAGCACTAGGAAGTTTGAGAACCAAACTTGTGTAGACTAAACTGGTAGACCAGTGAGTCTCTGTAACAGCCTCTCTCTGCCCCTCAGTGTTGTGTAATAGATACATGTGACCATGCCTGGCTTTTACACAGGCTTAAAAAAAAAAAAGATTTGAACTTGGGTCCTCTTGTTTCCAGAATAAGTGCTTTTACTCACTGAGCTGTGTATTATCCCATTCCAGAGCCCACTGTTAAGAGTGAGGGAAAAACAAACAGCAACAAAAAGATGCACCCTGCATAATGGGAGACATGATAGAAGAAAAAAAATGTACCGATGTTACTGGAAAGCCAAGGGATAAGTGTAGCCTTCATCTATCAGAAAATCCTAAAGGAAGGAAGCTCATCTGACTCCCTCAAACCCAGTGCAGAAACAAGTCACCCTTAGCACAAGATTACTCCTGCTGAGATCCTTAGTGGCCTCTTGACTTGCTAATTAAATGGGTCCCTGGTCCTTTTGTCCTCTAGAGGTCAGGAGTCCCACCTGACCTCTTAGGTACCTGTAATTCTCACCTCCTTGGCTCTTTTGACCCCCTTTTTGTAGGTTCCTCTCCAGAACAATTTCCTCTCATCTTTGACTTTTTTCTCTCCCATTAAAATCTTCAATGTTCTTTTAAGAGGATCTCTCTCTGAAGACACTTCCTTTCTTGGATTTAGCTACTGAATTATGACACTTAAATCTCATCTCTAGAATAGAGTTGTCTCTTGAGATTGCCATCAGAATTTTCTAATGAAAATTCACTGGGCACACAAGAGTCCCAGATGTTTGAAGTGGAACATACCATTTGTCCTTCAAACATTACAACTCTGTCCTGGTGTCCTCCTTTGGCCAGTTCATAGCACTGTCATTTCATCTAGTCACCCATGGGAGCCATACCTCATTCTCCCATTGTTTTTTAACATTGTCTGTGAAAGGCATTAGGACCTCTTAAAAGATTATAGAAGTGCCTTTGCAACTGGGCAGAGTCACGTGACTAGTCAGTGGGCAAATGGCAGATGTCCTTCATGTTGGGATTTTGTGACTGAGTACCCTTGTGACCTGGGTCAAGGTCACAAGGAGTAAAGTAAAGGTCACATCATGCAATAGATCTAACACAAGAGGGTAGGGGAGCTGAGAGAGAGAGAGAGAGGGAGATGGGTGGGGGAGAGAGAGAGAGAGAGAGAGAGAGAGAGAGAGAGAGAGAGAGAGAGAGAGCGAGCGCAGGCTGTGATGACCGGACTTTTAAAAAGGCATTTGGCAGCTGGTAATGGTGTAGCTGCTGGTTCTGAGTAGCTGAAGGCAGGCTGGGGGAGCACCCAATTTCTAACACTTCAGACCAAGTCAAGGTCTAAATAATCTCCACATTCCTTCCTCCAACTGTTTTGTTCTAAGATCCCCCTTTACAGGGTGGTTCTGCTTCTGAATGACAGGACTCTAACACCTAGTTCACCAAATGACCCTCCCCCATCACCTCAGTAGAGATGTTTATCTTGTGTCATCAGGATAGAAATTGTCTTCAAGAGAATGTACCAGGATGCTGGTGTTTGTGACTGCAACATGATCTAGCTACACCAACCCCCACTAATAAAAATAAAAATAAAAATAAAAATGTATTTCAGATGTCCAGTTTTCCCTGTTTCTATTATCTTATTTCTGTTTGTGACAGTGTTCCTGGGTTGTTTTCACAATGTCCTAACTGGATTTAGTAACTGCTCACATTTCGAAGCTTTCAAATCCATTTTCCACCTATACAATGGAATGTTTAACTTAAAATACAAGCAGGACAATGTCACTCCCAGTTTCCCAGTTTGAAATCTTTTTTTTTTTTTTGCTTTGCTCCTTAGCTACAACAGTAATTTTTAAAATTCATTCCCTGGAACAGTTTCTTGGTGCTCTGGGAAGAGATTTTTTCTAAAAAAGACTAATGTTCTCAGTTCAAGAAGATTAGCCAGTAATGTGTCCCATCTTGGAGGCTTACAGATGCGTGACTGATGCTAAAATAACATGTGATAAAGAAATTAGTAGAGATGTTTTTAAACAGTACATTCTGAGAATTATGGCACCCCTTAATAATTTTTAAAAGTGGTCTTTAATATAAAGTAGTGTAATAATGTCTAGCTCATTATCTGGTCTAATACAAAAAATCTGTAGTAGTTTAACTCTAACTCATCCTATGGCCTATTACAGAATACTGTAAGTATCTAACTCTGTCTGTCCTGATGTGGAATACTTTAATAGTGTCTAACTCATTGTCTGGCCTACAAGTCAATTGGTGAGCATCCTCTGTCTTTCCCTCCAGCTGCTTTACCTATCACCACCTGCAGCTGATGTTTCAGTGGCACAGACCAGGCACCTCTTGCTTCACACCAAGCGCAATGCCCCTAATCTCATGCAAGTCCCTCTCCTCTTGCTGCTTCATCTTTAGACTGAGTTCAGATGGTGCTTGCCACAGGCTCGGAAGCAAGGCTTGCTGGTAATGTTGGTTTATTCCATACTGCCTGGGCATCCGTTGAAATCAGGAGAGGCAGCATCAACCTCACTGAAAGTTCTCCCTCCACTCTGCTCCTGTGGCTAAGTCACTTCCAAATAAGTCTCCTTGTTGTGGAACCAGATGTAGTTCCTGTTTAGCCTTGATTAGTGAGTTTCAGCCTCTTTTCTGCATGCCATTTTGTCCAGAAAATCAGTCATAGATGCTCTATAGTTACCAGAGGACTCCTGCCTGTCAATACCACAAAGCCTGACCCCCAGGCTGAGTACATCTTTCCCGAAAGCAACCTTTATATGGGCTGGGTATGCTGTCTAGAATATTTCCCTCCTACTGAATCTTAGGCTGTGAGAAAAACTCCGACATGAGAATAAGCTCAGTTGTCCAATCCGCAGGTGTCAGACATTCAGTCATCCCATAACTTTAAGGCAGGAATCCTGTCTGTCATAAGCAACCACAACTGAGAGTTTTTTCTAAACATCTGTCTCATAGCTCCCCCTATCTCAAACATACCTACCTTTTCTTATACTGATAAATTATTATAAACACTTGACTGTAAATCTTTCCATGTTTATGTCATTTGGATTCCATTCTTGTTGATGTTGGAACACATCTTTCTTAGCCAGGGTCTTGTGTATGGTTGTCGTGACGTTATTATAAATCCAATGATAATATCAAATAATATGTACTACTGAGAACTTTTCAAGTCATTACTCAAGGTTCTGTAAGACTCATCTTGTTCTTCTACACATGAAGAACTTCGGCTCTGATTAGGTCATTTGTTTATTTATTTACTTATTTAATATTTTATTTACATTTCAGATGCCATCCCCTTTCCCCACTTGTTTTAAGAACAGAGAACGTATTAGGAGGCACTGCTGTATCTTACATGCAGAAGATGAGCAGATCTTCTGAGTGACTGAGGCTGTGATGTGTCACATGACCTGGCAGCTTAAAGGTGAAAGCTAGGCAACTGGGAATTTTGTTTCACAAATAAGCTAGATGGGGGGACCCAAGAGCTACAAAATACCTTGCCTACTAAAGAGATCTACACACAGAAGAAACCTTATGGCTGCTCCTGGGTGTATTGAAGGGCATGGGACACTGACATTTCAAACTATTTTCAACCTCAACCCAAATTTAAAAAGAATAGAAGAAAAAAGAAGAAAGAGGCTGAGGTCGTGAAGGGACTAAGGGGGGAAGCAAAAAAGTACTTCGTTAGTTGTCAGAGTAAAGAATATTATGTTAAATGCTTTTAAAAAGATTATTTATTTTATGTATATGAGTACATTGTTGCTATCTTCAGACACACCAGAAGAGGGCATCAGTTCCCCTTACAGATGGTTGTGAGCCACCATGTGGTTGCTGGGAATTGAACTCTGGACATTTGGAAGAGCAGTCAGTGCTGTTAGCTACTGAACCATCCCTCCAGCCCATGTTAAGTGTTTTGAACTTAAAAAAAAAATCAGACAAGATTTCAATATGTGGTCAGGCTTCATCACTTGAGTAGCTGGGAACCCAAGCATGTGGGAGGGACAAGGTCCTGTGCTCATAGAAAACCAGCAGGGGACCAGGAATGCTAAACACACAGGATTGTTCTTCAAAGGGAGGGATGCGTAACCTGAATCTGACATGGTTAATGGCCTGGTGGACTTTGTGCTATCTATGTGGTGGAGACCACAATGGAGCCTCTCCAGACTTTATCATGAGCTTGTTAATCTATAGATCCTATTCTTAAGTAATCCTTATGTAGGTTGTGACATGAACCCATCATTTTTGTACTTTACTAAGAATTTTGATTTACTCACCTCTAAACCTTTCTTGTGTACACAGGATTGAGTTAATTATCACTAGGGAAAATTCCGCCAAATTGTCCCGTGGTTAAATATGCCTATAAGGAACTACACAGGGTCAGAATCCTGAAGTTTGAACCAATACTGGCTACATAGTCATGCTGAACCAAACTGCTTTCTTGCCTCTTACAGATTGTTTTTCTGTGGCTATAGTGATTACATAGACCTCTTCATAAGCCTACCTAGCATGGGGACTCTTGTATTTTCCTCTTCTGTTTAAGGTCAGAAAAGAACAAATCACTTCAAATTTGAGAATATGTACAAAAAGAAAACACTTAATGGCTTATCCCCATAACGATAAGTTACTTAAGTGATTTTGTGTCTTTGAGTGTGAGATTGATATCACTGAGTAGGAAGAAAGAGGGGCAAAAGGGGCCAGCTCTCTGTGGCTTGGGGAAGATTAGGTTTCAACTGTTTAAATAAACTACCTAGAAAGGTTACCTATAAACTCTAAGATGCCAGAAAAAAAAAGTTTTAGTAATTCTCAGAGCCAGGGTATGTGTATTGGTGTGATTTTCAAGGCCAGGGTGAGTGAGTGTGTGTGTGTGTGTGTGTGTGTGTGTGTGTGTGTGTGTGTGAGAGAGAGAGAAAGAGAGAGAGAGAGAGAGAGAGAGAGAGAGAGAGAGAGAGAGAGAGAGAGAGAGGTATGAGCATGCAAGCAATTGTGCTTGAGAGTGTGTGTGTGTAATATTCTCAAGGTCCCTCCCCCAAGTTAATTTACATAGTAATGAGAAAGGCAGTGTTTAAGACCAGCCTTATAGAGGTAACTAGTCAGACGGGGTTGATGGTAGATTGGGACAGACTGGAATTTTAAACTGAATGGAAGTTCTGTCAGTGACAGAACATGAAGTAATGAAGTGGCTAGAGATAGCCTCAATGACAGAGAACAGATTCAATAGCTCCTTCGTGGCCAGAAGAAGAAACAGAATGCCCGATTTGTGTTCATGGAGTTTTGATTTGCTCAGCAAATCGAAGTTTACTGTTAAAAATCAGCCTCAATTGCTCTATAAAAGTGAATTTAATTTGGCTAGTGAGCTGTGGAAGGATGTTTTGTCTAGCTTTAATGTAAATGCCCAAGTTTTTCCCACCTGCTAATTACAATTCATCCCTAAGCAACCTGTTGTCCTTGGAATGCGAACCTTTAAAATTTAGAGGCAACAAGTACATTTGTCTCCACTGGAAGTCAGACCCTGCAGGGACAGGGAGCTGAACCACGTCCCTATCTAATTTTCCAGACATTTGTCTACATTGAAGTACGGGACACATTTGCGTGTTACCTGGCACATGCACAATTGCCCAGACTCATAGAATCAGTTAATATAACAAAGTATGTTTCGTCATAAGCCTCAATGCTATTTACTTTATCCATTATTGTGACTGTAGCCTAAGCTGTTTGATGATGTCTTTCCTGCTGTTTGTTTGGCATCCTTAGTCTAAATAGGGTTATTGAGACAAGGTAGTTTCTGAGTTCCAGTGTCTGTTTTCCTCTCTATCCCTTCCCCTTACCTCCTGTCTCCCATTTCACTGGAAATCAATCTTGGGCAGATTAGGAAACACATCCATGTCTATGATACCCATAATTATATTTTATCTTCTACTCAGTTTGTTTTCAGTATGAGCTACAGGAAACAAAGGAAAGCCGTGATGGAAACAATCACACCTTTTGTCCAGGTTTGTGTTCAGTCACAGTTCTGAATTTGTGAAAAGTGAGCCTTTTTTTCCATAGTCATCACACAGATAAATGGCAGCGTCTTTATTCCCAAGTGCCATTTGGATTCACGCCTTCGGTCATCATGGGTTTGGGGGAGGGGTCTCCTCCAGGTGTCCAGAGCTTCTGAGTAGGCAAAGTGTTTGTGAATCACAAGGGAATTTAGAGATTAGTGTCCTCATTTTGTCAAGTGAAGTTGAATACCTAGAGAGATTAACAGACTTGGCTGAATTTACCCTCTTGTGGAATGACAAGTTTGAAATTTAAAAAAGAATGAATGAAGATGTGAATAGATTTGTCTGTTGGTCTAATAACTTCTGTAAAAACCCATGAAGGTTACTCTGGAGAATTGGTTTGTGTGCGTGTGTGTGTGTGTGTGTGTGTGTGTGTGTGTGTGTGTGTGTGTTTGTATGTCTTTGCAGAAAAGGAGGAGATAATTTTTTTGCAAATGTGGTCTGGACATAAGACTCAGTGGCTAAAAAAGTCTGGACCACCATTTCACTGAAAGAAAACCAGATCTCAGAAGTATTGGATCTATTCAAGGTCATGGTGGGCAATGGCAAATATGAAATAAACATTCTGTTCTTTAAGGGAGGAGGAGTGGATGGGAGGAGGTGGGGAGGAGGAGGACTGGGAGGAGATGGGGGAGGGGAAACATTGATTGGGCTACAACATAAATAAATCAGTAAAATAAAAAAAAGACAAACATCAGGTTCTCAAGCCTAGCTTTTCTATTATCCTTTCTAAGCCAGTTGCCTATATTCATTCTTTGCTGTAATCAATAATAAATATAAATATTCCTTGAAAAGTTAATGAAATTGATGGTAACTGTAGTGATACACAGGTCTAATTCTAGCACTTAAGAGGTTGAGATAGGAAGATTTTGAGATTATGATAAATACTGAGAACCTATCTCAAAACCTGTCAAACGCACAAGTTAAATGTATTTACTATGTGAAGAGAGTCCTGTGCTCCCCAAACTAGCAGCTCCAAAGCTGTGTGACATCTCTTTTTCTCAGTGCTGGACTAAGACTCGGCTCAGCCAACTAGACATCAGTACCCCATATGGACTTCTTTTCTTCCAAGTCCTTTTTTTTTTTTTTTTTTTTTTTTTTTTTTTTTTGTTTCTTTTTCAAGACAGGGTTTCTCTATGTAGTCCTGGCTGTCCTGGAACTCACTCTGTAGACCAGGCTGGCCTCGAACTCAGAAATCCGCCTGCCTCTGCCTCCCAAGTGCTGGGATTAAAGGCGCGCGCCACCACCGCCCGGCTTCCGAGTCCTTTATTCTTTTCTCCAAGAGGCCTTTAAAGCTCCGTGTTGCTTATCTCAATATTTCTGCCAGGTCATGTACTAAACAATTAATATACTTTGACATGATTATCACCTGCCACTTGAAGTCATTTCAAGCACTCCTGGCTCCAGAGATCTCAATGCTTACCAATCAAATCACCATGTGTTGCTTTACAGCATCCTACCCCAGTCATTGACAGAAAATGGAAGCTCAACACACGATTTATAGGCAACTCCATCAACCAAAGGAAGCTGTAAGTCGGTGGTTCTCAACCTTCCTAATGCTGTTACCCTTGTTCCTCATGTTGTAGTGACTCCCAACCATAAAATTATTTTATTGCTACTATATAACTGTAATTTTGCTACTATGATGAATCATAATGTCAAGATACAACTCCTTTGAAAAAGTCATCTAACCCCCAAAGGGGTCTGGACCCACAGCTTGAGATCTGCTGCTCTAAGGAGTTAGTCCTCCCATTCTGTTGGAAAGGAATAACTTAACTGCCTTTCTCACCTATCCATCGAGATTGTTACCTGTGCACAAAAGAAAAGTGCTGCTAACTAATTACTCTTCCACCAGAAATGAGTCCATGAGCACAGGGAAGCTCCACTCAAGTGAATGCCTGGCTTCCCTGGCACAACTCTTTGTAGTACCTATCTTACCTCCAGCCTTAACCTTCCTGATCATCATCTGTTGTTGCTTTCAAGTGGCCTAGGTAGGACACAAACTAAGTTGCTAGAAAAACAAACTTTGCATTCATAGGAGTTCAGGGTAAGAAAGTGACTCTGACCCAAGAGGATGTGTAGAATTGCATCCTAATGCCATAAAAATCTGAAAGCCATAGACACTACAACTCGGTAGGACACGGATCCAATGAACTATGAAACCTAAATCAATGTTCTGAGTATCCTGTGACTGAGAGTCTTTTAAGGTTTCTGTCATGCAAAGTCAAAGAGCCATGAGCGCCACCTCCTGTCTACCTCTGCCACAAGGCATTATTGCACTGCTGCTGCCGAGGGAAAGAAGAAAAATTTGTTTTCTCTGTTTTGTTTTTGAATTTGGACCTGCCAATGAGATATATTTCCATTCTCCATCTTATGCTATTTCCTGACACTGGGCCCCTCTAGTAGTGGATAAAATTAGACACTCAGTTTGGAGCCAGATTGTGGACCTTAAATGGTTGAATTTATCCTGTGAACAACAAAGAAGAGTTGAGGCTGTAAAAATCAGTAGGTAGCATAATGAGGGTGTCTTTATAGAGAAATTAATCTGGTGGTAACGCTGAGAACAAATAGGTGGAACACAAAACTGGAGGAAGAGACGCTAGTTAAGAATTTTATTTGGCATAATTCACACTTATCTTTTAATTTGAGGCCTATTAGAGGTACTCTACCTGGGTGAGCTATAGTATATTTTCAAGTAGAGATTAGTGTATGGGAATTCACCGGCATGCATACTGGAGAGATCTGATTCTTGGAAAAATTGGTGCAGGTACAGACAAATTTGAGTGAGAGAGGAAGTCAGACACATTTCATATAAAGTGATGGCATCTAGTTCCGAGTTTATCAAACCGGGAGCCTCTGGGGGAGACACTAAGTGTTAAGGTGGAGAAGGCTACATTCACATTTGCTTGGGACATACTTCTATCTACTGTGCCAATCAGGGTCCCAGCAAGAAACAGATGGTACCACTCTGAGTAAGCAATTTGAGGAGCTTGTCAAAGGGCAGTTTATAACCATAATGGCAGGGCTAAGAGAAACCAAGGAGCTAGGGACAGCCAAACATCCCAGGGGGGCAAGTAACAGCTAAGAAGTAGTTTGGCAACTGCCAGCTGGTGGAAAGGTCAAGTTGAGAGAGTAGTTTACCTGTGCCCAGATCCCAGAGGGAAAGCTGCAGGAGAAGGTCAACCAATGGGAGGCTGCTATAAGAAAGGTGGACACAATCCTTCCCACCCCCAGCCAGGGATGAGGCTTCATGTGATCCCAGACCTCACTTTCCTCTCATGCACTGATAGCCCATCCATGCTACGCCTTGGGGAAAAACAGCCAAAGTACAGATGGTAAGCATATCCCATGTGAAGAATCCTCCCCAACACACAGCAGAGAAAGAGAGGAAAATAAGGGCAGTGTTCAGGAAGACTTCTACACGGGTCTCCTCTGTGCTGCAATCCTTAACGCTCAGGGGAGTCTTACAACCCTAAGAAAATATTCCCATGGTCTTTTCTTTACATTTATAATTATTCAGGAAAAGTCATCGTTTGGTTAATTCAGCTCAGTAGTAACAGACAAATAAGCCAATGAACGGTAGATGAAAGGGTAGGGGGGATATAGAGAGGAGCAACCAACCAATTAGAAACGAAAAAACCAAGTTTCCTCCAGTAGAGCCATGGGTTCACTGTTCTGTTGGCATTGTGTTGTAGGCAGTTTTGTTAGGTGAGCTGAGCTGAGCTAAAGATGAAACAGAAAAACAAACAAACACAAACAAACAAATAAACAAACAAACACAACCCCCCCCCCAAAAAAAAGCCCTAAACCTCTAAAACCAACAACCAACAACCAAACATCAAAAACCAAGCCTTTGAAAAGGGTGCTTTATTTTTTTCTGTTCTAGGTCAGAGGGACCTCCTGACGGTGACTAGAGAGGCAGAATCTCTGTTCCCACAGCGGTTTCCTGGACTCACTTCTCTTGCCCTCTTTGTCTCACCGCTTTGGTTTACTTGGCATATTGAGAACACATTCTGTGCCACGCGCCAGCGTCTGGATATTATTTTAGAGTTTCCTGTTGCCATGGAGTGCGCTGATCGCTTGCTTTTTTTTTTTTTTTGTATTTCTGTTTTAGCTTGTTTCGACACATTCTTTAAGATTCTCATCTTTCTTTGTCTTTACCCCCTAGCTCATTTTTCCCCTATTCCACTTTAAGAAGAAAATAAATTTTAAACAGACTTTAAAAGGATTTTTTTTCTCCCTGTCTAAGTACTGCTTTTAACTTGGATTTTCTTGTTTTAGCTTTTATCTCTCATCCCTCTAACTTTCATGCTTCCAACTTTTTATCTCACTGGTTCTGGCCTTTTTAGGGTTTCTTTATTTATGCTGGTTTCATCTTTAATCTTTTATCCCTTACTTTCATGTTTGGCTCATAAATCTCCATTAGTTTTATTTTTTTTCTTTCCTTTGGATTTTCTCCTCTTCCTATGGCTTACGTATCATTTATATTGGATTTTGTGGTTGTTGGCTAGAATTTTGTTTTGTTTTCTTATGTTACAGTAGTTTTTAGCCTTAATTTGAGGCTTTGACTTCCCTCAATTTAACTTCTTCCTCTGCTTTTAGCAATTCATCGTAACATTCTTATTTCTCTGCCTTCTCTTCTTATGCTCCTTCTATTTCTTCTTTCTCTTTTAAACAGTAGGTGGTTGTTTTCTTGCTATTCTTCCTTGTGAAGTCTGCACTGTGTCATTTTAGAGCATCTCAGTGGTGAGGTGAATTCGCCATTGGGTGAGAAGTGGGCTAGCCTCTTTCCTGCCTTGATCTCAAGAGTGTTGTAGAGATGCCCAGTTTGTTGGGCAGACTTTTTGTCCGGATTCGGTGTATTCTGGGAAGCTAGCCAAGACTGGTTCTCATGCCTGTCAGCCCCATCAAGGTCTGTGATATGTTTATTTGCTATTTGGGTTTAATGGTGACATACTCTCTGACACTTAAGTACCAACTCTGCTTGGAGGTCTTGAAAGAGCTTGACTGCCATCATCAAGAAAGAACAGGATGGCTTCCTTTGGGTCATTCTCTCAAGAAGAACTTCTTCACTTTAAGAGGAAATGACCCACCAGCTCACCTACAGTAACTTTCCAAAGGACAAAAGTCCAACAACACATCACGTCTCTGTTCTACTTTAGTGACCTTGGGACCAGAATCATAAAGCGTTTTAAGATGCTTCTTTTTAACTGTCATCCTAAAAGTGACATTAGAAAGTAGCCATCCCTTTTATTCCCGAGGAGGTCCCATACTGTAGCCTAAGCTAGTCTGAAATTTACTATGTAGCCTTGGCTATCCACAATTTTGACAATTCTCTTCCTTTGTTCTTCCCAGTGTTGTGACTATAGGGAAGGATCACCACACCCAGCTTAAAAAAGTGTTCATGTCTCTTTCCTTTTAGTCCTATGGTATAGCATTGTGCAGCTATAGTGAGACTCAAAACCCAGGCAAGTAAGATGAAAGATGGATTGATGCTCAGACCTGGTACAAATACTTTCTGTACAAATAACTACAACTCCAAAAGCTTATTCAATCTCTAATCAATGCCATAGAATGTGCTATTCTACAATATGGGATCCAGAAGATAGAAGAAAGCCAGATTCAGATTCAGATCCAAGCTACAACATTCACTAGTTTGTAACTACCGGACACCTTACCTCCACCTCAATTTTCTTATCTCTGAAGTGGGTAGAAAAAAATTCATTTGCATGTGAGATGCTTGCTACCTTACCAATCACATCATGATTTCTCAAAAAGCACTGTATTATGTAATATTTAAGAGTCAATTCAGCAGTGTGTGGGAAATTGTGGGTGGGGAGGTGTGAGTCGGAGGGTGGGTGGGGCATATCCTCATAGAAGCAGAAGGAGGGGGGATGGGATAGGAGGTTCCTGGGGGGGAATGGGGAAAGGGGATTACATCTGAAATGTAAATAAAATATCCAATAAAAAAAGTAAAAAAAAAAAAAGAGTCAGTTCAGGTTTCCGTCTCCATTAGCTATTGAGTCCCATAAATGTGTGTGTGTGTGTCTGTGTGTGTGTGTGTGTGCTCAGTCTGCCCGCAACATACACATGGGTGCATGCACTCAGAAACACATTCTTTTGGTTCATCTTGTTACTTCACTTACCCTTCTTTAAGGCATCCTATAATGCATCTCTACATAGCATTTCTCATGTGCTCATTAGCTGTTTCTAGTTACATATAATTTTTACCCTGGTTTCCAGGGGGCATCTGAGGGTCAGGACTTGTATCCTACTCACCTTTGTATTCTTAACATGCCACAAAATAGTTGGCAAGTGAGTTTAATAATTATTTAATAAAGACAAGGTCTAAGGACCTTCCAATAACTATGTCATAAGTATATTAAGGAAAAAAATTCTTCTACTTCATCAGCAACAGATAGATAATATCCTAAATTTTTGGCACCCTGTTCTGTCTTTTGAGATACTAGGTGGAAAAGGCTTTTTTGTGGTCAAAATTGTGTCTGGGTTAATGGACAATTGTAGAAAAGATAAAGGTTCCAGAATTCTATGAAAAGGTATTATCAATTACAAACACCTCATTTCCTTGGATAATGTTCAGATGGTATAATTCCATGCGAGAATCTCATCAATAGTCTACAAATGGAGCAGATTGTGAAGCACTGTCATCAGAGACTTGCATTCCACAGTTGAAGACATTCCTGTACCACTCCTTTCTCCTTACACTTTGTTCTCCCTCCGACAACCAGATTCCTAGAGCTGCCCTGAGTTCCTGTCTTGATGTATTCATTCCCCATTCCTACTGTATGGTTGGACATAAGCCAACCTGACCACAACCCCTGTTCTGTTCGTCAGTCATCAGTCCTCATTTTACCTGGGTTCTAACAGCACCCTATTGTCCTCGATGTTCCCCTGACATCAGTTTCTCTTGGTCATTCTACTATGTACACATCTGATTCTCTCAAGGCTTCTCACTGTACATTTATCTCCTTAAGTAAATTAGGGATGTTAGAGGCTATAGCTTTTTTTTTTCCTTCTGGAATATCCCAGTATAGACTTCCCTTCTGAGCAGAAGACTGCAGTTTCAGTGTCTATAACTCCAGTAAATGGTTTCATGTTATGACATGGCCTCTTAATCCTCTACCAAAACCTGTGGTCCACAAACTGGGCATTGAGCAGAAACTTCAGACTTATCTCTGACATCTTGAACTCTCCCAACACATCGCCATCATTTTCTGTAACATCTCTTGAGTCAGTCTAGACTTCTCCATGGGCACTGCTGTTATTTTCATCGTATCTGGATGAAGCTACTGTATCATTCTCTGAACTGGCATCACTGCTACGCTCTATTCCCTTAAGTTGCCTTCCATAGTGGCAATCCTGTGGCAGTTCAATGACAATACCTGTTTGTGTTACTCTCTGGCCTCAGTGGTGCCCATTATACTCAAGACACAGAGGCCACAAGATCCCCATCTAACTCCAGGAAGCACCAAGTGG
Source organism: Arvicanthis niloticus (assembly GCF_011762505.2). Classification (NCBI taxonomy): domain Eukaryota; kingdom Metazoa; phylum Chordata; class Mammalia; order Rodentia; family Muridae; genus Arvicanthis; species Arvicanthis niloticus. Next base: position 72,933,296 of record NC_047664.1, on the reverse strand, counting down.
ACTGCTTCCTCTATATTCCAATGTACTCTCCATCAGCTTCCCAAACTCTGACCCCATTAAGTCTGCCTTTACCCCTTTAAACATTCAAATTTCTCTTATTACAAATTCTTAAAGACTATGTTCTATTTCTGATGTAACGAGGATTTTTAAGTGTTCCTCTTAGTGGTTATTTTACTATCTGTCCATTGGGTATCTTTAATGGCAAGTCTTTGCTAAATCTCTATGAGAAATTTCATTTATTATTAATGCCAAAAGTATCATTAACTCCTGACTACTGACCTCTTTTTTTCTATGTTGTTTCACTTTGTACACAGAAAGATCCATGAAACATTTCTTGAGAGGCTAGTATATGATGGTTACCTACTTTGAGTCTAGCTCCAGACCAATCAGGTTTCAGTTCTGATATCAGATTCATGTGATCTCTAAGGGAGGTACTCAACAGTTCTACACTTGAATACACTTATTAATAAGTGCAAATCATGGCAATACTTATTCTTAAAGAGTTCTTGTGAAAATCCACTTAGGTAACATGTATAAGGGTTTCAAAATAATGCCCAGTACATAGTAGGCCTCGATAAGCTTTTTGAATTATTTTTATTTTGTCTCTGATTATAGCTTGCATTGCAAGGTTGCCTCATATGAAGGTAACTTCTCAGTCACTAACATATAGATTCTTGACTTAAAGCTCATTTTGCTTTCCATGTAATAATTTCAACTGTAATAATAATACATACTGTATTTGGAGGGTTTTTTTTTTTGAGTGTTCAAACTTAGATTAAAAAGAAATATAGTAGGCTATACCAATTGTAATGGTTGACTTTATGCAGTAAATTAGGAAGGGTGCCATTTGTTGGACTCACAATGACACATATGGTTTGTTCCGTAGAGGTGCATAACCAAGTTCCTAACAGAAAATACCTTTGAAAGATGGTTTTATTTGTACATCTACTTTTACCAGTACATTACTGAATTCTATCATTAGAACCCAGGAGCAGAGGAGTCTTGTATTATTAATGTGGGCAGGGACATCTATCTTGCTACATGAAATTATCTCCTTACATAGAGTAGAAGGTTACGTTCCAATGTTATTTTATAAAACCAAATGTGCAGAAAAAAAAATTAACACTGGACTGTAGCACTCCTACGACCAATAGCTTGAAAAGCATATTGGCAATGGGGAAGGTTATTTCTTACACTTTTTAAGTCCTAAAAATAATCTTTCTACTCCCTATATTCTTTGTATTTCTGAAAAATAATCTTTCTTATCCCACATCACAGATGTCTGCATAGCTACAGACTCCACTAGCAAAATAACAAATGGATTCTCAAGATTACACTGCATCTGTTCGTGAAAAAAAAAAAAAAAGCAAAGCACTTCCCTGCAGAGAGTAGGAATAGTCAATGTCTTTGTTGTACCTCATGCAATTATATTTGGACAAATTAGGTGGTTCTCCTCATGTCAGTCAATGTAACCGGATCTTAAAGGGAAATAAGAATTCATTTTTACTTTATGTCTGAGGCAGAAGGCACACAGACAGAAGCCCAGATTACTATTGCTTTTAAAAAAGGAAATACCATCTGTTGTGTGTAGAAATTAATACTCAGGCACCCTCTAACTGTGGTAAGAACCTTGACGTTGGGATCTTTTATCTATAAATACCCTTCAGATTTTCACTAAAGGAAAGCATAGGTTTGGTTATTAACAGAAAAGAAGGATGGAAACCAAGTCATGCCTTTTTTTCTGAAAATTTAATGTGTTAAAATTAGACTTGAGAACTAGCAATATAGAAAACAGCATTTACCCCCTTCTAGAGGTGGAAGATAAGTACCTATTCCTAAAGACACCATGCTCTTCAGAAATAGGGTCCAGAGACCCCTGAACTGGAATGAAACTGTATACCCACTCCCTGACTACTAGCTTTCATGATACCAGAAGGAGCCTTGAGAGCTTCCAAAGGAGAGAGGCAAGCAACAATCCTACCTAGCTATGTGCCTATGAGCCATATGAATGACCATCATGGTACAATAACCCTAAGGGTGTAGTAGTGGCACATATATCTTAGTGATAACCAACAGCTCTGAAAATGGACTTCAGACACTCTTAACAAGCAGGAGACCATGATTGTTGCTGGAAACCTAGCTAACTTCTCAGTGCTAGTGAAGTCATGGTTATTGGAGGAGACTCTACAATCACTAATTTATTAAACGAGCATAGTTCCTAACAATAATCTAAACATTTGTCCTTTTAACCATGGATAAGCTAAGTCTTCACCTCTCATCACAAGATTTCTCTTTGTCATGGAAACCACAACAGAAAACCATAACCAATCAAAATGCAGAATTGTTGAGCCTAGTCTCAGTGGCTACATCTACAAACATTCCCACATGTAAAGCTCTGGGAACATTGTGGAAGACAATGGAGAAAAGATCGTAAAAGCCAGAAAATCAGGGAGTTTGCTGTGAGATGGTGTCTCCTAGTAATGTCAGAAGCTACATTCATAAGGCTCTACCAACATTATTGTTCAGCTGTGAGCTGAGCAGTGATGACACTGGTGGGTATGCCAAAGTGGGCAGAAAAAGTCCATGAAACTTGAAGCCTACACAAGGAACTATAGGCAACTGTGAAAAGCTGGGAGCAGAAGAGATGGTCTTCCCCAGAGAACAGCACACCAATTGGTTGTCCAGTGATAACCAGTTAGCCCCCAAAACATGAACACAAGTAACATTATGCAGACCAAGCAGGTTATAGTTAGTAATGTATATGTATATACAAATGCACATATGCATACAATAACAATTAAAAGAGGTCATGAATTAAAGGAATGTGGGGAAGGTTATATGGGAGGGCTCAGAAGGAAAAAAGAGAAGGGAGAAATGTAATTGTATTATAATCTCAAAAAAGTAGATAGTGAGAGATCAAAAATCTTCCTATAATCTTCATAAACCTATATGTTTGACTTAGTAGCTTCATTATGTAGAAATTTGTATAATAACCGTGTTTTCTCATATTGGTCCACATGGGTCCTGTCAACACAAGGTGTATTTCTTAGATTGTTAGACACTTGGAGAAACTTTTGTAACTTTTAGACCAATCATGGATCATTTACATTAAAATATCCAATATATTTGGGGGACTTTGCAAAATACAAGGATCTCTACAAATGCCATAGAGGTTTTCATTATTAAACAAGTTGCAGAAGGGTTGTGGTGACTTTCCAAAATTCTATTTTCACAGTACCAAATTTCTAGGGGGAAATCACAGTTCTTCCTGCTGGATGTTCACAGCTAAGGAGATCACGTCAGACCTCACAGTACTGCCTGGCTCCATAGAGATTTGGACCCTCAGCAAGAGTTGTGACACTATATCCCAAAGCCTCCAGAGATGCCAGGGGAAGACTGGAGAAGCCATTTCACTTTCATACTGCAATGCAGTTGGTTTCTTCTGGTTCTCATGATATCTTTAAATCCCAATGACCTTCAGTGCAATTCATCCTGGTCATATTAATTTTGAGAAATAATATGACCCCAGAGTTTCTATGTCAATGGGTATCACCACTCCTAAGCTGTTTTAATCAAATCAATCTGTAAGAGCCTTTGCTTACAAATAATATTATAGTTATCATTTCAAAAGTGGCTATGGGCAAGTCTTCTCTCTCTCTCTCTCTCTCTCTCTCTCTCTCTCTCATTATTTTTGTTCAAATAAGAATTCAGTAAGGCTCAAATTGCATTATCTGATAAGTTTTTAAATTTTTATTTTATTTTTATTATTAAAACAATTTTAACTTTAAACATTTTAATCTTTTTCTTCCCCACTCCCAGGTTCTTCCAGCTTCCCCCTTCCTAACCTCTCAACTTTTTTCTTGCTTAGAAAAAAAAAACCAGCCAGGCAGTGGTGGTGCACGCCTTTAAACAAAAAAGAAATACAACAACAACATTCCCCCAAGCCAAGAAAACAAAATAAAATGCTACCCAAAAAGAAAAAATAAAGCACCAAATTGTAACCAAATAAAAGCACATATAAAAATGTGGAGTCCATTATATGTTGATCCTGAACATGAAGCTTGCCCTGAAGTGGTTGACTTACCCAGTGTCACTCTAATGGAGAAAACTAATTTCTCTCTTAGCAGGTATAAATGACAGTTCAATTGTTACCTTTTACTCTAGTGGCTAGTATTCATCATCCATCCATTCATCCATCCATCCATCCATCCATCCATCCATCCACCCACCCATGCATCCATCCATTTGTCCATCCATGCATCTGTTGAGAACTGCTCTACCCCACGTTTGGGAACCGTTCTGTCAATGTTGAAACCCGCACTGCCAAAAGCCTTGGGGGCTAAATTGTTCCAGCTCATACTGCCCCAAGCTGCTGCAGTCCACAGGTCGGAGTTCAGCAAGAGAGAGAGTGAGGACAGATTCGAAGAATGGAGACTAGACAGAGTGTGATTCAATCCCCTTTATTCTTCAGTTTCTCTTCTCTCCAAGTCCCTAGTTCCTAGCACCAAGTCTCAGGTCCTAATTCCAGTCTCAGCTGTAATAAGTCTCAAGTCCTTTTCCCAGTTCTAAGTTGCTAGTCTCTTTTCCAGTTCCAAGCTTCTTTCCAAGCTCCCTTCCAAGTGTCCGTCTCGAGTACCAAGTGCCTACTCCAAGTGCCTAATAATTAATAATAATTTCTTCTATCTGCCTCTCGCCTTTTATATGTCTTACTTCTAAGCCACACTTTTAAGTCACACCTTCAAGTCATGCCCTTAGGTCTTGTCTCTAAATCTGATCTCTAAGTCACGCCCTTAAGTCAAACACCTTTAAGTCTCACACACCCAAGGGAAAATCCTGGGTATCTAAAACAAGATGTTATCAGAGTGTGCTCAGCTGTTGCCGGCTATTGGAATCAAGTCTCTTGTCAGGGTATATGGATCAAGATGGCTGCAAGGATGATAGCCACCTTCTGTCGGCTCCCTACATGCATCAATCTATGTACCCATTATTTTTTAAAAATATAACAAAAGAAAATATAATACACCAAAACAAAAACTATCATATTAAAGTAGGACAAGACAAACAAACAGAAGGAAAAGAAGCCAAGAGAAAGCAAAACACTCAGAGACCCACTTGTTCACACACTCAGGAATCCCATAAAAATATTAAACTGGAAGCCATAATATATATTCAGATGACCTCTTGTAGACCCATGCAGGCTCTGTGTATGCTGTGCCTTCAGTTTCTGTGACTTATGAGTTTTGATCGTATTGATTTAGAGGGTCTTGTTTTCTTGTGTCCTCCATCTCCTCTGGCTCTTACACTCTGTTTCCTCTTTCACAGGTTTCCCTGAGGGCCGAGGGAGAGGGATTTGATGTAGATATTGCATTTAGGGCTGAGCATTCCAAGGTCTCTTACTCTTGGTATAATTACTGACTGAAGGTCTCTACATTTGTTCCCATCTGCTGCAGGAGGAAGCTTCTCTAATGATGGCTGAATAAAAGGCACTGATCTATGAATATAGCAGAATATCTTCAGGAGTCATTTTATCACTACATTATTTTTAAGGCAAGTACTATTTGGTTACCCAAGCAGTGTTGAGTATAGGTTCCATCTCGTGGATGGATCTTAAGTCAAAACAGTTATTGATTAGTTACTCCCACAAGCTTTGTGGCACTATTGCCTTAGTATCTCTTGTAGGCAGGACACCATTATAGATAAGGGTTTGTGGCTCACTTGGTGCTCACATCTTTCTTTTGATAGCACAAAGCATATCTTTCTGCAAAAGAATCTGGAATGTAGGGATATAGGCTCTACGTAGACACTCTATCTGCAATGAGTTGTGAACCTGTTGTCTTCAGCAGTGAGCCTTGTTGTTACTTTGTAGAGAACAACGTATAGTTGGCAACTGCCTGGGTTGTTCGGGGATTCCTATGAGGCTCGTTTGGCCAACAACTCAATTAGATGTAAGCCAATCAAGGTACCAGAAGCTCTATTTGGTGACAAGAGATATCTCCCTCATTATTTAGTGATTTCATTTAGGTTGCCTTTAAATATGTATATTTTTAGGAAGTTTCTATTGTCAGATTTTCTTACTACCCCTCAACCTCCCTTAAGTTAAGCTTAGCCATCTCTCTCCATGTTCCCTCTCACAACTCCTTCTTTCTTCTCCTTCCTGACTTGACTCTCCCATTTTGAGACCCCAAACTGACTGTAGTTTTGGCACATAAACTAAGAAATTCAGAGATTAGGTCTCCATTGGAGTGCTCTCAAATTGTACTTGTATTACATTTATATTTGGGTCTACTGTCATTTGTACTATTATTGTTATGGGATGCATGGCATCCCTTCTTCATATATTGAACTCCTCACAATGGAATGTGAATGTGATTGGATACAGCAGCTTTACCAAGGTAGTTAAGTTCAAATGAGATCATTTGTTTTGGCTCTAATCCAATATAACCAAGATTCTTGTATGAAAAGGAATTTAAAAACAAGCATGAGAAAAATTCTACCTTATTTGAGAAATCAAAGTGGTATTGAGTTAGAGCCAGTTTTGCCACATGGATACTCCATGTCTTTGATACTCCAGGTTGCTTTCTTGTTTAGACCACTAACTTCCATTACATCTTTTCAGTAATTGTGAATGACTGGTAGAACCCTGGTTGCCTCACATCTAGCTGCAAAGGGAGTTGAAAGAGCAAGTGTCAGTAGTATTCAGGTTTTGCAATGGGGGACAAGCTTGGACTTCAAGATAGTAGACATGTGAAACATAAAAATTCTGAGTTCTCAATGGATAACACACATCACACACATAAACTGAGATTTAGAAAAAACTTAATATTGGCCACAGAATTTTATTTTTACTTCTGTATATTTTTTAGAATTATATTCCAGTCCTCTATGTCATATATATATATATATATATATATATATATATATATATATATATATATATATTCACCACTACCCATAGTAACTTCCAAAGTCTTATTCAGAGTTTCCTAACTCATATGTGTTAGGAGTCTTGGTGTGGTGGGTATTAGATAAAGGGCCAACATTGTTCTGCTACCCATGAAGATACTGAATCATTGGAAAATATCTCATTATAAGAGAAGAATATATTAAAAAATATGAACTTTTGAATCAGAAAGGATGAGACTTTCTGCAGGTTTCTCACCTTTGGTCTCAGGCTTTCTATTTGCAAAGCAAAACCAGCCTGCCCCTGAAGGCTGTTTGTGAGAATTGGACATAATACAAGGTATATAAATTGCACCAGGTTAAACTGAAATCCACTATAATAGTTTGTTGACTTTCAGTAACATCAAAACAAACAAACAAACAAACAAAATAACAAAATTACCAAACAATATTTTTACCTGATTTTGTTTTATTTTAATCCACAGATTAAGTTACTTTGTGTTTCCTTTTTCTGAGAGATATTATTAATAAACATGACATGATGGGAACTTTCTAGATAAAAGGAGTACCTTCAAACAACACCAAAACTGGATCGAATCTTCCAGACTATTTTTATTAAGGTCAATGACCTGCTTCTCTATGCTACATCAAAACATCAGTCTCATAAAACAAGAAGACAAAGGTCAGTTTACTCATGGCATTTACTCTCCAACCTCAGAACCAGTATCTCTTCATTTTGTCTTTTGTCTTGAAAACTAGTGGATGTTCCTATAAACACAATTGTTTCCAGATATATGAATTCAATGCAAAAATGTTTGTCATCCCAAAAGTCAGCATTAAATCAGACATTTCTGTTTGCTTGTTTTGTGATTATTGGTAAATTTATTCAGTCAGTATGCTGTGTGCCAGTCTGTGCCTGGCATCAATGGTATATATGAAGGAGAAATACATTATTTCTTTTGTTATTGATATTGTTTACAAGGAAGTTGGGTGATATCACTCAAGTTGAGTTTATTAGCTCCAAGGAAGGGCATCATTCATCTGTCAATCATTCATCCAACAGTTATGTGCAGAATGTCTGTTAAGTGCTAAGCAATGTTCTATGTGCTGATAAGTAGTAGCCGCTGTCAATGTATACATAGCAAGTGCCAGGACATGTACTCCTTTTTTTGAATGTCTGTGGAGGTTTGAATAAGAATGGCCCCCATGGGCTCAGAGATTTGAATACTTGGTCATTAGGGAGTAGGTGTGGCCTTACTGGAGAAAGTGTAGTCACAGGGGTAGGCTTTGAGATTTTAGAAGCCTAAGCCAGGCCAAGCAGCTTTCTCGCTTTCTGAGTGCAGGTCCTGACATAGAACAATCAGCTACCTTGTGATAGAACATTAAATAAGAATAATGTATCTAATGTTTTCAGTAAGCCTATGAGGTATATATTATAATACAGAAGAACTATAATGTTAGAAGGGATAGCTAGCTTGTTCAAGGTGACAAAACTTGAAAGGGGTAGATCTGACTGCAGGATTCAAATGTAGCCTCTGTTCAATAGCCTCTCAGAAGAAGTCTTGCCTGTGACTCACAAAGTTGATGAACCAAGCGAATAGATCCATTTAAGTGCAGCAGGAGAGTTATTGCTCCCTCAGGGTCCTTGATATAGCTGCTCGACTAGTGCTACCAATTTCTATAAATGGGGAAAACAGTAATTAGGCCTACTGAGTTGAAATCTGGGCCCAGAGTGATGCTATAATAGCTACAGCCGTAAGTAGGGATGCAAACAGCCACAGTAAGCAATGTACTGCCTTGAAGAATGACCACAGCAAGTTTTCAGAGGATTCTGGTTTTCCATTTTAGCCACTGCAAGATCAAACAACTTTACCCCCACTTCTACTTCTTTTTAAGATTGTTTTTGTTTGTGGAAATGAAGTATTTTTGCTCTAAAACGGCTTTGTTCAACCTCAGGAAAGGTACAGTAGAAATGTTTATGTCATGAATGTGCTCATTCACAGACTTGTAGACATTCAGGACAGTGATTTGTTTCTTTTACTTTTTCTTTTCTTTCTTTGTGTGTGTGTGTGTGTTTGTTTCAGGGTGATAGTATTATGGTAATGAGTTATGAATAAAAGAAATTCTGCAAGTTGGAAAGCAGATGGAGAAGGAGGTCTTCAGCACACTCAAAGAAACCAAAACCTAACTTGGCAATGGGGAAAAGCTAAGAAGCATCCAATTTTCATCATGTAAATGTCATCGTGCTAGAGTCAAGGGAGTCTCAGAAGCTGTGAGAACCAAGTACCTTGTAACAAGGTGACAAGTCCTAGTGTCAGGGAGCTCCTGACCTTAACTATAGTTTATACATGCAGTGCAACATCACACACACACACACACACACACACACACACACACACACACATACACATACACACACACGAGCACACACATACAGATACTCAAACACATTTGTGCACACACACAGACACACAGACACACAGACACACACATGAGCACACACATACAGATATTCAAACACATGTGCATGCACATAAACACAGACACAGACACAGACACAGACACAGACACAGACACAGACACAGACACAGACACACACACACACACACACACACACACACACACTCTCACACATGCCCATGCACACATATATATGCACACACATGATGGACTGCACCATAAATCTGTGAACTCAAACAAACCCCTCCTTCTTTAATCTGTTTTCACCAAGTATTTTGGCATAGCAATGAGAGAAGTAATAATACAGGAACTAAGCCTCGTTTATTGTTGACGGGAAGGGAAAGGGAAAACCACTCTGGAAGGCAATTTGGTAGCTTCTTAAAACTCAATATATGGTTATGATATGATAGCATAATCACTTACTTTAAAAAAAAAAACCAAGGAATTTGTTAAATAGGAAACCTGCATTTGAGTGTTTACAACAGGTACCATGGTCACACAAAGAAGAAACCAAGATACGAAGATAAATTGTAAAGCATGCAGACAATGGAATACTGTTCAGCAATAAAACAAAAATGAGGCATTAAGGCATTAAAAACATGGAAAAACTGCAATGCATATTCCCAAGGGCAAGGAACCCATGTGTTCTAAGTATCAGAGATTCCAGATAGGTTTAGGTTGAAAGCCTCTTCTGTTCCTTAATCAAAACATTTTATAATGAGCTCACCTAAATAGAGTTTAGTATATTAGAAAGTCAAGAGCAGACCCTGAAATGTTTCCCAAAGAAAATCTATTCACAAATAAATTCAGGAATTACAAAGGCACTGAGTTTTCTAAGAGAAATCACACAAGAAGCCAGAAAATAGAAACATCACATTGATTTGTAACATAAAAGTCACAGATATCAATTCTATCAAATTCAGAGGAGTATTTGTCAGATGTACAAGGTCCTTTATAGTGTGTATTTTAGTGTGTATGTATGTATTTACTTTGTGTAGGTATATATTGTGTGTTTTCAGCTGTCAGGGCAGGCCAGAGGTCAATCTCTAGTATCCTTTCCCAGCATCCATGACGGCCTCACAGAGCCTTGGAACTTGCCAAGTAGGTGAGGGCCAGTGAGCTTCAGAAGATCTGCCTGCCTTTTCCCATACTGACTGGGGTTAAAAGTGTGTGCCATCACACTTGGCTTTTTAACATGTGGAGTTTTGGGATAGAACATAGGTCCCTCCATTTGCAAAGCAAAAACCTAGTCAACCGAGCCATTTCCACAGTGCCCCTCATTGTTTATATTTAAGAATTGTCTCTCATGAAACTACTAGGTCTAGGAAGGTCCAGAGGACAGCCATCGTGATCATGAGAAGATAGAGCTATTGGAAAGAGTGCTCTTGCTTTGAGAAGAAACACACACCTAATATGTTGGTATTCTCCAATACTGAGAAGCAAGTGGAGCTGTAACGGAAGGGTAATCTAGACATAGCCCAGTGAACAGTGAGGTTGTGGACAATGTCCACTCGGTTATGACATTGTGAACACTGCACATTAACATTACAAAACATTTTGATATAACTAAGAATTCTATTAAACATATTAAGCATTTTACCAACTGCTCTGAAGGGCTACACAGCAATACTGAAGGCCACCTGGTGGGCAAGACCTTGCCGTGTCCACTCAGCTTTAGCAATAGAGTAAAGGTTTGCCACCTGGGAACCGCAGAGCAGTCAGCATTTCCCAATTTATTTGAAATTATTGCCATATTGGTGATACTAGTTAATCACAGGATAGTGGTATTTGGGAGACAGAAGGGAAAGATATGTAAGTGTGTGTGTGTGTGTGTGTGTGTGTGTGTGTGTGTGTGTGTGTGTGTATTGGTGGACTGTTGTGAGGACAAGAGAATGAATCTACAGAAAAGTGTAATGTATAAATCACAAAACTCCCTCCCTTTCTTCCATCTTCTATTCTATCCTGTCTTCCTGACATTTTTTCCTATCCTGAAAGTGGAACCTGGGGCCTACAGAGAACTGCTCTACTCAGCTCTGCTCCCAGCACCATTCCAGTTCTACATTGCTCAGTAATCTTTGTTTAACTAAAAATATTTGCAAGAAATGATGAAAGACACAGGTCAGGAAAGACCTGGGACCTTTCTTTCCCATCTGCTCACTGGCTGTTCACTACTATGGAGAAAGAGACAAAATATCCTGTATCGGCATCTCAAATCCACAAACCAGCTAAGTGTGACGGTGTGTCTAACCAGCAACAAGCAAATGATAAATGGCCTGTATGTTTGGGAGGTAGAAGAAAGTGTTCTAAATGAATACAGATTGCATGGTGATAGAAATTCAAACACAGATATCTGTCTGCTTTCAAAATTGAATATTTCCTGGGCCTCAGGAGTGTTTTATTACAATTCAGATCATCAGTATCAATCCCTTTAGCCACACAATACCATTTTGGCACCTGGAGAATGTGGTAACCCATGTCTGGAGACACTGTTTTATACCCAAACTATTCTTTTGTTGCCCCTGACAAGACTTAGCTACAGGCAGTACCAAGCAATTACTCATTGTGAAGCAGAACACTTAAATCTTCAGTTTAGAGTCAGCCTTAGATGTCTCAGGATGGGGTGATGATATCCAAGGGGAACTTTCCTTTCTCTGAGGAGAAGTGAAAAAAGTAATGGGAGAGGGATTTGTAAGGGCGGGACTGGGAGGAGACAGTAGGCTGTAGGATTCTGAGCCTGTTGAAAGCTAAGCCCCAGCAGCGTTCTCAGTTAGTTTTAGAATCACAAGCTGCTGGATCCTTGGTGAGGTCATTATTTTTAGTTTTGGAACTGTTAGGAAGCCTGCAGGGGATTTTCACACATCCAACAAATTAGCAAAGGCCATCTAAACAAATCCACTAGCTACATCCATTGGCATGAGATTCTATCAAACAAAGGCTGTCATATTAAATTAAAGAGCTTCCCATTGTCTAGATTTCCAGTATTCCCGTTAAAAGGGTCAAGCTGAGTTGTGGTTTCCAATGATCCACTGAAACTGCATTTCACTTTTAAAAAATTTCAATTAATTTACTTTTAATGTGTGTTTGTCTGTTTTGCCTGCATGCATTATGTGCACTACATCTATGCCAGTTGCTCACAGAGATCAGAAGAAGGCATGCAACCCCTCAGAACTTGTGTTACAGACAGTTGTGAGTCACCATGTGTGTGCTTGGAATCAAGCCCCAGTCCCCCGAAAGAGCAACAAGTGCTCTTAACCACTGAGACATCTGTCCAGTCATTACATGCAGTTTAAATCACAAATGTTGCCCTATGTTGACACTAGCCATATGTACAATATGTAAAATCTGTTTTCTATCTATATCCTTCTATTTTATCAGAATGTTGGTATAATTTCTGCCACTGTAAACCTTTTGCTCTCGTCTCTGTTTAAACTCAAGTTCAAGCTGCATTTCCAGAAAGTCACGCTGAACTTTTCTCATGCTGTTTGCATGACTATGTTTCTCTTGAACCTGGATTGACTCTCACTGGGCCTGGACTGTGATGACTGATTTCTTATTCCCATTTTTGCCCTCAGCTTCCTGATACGATTTATTAAGAATTGCTGATGAGTAGATAAGCATTCTGAGGATTTAAGGTGGACATGACTGATTTTCATATAAAAGTTTAGATTTGTGATTCTGTTAAGATTCTTAAAAAATTATTTTTAAAGATAAATAATAAAATAATCATTTCTTTCTTTGTAACAGCAAATTGTTGCCTGTCAGTAAGAGAAACTGGCTGAGAAAAATATCTTGCTTGCTTATACTTTGTTAATCTATAACAAGTTGTTTGGTCATGGATGTTTGGTTATGCATGTTGGTTTTTTAGAATAATTTGTTTTCTTTACCTGTACTATGTAATATTATTTCTTGTAAAGGTATTATTGAGGAAAACACTGGTTTTTCATAATCATTTACTAAATGAAAACTAAACACAATCACATTGTAATTGTATTCTGTTTGAAAGATTTTGTTGGGATATATAAGGAATGGAAGAAAAAATAAAGTAAGGAATGGTGTGGTGTGGACAGAACATTGTCTCTCTCATTCATCAACTATGTGTCTATGTACAACATTTGTACAAATGAGGGTTGGAATATTGGTCCTTCCACCCACCGATTTGTGCATTTGTGTATGTTTGTGTACAGTACTTGGACTCTGCTTGCTGGAGCTTTGTTCTAATTATTCTATTAATGATTCTATGTGTGAATATGTATATGTATGTAGGTTTGTATGCATATGTGTATGTGTGTATGTATATATGCATGTATATTTGTGTGTATGAAGTTATTGGACTCTGCCTTTTGTTTCATCCATTCAGCGTGTGTGTGTGTGTGTGTGTGTGTGTGTGTGTATGTATGTGTGAATTTTCTCTCTTTCATTCTTTTTCTTGCCAGCCCAAGTCAGCGGCTTTAAGCACTGACCCCCAACACCTGCCTGCCTTGGTTTACCCACCACATGTATGCCAAAGCCAGAGTCATTGGCAATTTTAATTTATTATTTGAAAATGTCATAAATTTGTATAATAGATTTTTATCATATCCATTCATCATTACCTCCCTTCGATTCCTCCTAGTACCCTATCTCCTTTACAACCCCTTGCATCTTAATTATTGATGTTCATATACACATGGGCATAGAGTCATCCACTGTGGCAAGCCATGAGAAGCCGCATTTGCAAAGGAGAGTGCTTCTCTCTCCCTTAGCAGTCTCCGACTACCAATGTGTGCAAAACCCATGTCACGTCTAGAGGTCGACATTTCACATCATTCCCTCCCATTCTCTGGTACTTATATTCTTTCCACATCCTCTTCCAGGATGTTCTAAGAACCTTGGAGAGGGGGAGGATATACATGTCCCATCTATGGCTCATAATTGCTTATTCTCTGCACAAAGCATCTTATTTTGCTATCTAGAAGTAACTAGGCCAAAAGGATGAAGTTTCTCTCCATGTTGAGAGTATTTGTGTGTGTGTGTGTATATGCATATATACACACACATATGTCTAATCACATACACAAGAACACACATGTCATTATTCTTATCCATTATTTGCCAATATCAGAGAATGACAAAAATTTAGCAGAAATAACTTTGAGGGCATTGAATCATTTTGTTATAACTGAAGTGCAAGCATTACAGCTATTGTTGGAGCACATCTGTAGGATGTGTGGCCCATCTGTAGGAAAAGCAGTGACTTGTAGTGGGGTTGTTATTCTCTGTGACAACAGCGGAAAGAATTGTCATTACAGTAATGGAAGTTTGTCAAAGTGCTTGAGATCACACGAATTGAGAACACGTGGGATGGTAGGTAAACAGTTCTCCATGTAGAAGTCACTGATACTGTCATATTTCATCTGAAGGAAGTTTGGTCAGTGGCCAGTGCAATAACCTCTAGTTCTCCATACTCAAGGGTAGTGAGTTCACTGAGGACACCAGATAATCACAGTTAGAATTTATTTAACACAGATCTCTTTTATTTGTAATAGTGACAGGCAAGCTTGGGGTATCAACTGTGGAAATGGAAGAAGACAGGGGCCAGCAGAGAAGAAAGGTTGAGTGTCTTGGTGGCCCTTTTGGCACCTGATTTTGTATGGCTTTGGTATGTCACGTATATTCTGATCATCTTAGTTACATTTTTCTATGTTGTGAAGGGACATCATTACAATTCTTCTAAAGGAAAATATTTAACTGGGCATGGTTTACTGGTTCAGAAGTTTAGTCCATTATGGTCACGGTGAGAAGCATGGCAGCTTGCAGGCAGACATGATGTTGAAGAAGGAGCCAAGGGTTCTACATCCGAATCTGCAGGCAGCAGGCAGAGAGCACGGCGCTAGGCCTGGCTTGAGCATTTGAAAGCCAACACCCATCTGCAATGGCACACTTCTTCCAGTAAGGCCACAGCTGCTTCATCAAGGCCACACATCCTAATCTCTGCAAGTAGTGCCACTCCGCAATAACTAAGTGTTCAGATGTATGAGCCTACGAGGGCCATTCCTATTCAAACCACCGCACAGGCTTACTCTTTTCTTTAGAATATGGCCAACTGTTGGCTTTATACGGCTTCCATGTTCACAGCAGAGAATGTATGCATCAACTACATATCATACTCAACTCTGCACCCAGCGATTTATTTTTTGCTTATCAATCTTGAATTATGCTTTATGTGAGTGTTTTGCATTGGATTTATATAATAGACTGTAGGGTACATTAATCCAAAGGTCTTACCTGGAATACAATAAAGATTTTAAGAACTTTGTGAGTGAGTGAATAAAATTAAAAATTCGAATTATTGCTGATAGGGATAATTACTATTAACAATATTAAGTATTAATTTAGGTGGGTTTATGATGTTCTGTTTGATTCTCCTATTAGGATAAGACTGAAATTCAAAACAGGACATTTTGGGAAAAAAATGTCAAAGAATGAATATTTTCTCATTACCATCTTTTTTCCTTCAGGAAATAGAAGCTTTATGTAATTTGTGTAAGGGCCATGGTTTTTAAACGAGGCAAATGATGGATGTTTTCCTTCTAGAATTTAGAAGAACTATGGCAAAACTCCTTCTTTCATCAGTTTTATCTCTACTAAGACTTTCAAGAATCCATTAACATAATGGCTCATCAAACACACAGAAGAATGCTAAAACTCGACTGCTTAGGAACGTATGGTGATCAATACCCTGTCAATGATAGGGACAGAAATGTTCCCCGAGAGTCTTTTAAAAGGATTACAAATTAACCTAAGAGCAAGTGAGTCACTGGCCTGTGGATGTGACGGCGAAGTGCACAGGAATTTAATGTTGAGTCAAATTACCAGCAGAATGTTTTTCTACCTGATGTTCCAAGATCTAATTTCTATTGATCTGTCTTCTAGAGAATAGTGTTGGTAAATCTGAACCAACACCATTACAGTAATGTAGGATTTAAGAGGCTAGAAGCAATAACTGTGAAACAGTGTGTGCCTCATTCAGCTGGAGTATGGTAGAATCTGAAACCCCTAGGAACCCAGAACTAGGCAAAGAGAGACGGGGAAATGAACTGTCTTGGCACTCTGCCATCAATGCAAAGAGGGCTTTGATTGGCTAATGATGGACAAAACATCGGCTTTTTAGGTGAAAGCAGGTGATATGGGAGAAAATGGTTAGGATGGAAGAGGGAAGAATGAGCGTTGACAGCAGCAGCTGGAAACTGAGAGATAGCAAGTGGCAAAACTGAAAGCAAAGGCGCACCCAGCTGGAGCAGGAACCGGAGCAGGGGCCGGAGCCAGAGCCAGAGCCGGGGCCAGGGCCAGGGCCAGGCTGGGGCAGGGCCGGAGCCGGAGCAGGAGCCAGAGCAGGGGCCGGAGCAGCTCAGCGCCAAGGCAGAGCTAACAGTTGATTGCCTTGAGCATTAGTGAGAACCCTGACCACACGTTACGGTGTGACTAACATGCCCTGAGCATGCTGTAGGCGTTTTGCTTCCTTCCTTCCTTCCTTGCTTGCTTGCTTCTTCTTCTTGTTGTTTTGTTGTTATTTTTTACCATAAGCAAAATAGGTGATTTATTGTCAGTTAGCCAATGTAACTATTTTAAAAAACTTCGTTTTTACCTAAATTTATTTTAATCAGTTCTTTTTTTTAATTTATTAACTTTACATCCTGATTGCTGTCCCCTTCGAGTGCCCCTCCCACAATTCTTTCCCCCCCACCTCTTCCGCTTCTCCTCTGAGAGGGTGGCGCCCTCCTCCGGTATCCCTCTACCCTCACACATCAAGTCTCTGCAGGGCTAGGTGCATCCTCCCACTGAGGCCAGACAAGGCAGCCCAGTTAGGGGAGTATATTTCACAAACAGGCAAATTGCATCTTATTTTATTGACAACGTGGGGGAGTTGATCTACTTGATTTCTGTCTATCAGCCCTCTATGTTTTCAGCCGACAGGCTTGTCTCCTCAGTAACCCCGTCTTCACTTCTTGCTCTAGTCAAATCCTTGGTTCCTGAAAGGCCTCTCACACTCAAGCTGATTTTACTATTATATCTTTGATATTGAGTCTGAAACTTGGTATTCAGTCACTGACATGTTTCTCATGATCCTTTCTAGACTTTTCTCCTCTTTTCTTTTCAAAACCTCCTGAATTTCAATCTCACGTCATCTTTGATTTCTGCCAGTCCAAGGTTAATTCTTCTCTACATGGTTAGCTTCTGTGGCACCTTCATCTGACACTGTGACTGTTCATCTGACTGCCTCTGATGGTTTCTCATCCCTTCACAACTACAGTGCTGGACCGTGTGTAGAGGCACCCTCTTCTACCTGTGTTTCATCTCCTTTCCATGATTCCCTTTCCTTGAAACTTAAATGGAAAACTCCATCCTTAGATAAATTTATTGTCCTACTTTCTTCAAACCTGACATCATGTAAATAAACAAGGCTAGAGGAGAGCAGGAACATGCCAAGGGGTGACACGTAGTGCCCTCAATATGCACACAAGGACACACCCTTCTCAGACAGTACTAGCTCTCCCTTTACTGGTCTGAATAAATTCATATTTTCAGGTCAGATGTTTTGTCTGAACTTTACATTTCAAACTCTAAATTTGATACTTCTTAAATGTATCACAGGCAATATAAGCTTAAAATGTTGAAATGGGTTGGTTTCTCCCCGTATTTTTCCTTTCTACGGGTAATGGGATTTTCTTAGATGTTGGTTCATAAAGACTTCTCCTTTGTAAGATTTTCAATGTCTGCAGAACCTACTTATAAAAGACCACACATGAATTCTGTTTGGATGATGTGTTATCACAGAGCTGGTTGAACTTCCAATTCTACAAGTGGATACCCAGTGCATGCAGGTGACAGTGGAGAGTCCATCACCACTGCCATCAAACGTAGGAAGGCAATAAGGTCAGCATACTCAGAGTCTGGATATTCGCTAAGACTTTGAAGCTGACCATTCATCAGAGGGCAATTGCTAGACTTTAGGGAAGAAATTATATTGCTTAAAATGAGAGTTAAAATCATCTTCATTCTAGGTTGTAAAATATGCATCATTGAGCAGAGATGGGCTTTATTTATTTATGTATTTATTAATAGATTAATTTATTTGGTTTAGTAATTATACAGAATGGACCCTTCATCTCCCACCCAGGAATGGCACTTACATTGTAAAGTTACGCCAAGGATCAGAGAATCGATCACTCTCACCTATTTTTGCTTCACATGAAACAAGAGCTTTATCACATCATGAGAAGTGTTTGCAGTTGTGACTCTGAGTCATCACAAAGGGTGTCACTTTCAAGGTTCTCTATTGAGAAAGGCTCTCATCAAGAACGGTTATGATAAAGGCTAGAAACGTGTTCTTTAGAGTGATTCACAGAACCAGAAGTTCTCCATAGCTGAGATGTGACCTTCAGCTCCTTCCACTAAAAATTCTCTACACGGTGGACATAAACGCAAAGTAAAAACAAATGTATTATTTGCTACTTTTCTCTTTATTAAGATAAACTGCCTTATAATTACCTATTTACTCTAATACTGTTTTTCTAATGTGGTCTGGTTTCTAGCTCCAAATTTTTTAGATTTGAGTATATGACTTAGAATATCTACTGAAACAGGGAAAATAAAAGGGAACACGGCAGGGAAGGGAGAACAGGTAGGGTACCAGGTTACAGTATGGAGGGGTTGGGGGAGGTCAATACATAGAGGGAAGGAGGAGGGGCAAATAGTACTAAGGAGGTTTGATAAAGCTCCAAGGTATCATTTTATTTTATATTTACCTAAAATAATGAATAAAGCAAATAAATTCACACACACACACACACACACACACACACACACACACACACACCAGAAACAAAATCAAGCATCTTACATGAAATTATATCACTTGGACTGGCAGTGCTCCCCTAAAGAGCCAAAGGGTATCTTAACAGAAACTTATCAGTAATGAGAAACCTCCCTTCAAGCTGTTGTCCAGAATAGCCCAACTGATTCCTCAAAACCATATAGATTGGTGCTGTCACTCTTGGTTGCCTCACAGAGGTTGTAAGTCCCTATAGCTGAAGACACCTCATGCTTCAGACACAGGACTCTGATGATTCAAACTGATTCTAACTGCAAGCCCCCTTCCTCTGCACTAGCTTCCATAATACCAGAAAGTACTGACAAGGGAGGAGAGCGTCAGTCGTGATATCTAGCTGTGACATCAACAAACTAAAACTACAATCATCATAGAAAGATATCCCTAAAGGTGCAACAGTGGCACTCATGATTTGATGGTAACCAATGGTTGTCGAAGCTCTAACTTGCAAGAGGAAAATTAATCTCTCAGGATTCCACCCATGGACAGAGACTATAGATTGATGGTTACTGAGAGAGGGGAGTTCCAGGAATGTGCTGGCTAATTATGTCTCTAATACAAAGCAGTCAGTCCTGAAATCATGTACACACAGCCACCCTAACAGACTCAGCCAACTGTATTTATGTCTCGCTGTATTTATGCCCATGTCACAACAATAACAAAAAGAGGCTAATGATGTGGGGGACTGAAGGGGTAGCATAGGTGTTAGAGAAAGGGTCCATGGGAGGAGTTGGAGGGAGGACAGGAGAAAGTGATATATTTTAATTAAATGTGTTTTAGTGAAGCAAAAAGTGCTGATGACACACTGTATTTCTGAGACTCCTCTCCTATGAGAAGTAAGCCACAGGTGTTACATACCCAAGGTGCTTCGGTTCTGAGCTGATCAGAGTTCAGTGTTTGGAAGCTATTTAGGTCACTAGAAAATGACTTTTCTGTCTCAGTTAATTTAAAAATTGAGTTCTCTTGAAGCCAATGCAGTCAGTCAGTCAACCAGTGTGACAGAGGCATGTAGCTAATTAAGTCAACCACAGTCGGTGGCAGGCAGGCTGGGGAGGGAGACTGAAGAGCACAGGCGAGACCCTACAGCTAGCTAGATTTTGTTCCCTCTGCAGAACCTTGCAACTCAAATTTTGGACTATAAACCCTTGACTTCAGCACCATCTACAAGGTGTTCAAATATCCAGCTTCTGGGATCCTATGCAGCCCAACGGAGCCAGGTCTGAGTTTTAATCATCTCCATGTTTACACGTGACCCTAACAGTCAAATTTTCATTTGACTAACAGACAATTAAGGAGCTAACAGACAAATTTTCATTTTTTGCTCTGGGAGATATAAGGTAGCCGTAAGCAAGCCATGGCACTATTCAGTACACGCCTTTCATTTTTGTTCCCAGGAATTTCAGATCAACATAATATAAGAAATAGGGACAGAGTCCATTTGGAATCAGTGCTGTGATGCCGTGGAAGCTGGGCAAGCAATCTCCCATTCTAAACAACCCACAATTGAATTAATAGAGTTAGCACTGGTGGGATGGGGATGAAACCTGATGCAAATGTTAGTATTTCTGTGTTCGAAACAAATAGATTATGCTTCATTTCGGTTTGTTACACTGCTTCTGAAAGCCTATAGAGACATATTTATTCAGAAAATAAAGTTTTGCTAGCTCTTTCCCCCCTTACACAATAGAGAATGTCACTGCAACGGATAGTGTCCATGCTCCTCTCTCCAAAGCGATTTTTCACCCCAGAGCATCATTATATAAATCTTTGTCTCATTTAACACACTTTTATTAATGTGTTTTGTACATAGATATTTAACATAGAGTGGCCACCTGTAAGAAGGTAACTTTCATGTGTATGTGTATGTATATAGACATATATCTATGTGTGCTTGTGTGTGCATACGCACATGTGCACATGCAGACTACCTCAGGAGTTGATCCTGAGGCACTGTCCACATATGTTTTAGCATATTTCACTAGCCTAGGACTCATCAAGAAAGTTAGACTGGCTATCCAGAAACCACCAAGGGCTCTCCCTGCTCCCACATGCTCAGCAGTGGGATTCCAAGCACTAAACCATTTCACTAGACATTTTTTTTTTTTTAAAAAGTGGGTTCTGGACATTGAACTTGGGTCCTCATGCTTGTAATGCTTGCACTTTACTGACTAAGCTATATCCAAGCTGGCTGACTTCTTCCATATATTGATTATTTGTTTGAAGCAAAGAATCCACTGTACACTGTGTTCTGCTTGTCAATCTGTTTCAAAGCATGTGCTTTTGAAAAAAAAAAAAAACCCAAACAAACAGAAAATGGTGGCTTCTGTTATATGGCATACACTAAATAACAGCTTGATGGTTTCCCTTTGATCTTTTCCATTTAGAGAATGGATCCATTTAGAGAATTCCATTAAAAGACAATGTATCTATGTCTTTTTCCAAGTTTGTAGATGCCTGTTCATGTGCATACTTATGAACAGATTGGATTTGGAAACTCTAAGACTATTGAAGCACACAGGCCCAGAACTACACAGCTTCAGGGGCTGTGTTTGTAGTCATGTAGGAGAAAAAGGGATTCTGATTATTGTGATATGTTTCACTTACAGGAGTGGTCCAGTAAAATAATGTTAATTGCTAAAATAGATCACTATTTAGTTCCTATGGCAAGAAGGCCAGAAAATAAGAGCCCACATAAGAGTAGAACTGAAATATATTTAGTGAAAAGGAGAAACAATTAAAATATGCTTCTCTGCCCCCCCCCCCCCCCGCTCTCTGCCTAAACAAAGTATCCCTGAAAGTCATCAGTGTAGTCAGACAACTAGAGGGAAGAAATTGACAAGGGCAGAGATTTTTCTTAAGAAGCTATAATATTAAGTCTTAGATGAACAAGTCAGATTGAGGTAAAGTCCCACTGATAATATCACAGTTTTGAGACTTAATAAGTTACAGTCTTGATTCTTTGAATTCTTTTTTTTTCGTGCGTGTATGAGGAGAACTCAGTGGGATGTGTTTTTAAAGCATCTGACCATAGTGTGTAATCAATAACATCAGCTATCATTTTATCACAGGTTTGGATCTCAAGTGCATTGAACGCCTCAGTTATCACAGCTTGTAATTCTAGATGATTAGATATTCACCATAAAATGTGTCTTTAATTAATTCCAGTAATGTCTAGATGAAACAGTGCACTTTACTGTATACTTCTATTGTGCTATTGTGCATCTTTGATTGTGCTAGCAGCAAACAGTCAACCCTTCTAATATTCAAAAGAAAGAAGCTGAGATTTCCAGAAGCTGAAATATGATTACACACACATACACACACACACAATCTTTCCATATATAGAAAGTAAATTGTCTATAAGGTTAGCTTGAATAGCTTTGAGGGTATCTTTATGGGGAAATTGATTGCAAAACTGATTTTTATAATCAACACTCTATATCCCCACTGAATTATGTATTAACTTGCAAAAGATTGGAGACTTTGGAGGGAGAGGAGGAGGGTGAAAGGTCTGTGGAAGAGATAGAAAGAGAAAGAAGGATGGAGAGAGGGAGAAGGAGAGGGAGAGAGAGAGAAAGAGGAAGAGAGGGAGAGAACAAAAAGGAGGTTGGATAGAGGAATAAATTGATTCAGAAAAAATTTCCCATCCTCTAACTACCTTCTCTACTCATTGAGAAAGCTACAGGCACTAAAATTTATTAACATTTCTATGCACATAATTTGAAATATTCATTTTCATTAAGTAGTCTACTGAATATGACAAAATCAAATTTATCTAAGGAGATAACCAAGGCTGCTAATTTCCTTGACAATGGGGACATAAAGCAAGGGAACCCATGAATCATTCATGAAGTTTAATTTACTTCTCTTATTTTTTGGTATTTAATAACCATAAATAGAAAGCATGCAGTGCATTGTAAATGCTATTTTTAAATTATTTTTAGATCAAAATGAATGATTTGGCAGGCAGAGATCAAGTAAGAATGGTTCTAAGGTTTCTGCTGTTAAGTGTCACATGTTTCATATTTTTCTTGTGAGTGTTTATATGTTCATGTATTCATAACCTTCTTCCTGTGTTCAGCTTCGCTTAATACATCAGAACCATGTCAACACTGATATTATTTAGGCAGGTGCATAAAGTAATTTGCTGGTGAAATAATGAAATTGAATGAAGTCCAAGAGTTCTAGTTTGGGGTTGAAAGAGACCCTGAAGATTATAAAATAAAACTTGTCGCCTATTGAGGATATCTTCTGCATTATTAATGGTAGTAGCCATTTCAAATTTAACTGACATGTATCCATGGGAAAAGAAATTTTCATCTTAGGCAGGAACTTATTTCAAGAATAGCCACTGCTACTTATTTGAAATGACTTCTCTTAAATTCTGAATCTACCTTACTGAAATCCCTGAGCCCTACTTGAGCCACGTGCCCTCATAATTCATGACGTGTTCGTCAAATACAATTGCATGTGTCTGTACTGGCATCCTAGCTTAGTTTTGACTGGAACTTGGCTGGATCATGCATTTGTTAAGTTATATGACCAGAGAGACTTCTGGCTCTTCCTGTGAGGTTCGTTACCTAAGTCCGTAGAATGGGCAAAACAGGTTGGCTTTCCAATGTTGAACCTTTTCCAATTACCTAAATATCTGAATAGAAAAAAAACCTGACTCTTCTCTGAGTGAGAGAATTTCTTCTGTTTCCCCTCAAACTGGGACATCAGCTTCATTCCCTCCTTTGAACTTGACTGGAAACATTGGCTCTACCTGGGTCGGTTGGCTTTGGAGCTGAATGTCTCTGGCTGTGTTTGCTCTTTGGTGTGTGTATTAGGATGGGAACTGCCTTTAGCTCTCAAGGTGCTGACTCATCCCATGTATCTTGGCATTTGCCAGCCTCTATAATTGCATGATCCAAATTCTTTATAATTAATCTATATCTCTGTATCTGTCTTGGCTCCTCTCTCTCCTCTATTGGATTTATTTTCCTGGAGAATCTCAATTTATCACACAACTTTGAAGACATATTTTGTCTCCTGTATCACAGTGCTTAAAATATCCAGAAATGCAGTTATAGCTCTCTAAGTTTTTCTTTTTAG
Source organism: Arvicanthis niloticus (assembly GCF_011762505.2). Taxonomy (NCBI): domain Eukaryota; kingdom Metazoa; phylum Chordata; class Mammalia; order Rodentia; family Muridae; genus Arvicanthis; species Arvicanthis niloticus. The sequence goes on along the minus strand of NC_047664.1, from coordinate 72,908,974 downwards.
GTCTCTTGTTTACTCAGTCTGAATTAAATTATCTTAACAGGGTTTTTAATTTAGTGGCCATTCTTGATACTTTTATAGAATTACTTGGGTCTGATGTCTGGACACAATGACTATCTTGATTTTATTCACAGGTGTTGTTATATTACATAAATAAAACTTAGCACTTCAATTCTGCAAAAATATCAATTTTTTATAATGTTTTATAGTAGGCTAAGGTGTTGGGTACATTATTTTTAAGCAGTCATGTTTGTGGGTAAGAAAGAAAACTTATTTTATAAACTTTGTATTATAATCAAATATGACTATTGCTTGGAATTCTCTGTACACATTGCTACAAACAAGCATGTAAGTAGAATGGTACCACTGTATGACTAACAGATTGAGTGGCCATTAAACTTAGTACATGAAGGCAATGCTTTTATTATACAACCCCTAGGAAAACAACCAGGTGTCACTGAATTTTACCGTTGCTTGATGACTTCATGGTGGTTTATACAGGTCAGGTGTAGGCAGTTTATAGATCACGATAAGGCAAAATGATGATGTTAACCATTGAAGAAATTAGAGTACTAGGTTTTCTTCTATCTTGCTCTTGGGTGGCAAATTTGTAATCATTTTGAGGTAATTTTAAGACACAAATATGAAATTGTTCAAAGGAAGGCGTGCTGGATTGCAGGTTCAAATATGAGGAGTTGAAAATTAAAGCAATTCATCAAAATTTATTGGAGATATTTATAAAATACATTATCCTTACAGATTTCTTAGCAGAAATTAATCTTTTAACAAATGGGTAGTGAACCATGTAACGAACTCTTTCCTCTCACTTTATAACCGGCAGGGCAAAGGATTGGAAATGACGAAGTACTACCAAGTGCTACGTTCATATCGGAGTCCCCAGGGGATGTAGAGATGCTAAAATTAGTAAAACAAACTGTGCACTTTAGAAACAGCAGACATTACTACCCTAAAGATTTAATCATTCTGTACTGTGACTATGAAGGCACGGACAGGTTCTGGTGTCTGCTGAGGGTTCATTTTCTCTTTCATATGATACTTCTGGTTATGTCCTAAGATAGTGACTGGAAGGGACAAGGCGACTCTCTGGGAAACTTCTTTAAAGTGAGTTACACTCATTATCCCAACTTTATCATTGCATCCCTCTGATGAATCGGTTCCGATATGAATTTAGGGAGACGGAAACAGAGCACAGACAAACAGCAGCAGCGACAACAAAATAAACCAGAGCAGTTTGAAAGACCCTGGGGCTTCTTTGAATTGAAATATTCCCTCCAAGAGGGAGATTCTTTGAGATCCAGAAAGGAAACCAAACTTACAAGGTTTGGGAAGTAAGCTAGGTTCACAAGTCTCCGGGTCGTTTGAAACGTACAAGATTCGCAAGGACCATTCGCAAGTTTATATAAGTGATAATAAATGCTGAGAGGTGGCACTGAGCAGTTGTGCTGCTGCAAAGGTTCATGCAGCTCTAGGGATGCGAGCTCAGGGATGCGAGCTAGCTCTTGTGAGTCATGCCCATGCTGGGCAGGCTTTTCAGGGATGTGTAACCTACAAGTAACCTCAATAAACTCACTGCATCCTTATACTGGACTTAGATGGCATTAAAATAAGAAAAATCGTCTCTCCTCCAGCCAAGCAAGATGCCCAAAGGAAAGAAGGCCAAGGGGAAGAAGGTGGCCCCGGTCCCCGCTGTCGTGAAGAAACAGGAGGCCAAAAAAGGTGGCCAATTCTTTGTTTGAGAAAAGGCTCAAGAACTTTGACGTTGGACAGAGCATCCAGCCCAAAATAGATCTCACATGCTTCGTCAAATGGCCCCACTACATCAGGCTGCAGTGGCAAAGAGCCATCCTCTATAAGCGGCTCAAAGTACCTCCTGCCATTAACCAGTTCATCCAGGCCCTGGACAGGCAAACAGCTACTCAGCTGCTTAAGCTTGCCCACAAGTACAGGCCAGAGACAAAGCAAGAGAAGAAGCAAAGGCTACTGGCCCGCGCTGAGAAGAAAGCTGCTGGCAAAGGGGACGTCTCAGCTTAGAGACCATCTGTCCTCCGAGCAGGAGTCAATACAGTCACCACCTTGAATGCCCATGATGTAGACCTCATTGAGCTGGTGGTTTTCTTGCCTTCCCTGTGTTAAAAGATGGGGTTTCCCTACTGCATCATCAAGGGAAAGGCCAGGCTGGGGCTCCTGGTCCAAAGGAAGACATGCACCACAGTTGCCTTCACACGGGTTCACTCCGAAGACAAGGGTGCTCTGGTTAATCTGGTGGAAGCGATTAGGACCAATTACATGGACAGATAGGATGAGATCTGCCGCCACTGGGGAGGCAGCTTCCTGGGTCCTAAGTCTGTGGCTCACAATGCCAAGCTGGAGAAGGCAAAAGCTAAAGAACTTGCCACTAAACTGAGTTAAATGTACACTTCTAAGTTTTCTGGACATAAATATAATTACAAAATTAAACAAATAAGCAGGGCTGGAGAGATGGCTCAGCGGTTAAGAGCACTCACTGACTCACACTGACTGCTCTTCCAGAGGTCCTGAGTTCTATTCCCAGCAACCACATGGTGGCTCACAACCATCTGTAATAGGATCTGATGCCCTCTTCTGGTGTGTCTGAAGACAGCTACAGTGTACTCATATAAATAAAATAAATCTTTAAAAAAAATAAGCAAAATGTCTTTAATTTGTCTCAAAGGACCCAACCAAGAAAAGCATTTCCCAAGCCTTAATGGGATATACATACAAACTAGTAAATTCTGAAATGTAGGCCACGTTTCCACTTGGTTAGTCACTGAAAAGCTTTATATTGAGCAATATCTACTTTATCATTCTTATAATCTGACATTAGACTCATTAAAGCTGAGTCCAATATGTTATCAATTGAGGAGGACTATTTCATAAAATGACACAGTTATGGAGAGTTAAAACCCATGAAGGGATAGCCAGTTTGTTTTGCATTTAGGTTCAAAAACAAAAAAGCAAAGCAAGCAAAAGTCAACAAGTAAAATGTAGACTCCATAATTTTTGGCATCTTTTCCTGTATAACATAATAGTTTTATTCTTAATATTTTACATTTCTTTACATCTGTTAGTCAACCGTTGAGATAAAGATATTTTAAACATACTGTAGAGCGATACAGCATTGAGCCTTCTGGGTGACCTCATACACATGTCTTCAATGGAATTAAGACCTGCTCAGTTTGCTGACTCTACAATATACCCCAGCCCCTTTCAGCTATACGACAGACATACATTCATAACTTTCAGCTATAAGTACTTGGCACTTGACCTAGGAGCCAAATTCTGATTCAGATTCCGGGATCTGTTTTGACCTTTAGCAGAGACAATACTGGGAAATCTAGACCTGTCCTGTCTTTTCTAATACAGAGTTCCTGGCCTGGCTGAGAGCAGCTGTAGCAGTCACGGAGCCTGCTTCCTTCCTCACCTGTCTATGGCAGAGGTCTGTGGTGAAGTAGAACTAGGCTTGTGAAAGTACTTGGACTTCCCATCCCTCCACTGTCCTTGCCTTTGGTTAGTTTAGTTCTTCTGTATCCTAGATACTAACTCTCAGATGTTGTCACAATGCTTTTATCTGAGAGGTGTCAAATGATTCTGTGCTGTTAGTTTAACACATAGAAGGCAATGGGTCCACAGTTCTTGTTTAGGTTTTAGTTTCTGTCATGTCCCTGCCTCCATAAATCCTATTTAGGCAACATTTAATTTCTGCCTTATTTGTTATTTTGATCATTACACGGTTGAAAGGTTACACACTTTCCGGTATAAATAAAGAAATATGGTATGTTTAGAAAAATGTCAATCTGCAAAGTAGGAAAAATAGGAATTTTGGGAGAATACCCTGGTAAATCTTCATACAGAATCAGTTCAATTACTTTCCAAAATTCATTGCTTCTTATCTGAATGATGAATGCTTAGGATCTTAGAATTTTTAAAGACAGTTTCAGATCACAAAGTTTTCCAAAAAAAAAAAAAAAAAAAAAAAAAAAAAAAAAAGCCAGAGTTTCAGAAAATCACAAAACTAGTGAACAGAGGTCAGAGGTGACTGAAAACCCGTGTCTGTTACCAGGCCATCAGCTATTCTGCTATTTCTACCCCAATTTCAAACGATTTGTTTGCTGAACAAAAGTTGTGTTTTGCTTATAGATTATTATCAGTTATTAATAAATGCTCATGTTTATGTTTCCAATTTGGTCATTTTGGCATGTAAACCAAGTCACCACTAACACTTTCATAAATAATGCTTTCAGTATTTACCATGTTCCTTATGATCTTTAATATTAAAATATTAATTGAAGAACATTTCTGAATTTTTTATTCATTTTGCTGGTAGAAGGATGATGGCTACATCTAAATTTAGCACTATCTATAAGAACAATTTTATTTCTATATGATGAGACTAGAAAGTTGATGTAACTGTTTAATAGAACAGTAGAGAAACAATTTATTCTTTAATAACAATGTAAGGTCAACTGGCAGGTTTTCATCTCCTTTTCCTTTTTGACATTTAGCTCTAGAAAGTATCTTAGACACCCAAAATACATATCTGCTGAATTTTCACATTTGAATAAGTGATAGAGTCAACTCCTGTATATTTTTGTGACTCTCAAAACCAATAAAACATCTGTTTCTACTCTTCATAGTGAATTGGCTCAAATGCCTATAGGTTGAAGGCCGAAAACAAGGGTAGCTTGTCAGGTTAGATCTCAGTGAATAAAGTGCTCATGTTATTAAGAAAACAATTAATGAAAAACATCCTTATAGTACAGACCAAAATCAGCCCATAGCCATGGAAAACATTAACTCTTTGACCTAAAGAATGAGCCCATTGATGCATCATTTATGATTATATATTTTTCACTAGTAAAAACATTAACCCATTGCTCTCTCACAGTGTTTTTCTAAAATACCATTTACAAATCCTTCAGGTTAACAGATGAATAAATGTTTTCTTTTTTTTCATCCAATGAAGCTTGGATACTAGAAGGTTATGAGAGAAGGTGAAGAAGGCAAGAGTTCATAAATTTATGAATTAAAATAAGCAGACTTTCCTTAATTAGCCAAAGAGATAATGTTGCTGAAATGACCCTTGAACCATCAATAGTAGGGAAAATGTCACTGACTGTGAATTCCTTGAAAAGGTGGCAGCTAAAAATATCCCAGTGCCAATTAACTCAGAAAACGGTTGAATTTAATTGGGTCAAGTAAATATCCCTCTTTCTCATCCCCTTTGCAAGTAACTCACAACTTTCAATCTCCAGGGTGCAGTTCTGCTCATCCAGAGGGTATCTTCGAAGATCCATCATGCATGCTGCGGTGGTTGTGATCCTACAAGGTGAGAGAGGAGAAAGACATGATATAAGCAGGAACCTTTCACGGACACACAGAGACTCTCCAACAAACAAGTGTAAATTAAACCTTTTAGGCGGTGAAATTGTATTTCTAAGCCTCCTAGCCCCAAATCATGTTTACTAAATGGCTGAAAATTTAGAAGCTCCTAGGGGACCACCATAAACATCCAGTAGTAGAGTAGATAGCCCACATAAAGAGATAGAAATAGACAAATTTCTAGAGAGCTGCAACTTCAAGGAGAAACAAAAAGTGTGAACATTGCAATGATTTGGATCATTTAAATTAGTAATCAAAACTTTAACCAAAAAGATCCAGGACCATATGACTGCATAGGTGATTCTCTCAAACACTCAAAGAGAATTTGGTGCTAAGTCTTCCTGTCTCTTTCAACAATCAGAAGAGCACACACATACTTTATGAGGTCTGCACCCCTCAATTCCTATCTAACCAAAGGTAATAGAGCAGAAAAGAAAACTTTAGGCCAGTGTTTCTCATGAATATTTAATTTAACCCCCTGTATTAGACCAAATTTAACAATCCCCTAAAAGGATTAGATGACTTAATACAGAGCATAACTATTCTAATGTGCAAATGCTTATAAAATAGTCAGCCAGTAGAACCAAACACTAAGAAATATTATGAAGTCAATGAAAAAGATCAAAGATAAGATTAGTTAACACACTACACCATAGTAACAAAAGAAAACCCACGCGATCATCTCAGCAGATGATTTTAATTTCTCATTAAAAGGTCTACTTCTATGGTCTGGAACAAAGCAAGGATGTCCAATACTGTAACTTTTATTGAACATAGATTACCAGTCCTAGCCTCAAATAAGAAGGGAGTAAGTAACATTATATGTGTTGTAGATGGTCTTCCCATGTAGATAGACAGCAGTGAAGAGTCTACCACAAAGAGCTATTGGGGCTGGAAACCAGATGATGCAAACTGACAGGATACAAAGCGAATATGGAAAATCAGTAGTGTTGTTTGTAGAATGCATAAACACAGAAATCTCCGAAAAGGAAATAAGAAGACAATTCCATCTACTCAAGCAACAAGATACGTAAGATTTGACTTAGCAAAGGAGTAGAAAGACCTGTATGCTGAAAACTATAAAACCTTCATGAAGAAAAGTTGAAAAGACAAATGACTGGGGACCATGCTCCTCGGTCAGAATTACTGTTCTCAAAATGAATGAATTCTCTCAGATCAGTGCTACTATTTGCCAAAATATCAATGGTATCTCTTTGAACATGTTTTTGCAGTAGGACACACATGTCATTAAACTGACCTTTGTAGCCAATCACTTTATAATTTAATTTTATTTTTACAAAAATAGAAGAAACAATCTTAAAATTCATATGGGACAATAAAAATGGCTGGTAAATAACCAAAAAAAAAAAAAAAAAAAAAGATTGAGCAAGACGCGCACAGCTTTGTCATATAGTAGCACAAACAATGACAATCACTCAGGTTTCTCTGCACATTTGACAGAACTTTTTTCTTTTTCTTTTTTTAAGAGAGTTTTTTTTTTTTTTTTATTGGACATTGTCTTTATTTACATTTCAAATGTTATCTCCTTTCCAAGTTTCCCCACGTGGAAACCTCCTATCCCATCCCCCTCCCCCTGCTTCTATGAGGGTGTTCCCCTACCCATCCATCCACCCATCCACTCACTCACTCACCCACTCACCCACTCACCTACTCACCACTCACTCCCACCTCCCTGTCCTGGTATCCCCTTACACTGGGAAATTGAGCCTTCACAAGAACGAGGGCCTCTCCTTTATCCCATTGATGCCCTACAAGGCCATCCTCTGCTACATATGCGGCTGGAGCCATCGATTGCTCCATGTGTACTCTTTGGCTTGTGGTTTAGTCCCTGGGAGCTCTGGGGAGTCTGGTTGATTGATATTGTTGTTCTTCTTATGAGGTTGCAAACTCATTCAGCTCCTTCTGTCCTTTCTCTAACTCCTCCATTGGGGACCCCACTGGACTCTGTCCAATGGTTGGCTGTGAGCATCCGCCTCTGCTACCTCTTTGTAGCTTGATTATTACCCTTAGAATTGCTGAGCACTTTTTCTTATGTCTGTTGACACTAACTTTTTTTTTTTTTTTGAAATTGAAGCCTTTGTACATTTTACAATACAGATATTTATATTTTTTTTGTGATTGTTCTTTGTATATTTTGGCTATTAATCATTTATGAAACACATAGATTGCAAGCATTTTTCTCCTCTTACAAGTTATTTTCCTTGTTGTATAAAGATTTTTTTATTGGATATTTTATTTACATTTTAGATGCTATCCCTTTCCCCATTTCCCCTCCCTAGAAAACCCCTATCCCGTACCCCCTTCTCCTTTTTGCTTTTATACAAATTTTTTAATGTTAACCAATGGCTTTATAAATTTGTTAATGCTCAATATCAATCAGAAGTGTAACCTAATACCCAACCTAGATATATCAACTATCTTTGACTGACGGAGACGTGAACATCTGCCTCCATGTCTGGCCTCCCTCTCTCTTTCTCTCTCATTACCTAGCTCCTCCTCTCCTCCTCCTCCTCTCCTTATTCCTCCTCTCTTTACTCCTCTCACCTTAGCTCCTCCTACATATCACCCTTCCTGTTAAAATAAAAGTTCTCTCTCAAAATACAGTTAGAGCATAACTATACCAATTTGTGTCAGTAAGGTGCAAGATAGACCTAATACCCAGTCCATCATTTTGTTGACTAAGCAGAACCTCTGTCATCGCTCCTAAATAAAAGATTTAGTTCTGAACCTGGCTTTTGTATAAAGATTTTTTTAGTTTGTTTTACTCTCAACTGTTTGATTTTGCTTTTGTTGTCTGAACGTTTTGTTTTATGGCTTTAAAGTTGTTATCAAGCTTAGTGCCAAGATTTTCTCCTGTGTCCTGTTGGTTCTTCAATTTCTGTTTGATTCTTTGACTGATTTTTGGTTGATTTTTATGTGTTCTAAGCTAGGCTCTAAATTTGCTGGAACATTTTGGATGTGAATATATAATAATTAAAACAAAATTTGTTGAAGAGTCTATCTTTTCTCTTTGTATTTTCTTGGTGCCTCTGTTGATGGTCAGCTGACTATAGATGTGTTTATATCTGGGATCTCTGGTCCTACCTCTGTTGATGGTCAGTTGACTATAGATGTGTTAATATCTGGGATCTCTGGTCCTACCTCTGTTGATGGTTAGTTGACTATAGATGTGTTTATATCTGGGATCTCTGGTCCTACCTCTGTTGATGGTCAGCTGACTATAGATGTGTTTATATCTGGGATCTCTGGTCCTACCTCTGTTGATGGTCAGCTGACTATAGATGTGTTTATATCTGGGATCTCTGGTCCTACCTCTGTTTGATGGCCAGCTGACTATAGATGTGTTTATATCTGGGATATCTGGTCCTACTCATTTCTATGCTTGTTTACATTGACACCCTTAGACTTTTGTTTATTTTAAAATTGTATTATAATTCGATGTCAGAAAATGTTATTCTTTGGCTTTGAACTCAACATCTATTGATTGTGAGGCTAACTTTGAGTTTTTTTTTTTTTTTCTTCACACAGTCTTTGTTATAGTGAAGGAAGTTCCCTGTATGCCTAGGTTTTGAAAGTCTTTGTTATGAAAATGTATAGAACTTTTCTTGCATCTTTTGGGAAGATCATTTTAGGGTTTGTCCTTCACCCTGCTGATGGCTTATCCTACACTTTGATTTGCATATGTTCAACAACCATCTTACTCTTGAAATAAATCCTACTTGTTCCTAATAAAAATTCTTTTAGTGCACTGTTGAATTTGCTAGTATTTTATTATATCCAATTCATCATACACAATAGTTACATGCCAAAGACATCACAGTAAGGTTGCCAAAAACTTTGTAGTTTGGGTTGACTTTTACTTTTATACACATAATGGCATGAGCTAAGGGTGTCTAAATGAGCTCTGTTAGGCTTTGTGCCCTCATAAACCAATCAAACCACTACCTAGGACTATTGAGTAGGTGAAAAGATTTAATGTGTACATAATTATTTTCTCAGACTTTTGTACTTAACAGATGGTCCTCATATAGAAGTCACTTTCTATATACCTGTTATGTGTCACACCACTTCTTATATTCTTTCAAATCCTGACAATGTATCATCAGTATCTGCTGAATTTTTTAAATAGGAGGAAGCTTTAGTATGCACCAGGGATCAACCTTCTCTTCCCATGCAACCCAATTTAACAGAAATAATGAAATTAGCCTCTTATATCTTATGGTACCTCACATCCCCCATGTGAATTCTCAGATTCATTTCTCAAACTCTGACACATTTACACTCAACAGGTTTTCTGTAGAGAGCGAGAAAACACTGTCCTGGAGTCCGAGCTTACATCACACAGCTGGGCTCCATGAACCTTAGGTGTTGGCTGTAAATTCTAAGACCCTCACTCTAGATGTTCTACTTTGGCTTCCCTAATCTCTAGATTTTTTTTCCTTAGGCTGTTTTCCTAGAATGCAGAGTCTGAGAGTAACTGTGATTCAAGTGGCTACTCTACTATTTATAATCGTTTGATACTTACTGCTTTGGAACAGAAAAAAGATACTTTCTTAAAGACATGGTTCTCTACAAAGTATAAGGATGGTTTAAATAGCTCAAAAGACACATATTTAACTCTGAAATTCTTTTATATTATAAATAAGCTTAAGTAGGTATGTGCTGGTTAGTGTTTTTGTCATTAGCAATAAAAAGTACACCAGGAAAATAGTATATATAAAAAATTCTTTGCAAACAGAAGAACAGCTAATTGTTTTAGTTAGGGAAAGTCTCTTCCATAGTAGTCCAAATCACAAAGTTTCTATATCACTAAATAATAAGCCATTCTTACAAAGAAAACCTTTTGCTATTATACATTCATTTGTATGGAAATGACACAAATTGATTTTCTTAATCTTTCACTGGTAGGCATTTATGTTGTTTCCTATTGTTTAGTTTAGATGAAGATGTTCTGGATTTACTATAATAAAATATTCAGTATATACACATATGTATACTATATATAATCCAAAGCATACTAGGTATATATTAAAACATTGATATATATACCAACATCCAACATTATATATCTGTATTTACATATATATGCATACACAACACACAGGTGTGTCTCAACATCAGGGCACATTCTGAGAGCTTCATGATTTGTGATGAATGAATACTATAGACTGTTGTTGCTCAAAGCTGGTGGTATAGACAGTGTAGGTGGTATAGGTTTTTCACTTGGCCTAGCTTTTTTGTAGTTAGAGAGTGAGGAACACAAAATATATGAAACTTACAGCAATGTAACATTGCGTTTTGTTTTACAGTAAGTTTATATTTGTGAGTTAAAGGAGAACCTTCTAAAATAATGATGGTTAACATTATAGATGCCCGGCCATTTAATGACCATCAGCAGAGTAGGTCTGTTCATACCTGCATTCCTATAAACAATTATAAAGCTCACTGTGATGGTGGGCTGTAGGTAAACACACTGTTACCATCAGGCAATAGGAGGTTTCTGTCTCATTATAATATTAGGGGATCACCATAACATGTGCAAGTAATTAGTGATCAAAGCTTTGTTAAGGCATATAATTTATACAAACTCTATATACATATAAAATATGGATCCTATGAAAAATTAAACTAAATGAAATATATGCAACATCAATATATAAGGTCCAAATTAAAAGTATATTGTATTCATATAAAATCACTTCCTAAGTTGTGCAATAAGTACTAAATCACTTGATAAAATTACTCCATGTACTGTATTCAAAATTGCTTATGAATAAATATTATGAAGATGTGAGCACACAATGGGAATTTCCCATACTTTCCCCATACTCCATAATGCAGAAATGATTCTTTTTTTTTTTCAGGCAGGATTTCATCCTACCCGGGACATTTGGCAATGTCTTATGACATTTTTGATTATTATGTTTAGACTGGAATTTGATACTTGACTCAAGTTTAATGGAAGCTGGTGTTTCTGCTAAGCAGCTCATAATGACAGGGCAGCTTTTCAGAATACCAAAACTGTCACCTGTTCAAAAATACCATTGTTGAGCTCAAGAATATCTGTGACCAAGTGCTTCTGAACATTTCTCCTCTGATGAAATCTTTAATAATATGAAATCTTGTAAAAAAAAAAAAAACTTCAGTTTATGCAGTATAAGTGAAAAACCAGAGCTGTAAGTATGAAATCACCCTGTAAGCTTAAATGTTATATGGTTTTTAAAGAGAATATGCCCCTTCTTCCCTTTGGTTAGTCCTTGTGTCTGGGGCAAACACCTAGTTGTTCTGCTCCGGTGAACACACCATATCCTGAGACACCCTAGAGAAGCCACTGCACTCACAGTAGGAGGATTTCAAGATCATAGAGGTGGCCTGAGTCCCAGGAGTTCTTGCACCCAGGAGCTCAGGATCACATAGGCATCTGGACTCTGAGGAGTTCTGACACAAGCAAGATAAATGGAAAGACAGGCTCCATTCAGAGAAAGTGAATGCAAGCAGCACTAGAGTTAACCAGATGGTGAAAGGCAAGCACAAGAACATTAGCAACAGAAACCAAAGTTACTTGGCATCATCAGAACCCAGTTCTCTCACCATAGCAAACCCTGGACACCCCATCACAGGGGAAAAGCAGGATTCAGAATTAAAATCACTTCTCATGTTCATGATAGAAGACTTTAAGAAGGACATAAGTAAAGAATCCCTTAAAGAAGTACAGGATAACACAGGTAAACAGGTAGAAGCCCTTAAAGAGGAAACACAAAAATACCTTAAAAAATTCCAAGAAAACACAACCAAACAGGTGAAGGAATTAAACAAAACCATCCAGGATCTAAAAATGGAAGTAGAAACAATAACAAAATCTCAAAGGGAGACTACTCAGGGATAGAAAACCTAGAAAAGGGATCAAGAGTCATACACGCAAGCATCACCAACAGAATACAAGAGATAGAAGAAAGAATCTCATGTGCAGAAGATACCATGGAAAACATTGACACAACTGTCAAAGAAAATGAAAAATGCAAAATGCAAAAAGCTCTTAACCCAAAACATCCAGGAAATCCAGGACACAATGAGAAGACCAAACCTAAGGATAATAGGTATAGATGAGAGTGAAGATTCCCAACTTAAAGGGCCAGTAAATATCTTCAACAAAATTATAGAGGAAAACTTCTCTAACCTAAAGAACGAGATGCCCATAAATATACAAGATGCCTATAGAATGCCAAATAGACTAGACCAGAAAAGAGATACCTCCCATCACATAATAATCAAAACATCAAATGCACAAAACAAAGAGAAAATACTAAAAGCAGTGAGGAAAAAAGTCAAGTAACATATAAAGGCAGACATATAATGATGACACCAGACTTCTCACCAGAGACTATAAAAGCCTGGACTGATATCATACAGACCCTAAGAGAACACAAATGCCAGCCCAGACTACTATACCCAGTAGATGGAGAAACCAAGATATTCCATGACAAATCCAAATTTACACAATATCTTCCCACAAATCCAGTACTTCAAAAGATAATTGATGGAAAACTCCAACGCAAAGAGGGAAACTACAACCTAGAAAACGCAAGGAAGTAATCTTCTAACAATCCCAAAAGAAGATAGCTACACAACATAATTCAACCTCTAATAACAAAAATAACAGGAAGCAATAATCATTTTTTCTTAATAACTCTTAACATCAATGGACTCAATTTCCCAATAAAAAGACACAATCTTTAGGACTGGATACATAAACAGGACTCAGAATTTTGCTGCATACAGGAAACACACCTCAGTGACAAACACAGACACTACCTCAGAGTGAAACGATGGAAAACAATTTTCCAAGCAAATGGTCCTAAGAAACAAGCTGAAATAGCCATTCTAATATCAAATAAAATCGACTTTCAACCAAAAGTAACCAAAAAAGATATGGAAGGACACTTCATATGTATCAAAAAAAATCTACCAAGATGAACTCTCAGTTCTGAACATCTATGCCCCAAATCCGGCACTAGACAAGGCTGCCCACTCTCACCCTACCTAATCAATATAGTACTTGAAGTCTTAGCCAGAGCAATTAGACAACAAAAGGAAGTCAAAGGGATACAAATTGGAAAGGAAGAAGTCAAAATTTCACTATTTGCAGATAATATGATAGTATACCTAAGTGACTCTAAAACTTCCACCAGAGAACTCCTAAACCTGGTAAACAATGTCAGCAAAGTGGCTGGATATAAAATCAACTCAAACAAACCAGTAGCCTTCCTTTACTTGAAAGATAAACAGGCTGAGAAAGAAATTAGAGAAATGACACCCTTCACAATAGTCACAAATAATATAAAATACCTTGGTGTGAATCTAACCAAGCAAGTGAAAGATCTGTATGACAAGAACTTCAAGTCCCTGAAGAAAGAAATTAAAGATCTCAGAAGATGGAAAGATCTCCCATGCTCATGGATTGGCAGGATTAATATAGTAAAAATGGCCATCTTGCCAAAAGCAATCTACAGATTCAATGCAATCCCCATTAAAATTCTAACTCAATTCTTCACAGAGTTAGAAAGAGCAATAACAAAAAACCCAGGATAGCAAAAACTATTCTCAACAATAAAAGAACTTCTGGAGGAATCACCATCCCTGACCTCAAGCTGTACTACAGAGCAATAGTGATAAAAACTGCATGGTATTGGTACAGAGATAGGCAGGAAGATCAATGAAATAGAATTGAAGACCCAGAAATGAACCCACACACCTATGGTCACTTGATCTTTGACAAGGGAGTTAAAACCATCCAGTGGGAAAAGGTCAGCATTTTCAACAAATGGTGCTTGTTCAACTGGAGGACAACATGTAGAAGAATGCAAATCAACCCATTCTTATCTCCTTGTACAAAGCTCAAGTCCAAGTGGATAAAGGACCTTCACATAAAACCAGATACAGTGAAACTAATAGAAAAGAAGGTGGGGAATAACCTTGAATACTTTGGCACAGTGGAAAAGTTCCTGAACAGAACACCAATGGCTTATGGTCTAAGATCAAGAATTGACAAATGGGACCTAATAAAATGCAAAGCTTCTGTAAGACGAAGGTCACTGTCAATAGGACAAAACAGCAACCAACAGATTGAGAAAAGATCTTTACCAATCCCCCATCCGATAGAGAGCTAATATCCAATATATACAAAGAACTCAAGAAATTAGAATCCAGACAACCAAATAACCCTATTAAAAATGGGGTACAGAGCTAAACAAAGAATTCTCAACTGAGAAAATTTGAATGGCTGAGAAGTACCTAAAGAAGTGTTCAACATTCTTAGTCAGGGAAATGCAAATCAAAACAACCCTGAGATTCTACCTCACACTAGTCAGAGTGACTAAGATAAAAAACTCAGGTGATAGTAGATGCTGGTGAGGCTGTGGAGAAAGAGGAACACTCTTCCATTGTTGGTGGGATTGCAAGCTGGTACAACCACTCTGGAAATCAGTCTGGTGGTTCCTCAGAAAATTGGACATAGCATTACCTGAGGACCCAGCTATACCACTCCTGGGCATATACCCAGAAGATGCTCCAACATATAATAAGAACATATGCTCCACTATGTTCATAGCAGCCTTATTTATAATAGCCAGAAGCTGAAAAGAACCCAGATGTCCTTCAACAGAGGAATGGATTAAAAAAAAAATGTGGTACGTTTACACAATGGAGTATTACTCAGCTATTAAAAATAATGAATTTGAGAATTTATTAGGTAAATGGATGGAACTAGAAAATATCATCCTGAGTGAGGTAAGCCAATTACAAAAGAAAACACATGATATTCACTCACTGATAATTGGATATTAGCCCAGAAGCTTGAAATAGCCAAGATTCAACTCATAGACCACATGAAGCTCATGAAGAAGGAAGACCAAGTGTGGGTGCTTCAGTCCTTTTTAGAAGGAGTAACAAAATACTCATGGGAGCAAATATGGAGACAAAGTGTGGGACAGAAACTGAAGCAGGGGCCATCTGGAGACCATTCTACCTGGGTATCCATTCCATGTGCAGTCACCAAAGGTAGACGCTGATGTTGATGTCAGGAAGTGCATGCTGACAAGAGCCTGATATAGTTGTCCCCTTAGAGGTTTGCCAGCATCTGACATATTCATAGCTAACCATTGATCTGATCAAAGGGTTCACAATGGAGGAGTTAGAGAGAAGACTGAAGGCGTTGAAAGGGTTTGTGGCCCCATAAGGAGAGCAACAATACCAACCAACCTGAGCTCCTAGGGTGTAAACCAACAATCTGGAGCACATAGAGAGGGACTCATGACTCCATCTGTATATGTAGGGGAGGATGGCCTTGTCTGGCATAGGTAGGAGAGGAGATTCTTGGTCCCATGAAGGCTGAACACCGAGTGGGGTGGGGAATTCAAGGGTTGGGAGGTGGAAGTGGGGGGGCGGGTAGGTAGGGGCACATCCTCATAGAAGCAGGAGTAGGGCAGATGGGATAGGGTGTTCCTGGGTTTGGGGGGGAATCAGGTAAGGGGATAACATCTAAAATGTAAATAAAATATCCAATAAAAAATAAAAAAAAAAGAGAATACACATTTGAAAGCAAGGACAATATATGATGAGGATTTGGGTCCTGAATCTCCCTTAGTATCAATTTATTTTTGTCAAATTTTAAAAGTATTTTATTTTTGAAATTGTAATATGATAGCATCCTTTCTCCTCCCATTTCCTCCTCCTATCCCTCCTGTATATCCCTTCTTACTTTCTTTCAAATCCATGGTTCCTTTATTCATTAATTGTTGCTATGTGCATGGATGTATATGTACGTGTGTTCCTAAATACATAAATACAACCTGTTCAGTCTATATCATGCTACTTGTATGTATTTTCAGGGATGATAATGAAAACTCTAATCTTTGCAAAGAGCCACTGAATTGACTCTATGGTTAATTCATTCATCAATACTTATCAGAAGACATCAAATTGATTTTACCACCACATATTGTACTAAGGCTTGACCTAGACTCTGATGTTTACTCTTATTGCTTGGGTCCCTTGGCTGCTCCCCCTCACATATCCCCCTGTGATGTAAAGAGAAATGATTAATAAACTCAGCAAGGGAAGCAGCCCATGAACCTGCAGGTAGGGTAGCTCCTAGAATTCCCTGACAGAAAACCACCTCCATCTTGGTTTGTCTGTCTTCTAATTCTCAAACTCCCTGAAGGATTTCATGAGCCCAACTTGGACTAGGTGGAGAATCTCTCAAAATTATTTAATTGGAGTTGGAGGAAAATACTAACATGGTTCGCAGATACTCACTGGGGTCTTTGTGAAGAGAAAGAATACTGGAATTTAAACAGGGATCTGGCACAAGCAGGTGCTCACATATCTATCTAGGCTTTAGTCTGGAGAACCATATACAGTGGAAAGTTGGACTTTGATGCTAATAATTTGGCATTTCTAGATATAATACTCAGGGTATGAACAATTGGCACAGGGAAAAATTGCTCAGCAAAAATCCACAAGACCATCAACAAAAAGACAGATGTCCTCAGGCAGAACTACTTGGCTCTTCTGTCCCTGGGTGAGAGGCACCAGTGAACATCTCTAAGAAAGTCTTCTCCTCACGTCTTCATTTCTCTTTCTTGTCTATTAGGATGGCCAGAAGCAGTGAGCCACCACTACAATTAATTCATACCCTTCTGGCAATGTATTCACTCTGAACAAAGCAAGATGATCACATGAACATTTCATGGAATTAAAGGTATCAATGATCACAGAACTGGCTTGATTAAGGGCTTCAAAGTTTTATTGTTTCTTTTCAAAATTCTGTTTCTAGTGTTCTTCACTGAAGGTATTCAGCCTCTTTGTGTGAGGAAATACTATCACTGGTAGACAGTGAATCAAAGAACAGTAGGGAAAACCCAGCTACAGGCAACAGCATTAACTAGCCATTCTTCTAAAGACAAATTTCCCAGAGGTGTCTTCGTGATAGCAGTGCATTCATCTGTTCTTTCAAAGACATTTAGAACAGCTTACGTTATAATCTAATTTATTGACATTTTGAAGGTTAGGTCAGAAACGGCAGTGAGCTGTTTAAACTGTGGTCCCAGGGTAGGAATGGTACTGCCATAGTTTCTATTCATTAAGGTTTAAGCTGCCAAGCCATCGACCCTAGGCACCACTGGAACTGCAAATCATCTCTAATGTCTGAGACTGGCATGGTTCTCGATGCTGACAAAACCCTATCCAGGAAGTGTCAGCCCTTAAGTAGCTTTATGGGTCCACATGACTGTGAGGTTGTTTGGGAGGAGTAGTGATTAAATTGTTATGTTGTTAGGACTAAATTTCATCGTGTGACAGCATTAATGGGACTGTCTCCTATAACTATGATCTAACAAGACAGTTGTTCTTCTTTAAGCCAGTTCATTGAGAGCTGACCTTTTATGTTTCACACATGCACTGTGGCACTGGTTTGTCTGTACACACACACACACACACACACACACACACACACACACACACACACTATACCCACATAACACCAAACACATACAAACAACACATGAAGGTAATAAATTTTTATGTTTTTTTTTTGCAGCCACCAGTTGTCCACTCCCACAAACAAGTTCTATGCTGCCTTTGTCCTAGCACATCTTGCAGGCACGACAAATTGTAGGTCAAAGGTTTTGTGGCTGGGTTGATGTCTAAGTCCCTCTGAAAGCTTTGCCTGGTCCCAGAAGATGGCAGATTAAGGTTCTGTATCTCCCATTACTAGAAGTCTTCACTAAGATCACCCTCATAGATTCCAGGGATTTTCACTTGAATTAAGTTTCCACATAAGTTTAAAAAGCAGTCCTGAAATCAGAGCATGACTGCTCTAGAGGCCATGAGGGAGGGAAAATAGATCTCCTGGTCCTTTTCATCTTCCAGAGACCTTTGCATTCCTTGGCTCATGCAGGTTTCTTTCACCTTCAATGCAAATAACTCCCCTTCTCCTTCAACTCCCCTTCTCTTCTCATGTTTCCTCAATCTCTCATACTCTGCTTTACTCTTTCAGGACCTCCATGCTTCCACTGGGTCCATTTGTAACATCTCTTTCATTGTATGAGGTAATATACTCTCAGGCATACAGAATCACATGACCTCCCAGGGAAGAGCAATGTTCTGACGACCATAGGTGAATGACATCTTTTTCTGCTTGTATTAGTCCCTACTTGTATGGTTGGCATCCCCCAATATCAAAACTAATGAAACTGACACCCGATGGGATGAAGAAATGTTCCAAGCTAAGGGTCTGTAAGTGGTCTTATGGATATTCAGATTCAGGCAAGCTAGCCTCTCCAGATGTTTTATTTAGCCCAGATGAGTCTAAGGAGAGAAGAACATTTGGAGCAGTAAAATTTCTTCCAGAGCAGGAAAATATACTTAAAACCTAAAGTTTACAATAATTTTAGCATTCAGCTAAGCAGCAGTAATTTGGGGTATTCTCTGTCTGACTAATGTCAAAGGTAAGATGACCTACCAGGAATCTAGAATATGGTAAGTATAGGCACAGCAGTTAAAAACACCCAACCATACATTTATGCTGACATTATTTTTTAGCTTTGATTCAAAACACTGTTAGTGCTAATATTTGGTGGGGTCTTAGGGCATAGAAGCAGTTGAAAGGAGACATAGCCACACATTTATGAACAGGACAGGCAAGGCTCTTTTATTGAGATGGTGACCCTAGCTAAACTATAAGCCAGTACTATCTAGAGGTGACCATTGTATTCACTTGACAAGAGGAGTGTTAGATTTATCATGATTTTTTCTACAGCAGGCTAAACTTTGGTAACTGTTCATGGGTCATAGCACAATTTTGAAAGATGTTTTTCTTCCTGTGTACAAGCCTTTTGGCCTTATTTTGTGGGCAAAACGTGGTTAGTTCCTTTTGGCGATTCATGATTTGTAGCTGGCATGATCGGCATCCAGAACCTGACAAGCCTGAAAGACTTTCAGTGCTGGAATTGATGGGAAATACAAGAGAAGAGTAGAATACATATGTATTTGCTTCTGTGGCCAATGGCCCAAGCTAATCCTGTATTCCAGTTTTGGGCAACCATTTCTGAAATGATTGACAACTATATGCAGAGCTAAGCACAGTATGACTCAAAGATTGAGGTGACAAAGAGGACAGACACAATATGAAGGCAGAGATGACACACTTTTATCTTGTGTGTGATTGTGTGTGTGTGTTTGTGCATGAGTGTACATTTGTGTGCATATGCCTATGAATGCTTATATGTATAAATTTGTCTGGGTGCACATATAGTTGGTCTGTGTGTATGTAGGCATGTGCGTATGGAATCCAGAAATCAACTAGGGGTAGTATTTCTCACATATTGTCTACCTTTCTTCATTTGAGACAAGATCTTTCATTTGGCCTGAAGCTTAGCCCATGGGCAGGATGGCTTGGCAGAAAACCCAAGAGACCCACTTATCTCCACTTCCTTTATGCTTGGATTATAAGCACACACCACCACGTCAGACTTTTTTTTTTGAATTTTGGGGATCAAACTCAGGTTCCCATGCTTGGATGGTAAGTACTTCAATGACTGAGCTATCTCCTTACCTGCTCATATCCTATTTTTACCTGCTCATATACTATTTTTTAAATTATCCATCTGACAGCTATATGCTTTAGCAAACAAATGGATGGGCCTTTTGCTTTTGTTTTTTTAGCAGGCACAACCTTCAAGGTTTTTGCGAAGTAACCTCAACATTGTTTTCATAAGGCATGTATCAGAGGTATTTCCTCTAGCAAGCTTCTGGGAAGCTGCTAAATGTATTTTTCAGGTGTGTTACTTTCATAGTTAGTGATTTTTTAAAACACAACTAAGAAAAAGTGAAGTTAGTGGTTTTGCTTAGGCTTTTCCTCAGTGATAATTCTTTCTTAGCTTTGTCATTTGTGTCATCATCTTAAGCCACATCGGTTTTCACTGGGTTCAGAGGGAAGCACCTCCTTTGCTCTGGTCTGCAGTCTAACTTTTTAATCAAAGAAAGTCAATGGGGTCTAGCCTAAGGGCCTAGTTGCTTTCTTGTTTTTTTTTTTTTTTTTTTTAAATCTAGAATTGATTCCTCTTTTACTTATATAATTTCCTAGTTTTACTTTTAGTTTGTTTATTCTTTAGTTTCATTTTATATTAAA
Source organism: Arvicanthis niloticus (assembly GCF_011762505.2). Classification (NCBI taxonomy): domain Eukaryota; kingdom Metazoa; phylum Chordata; class Mammalia; order Rodentia; family Muridae; genus Arvicanthis; species Arvicanthis niloticus. Next base: position 72,888,348 of record NC_047664.1, on the reverse strand, counting down.
ATTGTTATATAAGATATATTTTGATCCTATTCTCTCCTCTCCCTCAACTTCTCTCTTCCTTCCCCACAAGCTCTATGCTTTTTTGTTCCCCTTCTTTCTCAAAAAATGCAACATAAAAGAAAACCCAAAAATTAAAAATAAAAACAAACAAAAATATATAAATAAATGAGATACTAAATAATAAAGCAGTAAAACAAAAATAACAAAATGAAACAGAATAAAAAGCAGAAACAAAACAAAACAACCAAATATATCATGTCAAGTCTCTTTTCTGTTGGCCAAGTACTCCCAGGCATGGAAATATACCCAGTAACATACCATTGAAGAAAACTAATTTTCTCTTTTCTAACAAGTCTTAATTTCAAATAGCCTCTTGGCTAGTGGTGGGATTTCATGTTCATTTCCCCTTTTATAAAAGGTTTTGTCTATTTTGAACTTATGCAGGTCTCGTGTGCTGTAATGGTCTCTATGAGTTCATATGTGCACCCTATTGTTGTATCTGGAAGAAACTGTTTTCTTGGAGTCATCCAGCATCTTCGACTCTTCCATTCTTTTTGCCTACTCTTCCACATAGATTCATGAGCCTTGGGAGAGGGGGTTTGACAAACACATTCCATTTAGGACTGACTGCTCAAAAGTTTCTCACTGTCTGCCACATTGTCCAGTTGTCAGTCTCTGTGTTCAGTACTATCTACTTCAGGAGGAAGCTTCTTAGATGATGGTTGAATAAGACAATGATCTGACAATACTGTCACTAGAGCCACTTAATAGCTAAGTTCCCTTTGCAGAATAACAGTTGTAGGTTTTCTTCTAGGGCTCATGTATAGCTTTTTCTAGTCTCATGTTCTTGGCCACTTTAGCAGTGTCAGGTATGGGTTCCATCTCATAGAATGGATCTTAGATTCAGGCGAACAGTGGTTGGTTACTCCTATAACATTTGTATCACTAGTGTACCAGAATACCTTGTAGACATGTCTCTGTTGTAGATTTCAGGGTTTATGTCTGGGTGATAGAGATGGTTACTTTTTTCCTTCGGTAGGGTCCAACATACCTTCTAGAACCATGAAAACAAGCCAGTAGGGGTAAACCTTCTAGTTGGACATAGTCTCAATTTTGCTATGTTCAACAGCAGAAGTAAGTGTTGTCCAGAGTGAAAGGGCCCAGCCATCAGGTATGGAGAACAACCAATAGCCTTGGCAATATCCTGAGGTGTGTGTGTGTGTGTGTGTGTGTGTGTGTGTGTGTGTGTGTGTGTGTGTAGTGTAGTGTCTATGGGACACTTTGGATTCAACAAGATTTTACTTGATGTCATGGTATGTATAGTTGGGGGATTCTTTCCCCCATTTAATGGTAAGTCCATTTAGAGTTCTTTCATAGATATGTACATTTTAGGAAACTTTTACTAGAGCAGATTTTTATATAGCTTTTCAAAAATCTCTTCCCATAGTCCCTTCATTGCCCTGCCCTCTACTCCACCTTTTCATTTAATCTTTCTATTGTACTATCCCCTCTATCTCTTTATAACACTATGTTCTATTCCCCCCCTTTGGAAGACTATATGCCCCTCAATTATATTCTATTTTATCTTCCTTGGGATAGCCTGTCCTCCTACCCCCTGTTTCTTCCTAGCTACATAGCCCCCATGGTTATTCTGAACATTCACATCTAAAGCTTAAGAGATAACATCTCCATTTGAGAGAAAACATGGTATTTGTCTATTTGGGTCCTCATTACTTACTTAGGATGACTGTTTCTAACTCCATCCATTTATCCGAAAATTTCATTTTTCTTCCAAGCTGAATAACATTCCATTGTGTACATGTACCACATTTTCATTATGTTTTTGTCAGTTAATGAACATTTTGAATGTTTCTAATTCCTGGCTATTATGGATAGGGCAGCAATGGACATGAATAAGCAAGCACTTTTATGGTAAGATGTAGTCCTTTAGATATATTTACATGAGTGTTGTAACTAGATCTTGTAGTAGACCAATTTTCAGCACTCTGAGTAACCTCAACACTAATTTCCACAGTGGTTGTGCCAGTTAACACCCTGAGGCCCTTGGGGTGGGATATGCTTCTTGAAGGCAGCAGAAAGATGAATATTTTCTATCCCAATATTTAGTCTGTGTCTTTCTTTTAGGAAAATTGAAACCATCAATAACATTGACAGTTATTAATGAGAACTCCTTAATAATGACTGATATTTTGTTGTTGTAGTGCACGTTTTCCTCAAGTTTTCTAATTTTTTATTCTGAGATTATTTATTCCTTGTATCTTCTTTAGTATATTGTTAAACTTCTCTATGGACTGAAGATTTCCTTTATGTGTCTTCAGTGTAGCTATGTATCAGACAGAAATTACTTATGTTGTTTTTTATTAAAAAATGTTTTTCTTTCTCCATAGATTGTGATTGATAGTTTTGCTAGGTATAGTAGTCTAGGTTTGTATGCAGTCTTTATTTGTAGACTATCCACCCAGTTGTTTTGGCTCAGAGTTTTCATTGAAACATTCAGTGTTATTTTGGTGGTCCTATCTTTATATGTGACTTGGTCCTTTTCTTTAATAGTTTTTTAAAATTGTTTCTTTGTTCTGTACATTTGATGCTTTTATATTATGTGTTGTGGGAAGTATATTTTCTGGTCCCTCTATTTAGTGTTTTGTATGCTCTTGTGTTCTTTCTTTCTTTTCTTCCTTAATTTTTATTACAAATATATCTGTACCTTTGATCTGGATTTCTACTCATTCATCTATCCTTATTATTAATATATTTGGTCTTGCATAATGTCCCTGATTTTCTGGATGTTTTGTGCTTTGGTTTTTAAGGTTAGTATTTTCTTTGACTGAACTGTCCATTATTTCTGGTTTGTCTTCAAGATCCATAATTTTCTCTTCTATGTCTTTTAATCAGTTGGTGAGGCTTACCTCTTAGGTTTTTGTTTTGACAACCTTAGTTTTTCCATCCCAGTTTAATTTAAATTGTTTTTTCTTTAATGATTCTATATCTTTGTTAACTTCTACTTTCATGTATGAATAATTTTCCCTATTTTATTCAACTATTTGTGTTTTCACAGCTTTTATTAAGACTATTAATATACTGTTTAAGATCTCTGAAGCATTCATAATTTGTATTTTGAAGTTCTTGCCTTGCATTTCTGCTAAATTCTGTTTTTTTTTCTTCAGGGACTATTACAACAGCTGGCTTCTGAAAAAGATATTGTCATGGTTGTATATGTGTGTGGTTTTGCTCTGGGACCTACACACATAGAGTTACAATGTTTGAAGTGATTCCTGGTGTAGACATCAGGTCTTGATTTGTTGGCTGGGTGCTCTGTTGTTTGGTTGCTGTGACCCCCTCTGGATCCTAGAAAAGTAGAGCAGCTATGGGCTCTATGAAATCCAGTCAAGTGTGGTGCTTGTTGGGCTACCTGGTAAAGATCAGCTCTGCGAGTCCACAAGAAGTGATAAAAATCAGAGATCATATTAAAGGAATGGCTGAAAGGGGTGGTAGGTAAGATCTAGGGAGACCCTGGCCTCTAGGTCCATACCTAGAGGCAGAGTTTCAAGGAAATAAAGATGGGACAGAAGGAGGGGTTGAAGAGGACAAGTATCAGCAGGTCAAAGAGTAAGTCTGGACCAACCAAAATGCAGATTTTGAAGGTGCTAATATCTATTTTTAAATGATTAATTAACCAATTGTAGATGAAAATGTTTGCAGAATAATGTGATGAGTTCAGTGTATAATAATTAAATCAAGCTAATTAAGATATCTGTCACCACAAGTGCTTATTTTTTATTTATGTATTTTTTCTGGTGAGAGCACTTGGCATTTATTTTCTTACTGCTATTGAAAAGGCACAACACACTATTATTTACTATTACCAAGGGGGAAAAATCCTATATTTCTTATTGAACCCCAAACATTATTTAGCCAACACAGTCATGAGTAAATGTAACACAATGAGAGATACCACAGTGCTTGATTTTAGATTGTGCTACAGTGTGCAGGTAATAAAACAGCATCTTACTACAATATAAACAGACCTGCAAACTAGTAGAAAAGAATAAGCATTCTAGAACTGAACCTTCTGAGTGGAGTCAGTTGATACTGACACAGGACTGAGAACACAGTCTTCAAAAGCTGGCCTCTTCAATGATAGTGCTGGGAAGTCTGTATATCTATAACCAGAATAATGAAACTGGGTCTTTACCTCAAACCATTAGTTTTTAACTTCTTGATCTCAGGCTACTTGTCTCCCTGTTTTGTAGACTTGGTGTTGAATGCTAATGACTCCTCTCCGTGCAATCCCAGGCAGTCATTTTCAGACAATTATCTATATTCCAAATGTTGTTTAAATGGGATCATTATTATTCAATTCTGTTGGGCCAGAGTGATTCATGAACCATTTTGCAAATATAAAAAGCAGTTCACTAATCAGTGTGGGGGTGGGGTGTGCAGAAAAAAATACTGATAGAGCAACAGTGATAAAACAGACTCCTGGTAAGGTACAGAGCCAGCTCTGATCATGTGTTACCATGGGTATCTGACCCAGTTTTTCCTGAATCATATCACTGTAATCATACAGCTTTGGACTCTATATTTTCTATAATGTCTAATATTAGCTTGTAACCACTTTGCTAAATTATGCCTCAGGAAGTAGAAACCATCAAATCTACCTCCTCCCAACCAGAGCACCTTCTTCTTACCATTTTAGTTCTCATAAATGTCTGTCCTGGATATATTATGAATAAATAGCATAGTAGAAAGCTCTAAGTAATGGAGAGGGAGCTAGATATTGAAGTCAAAGTGATAGTAAAATCTAAAGAAAATGTTAACTTTAAAGGGATGCTGTGGGTGTGGAATCAATAGGTAGTATCCTAAGCTATTCCTAGGATCATTTACAAAAGGAGTAAAAATTAAAGAACAAATAACCAAGTCTTTCTTCAGAGCTGTTAGTATTGGGCTTATGTGTAAAAGTGCTATTTTGCCTTGTACTCTTTTTTTTCCCTCCATGAACCAAGGCCTGACGTGTTTGCTAAGAAGTGATCAGTCATCCTAAAATAGTACTCTCTAGGGAGGGAGATATGATGCAGGAGTCACCAACCATTTAAGATACTGTCTTATCTAGACAGAGCTGTTTCATAGAGACAGAGAACAGAGCAAAAATAAATACAAGGAAGGAAAGCACACACTTGAAAAATTCCCCCAACTATAAAAGAGCAGCGTTGGCACATTATTCTTTCCATTAAATAAGCAATAATGGAAGAAATCCTGAAATTAGGAGGTGTTGTATCACGTATCAGCCCTGTGGTAAATTTCCACCTCATATTTTGCCCTCCTATTTATGGGCATTCTACACATTTAGGAACATGTTTTAAGAGTCTTTGGTCTTTCCTTTTGGTTTTACTATCATAAACATTTTCATCACGATGTCAGGACCACTATGTTTGGAATAGGACACAATGCACATTACACTGCACATTTAATTGCCTTTGTCATTTAAAAGATGGATAGATGGCATTTTAATGAAAATGTGACTTTACATTATGGCATATCTCTATGCCACTGAAACTCATAAATAAGGTGATTATCTAATGATATAAAGGCTTTGCTGCTTGCTAGATTATCTGTCCTCTGCCCCCTGTGAATCTCCTGTCCTCCTTTCTCTCACGTGGTTCTGATTTCATTTTTATGTCTCTTAGCTTTGTTCTTGTTAAACCCAAATTGTTATGATGGGCACATTATGAGAGCTGCAAAATAAAATTAGTTAATAAAATAAATTAACTTTTATAAAGCCAATGCTAATTAGGTAAATTCTGGAGGGGTTCGATATCATTAAATACTATTTTGAAATTAGAGGTTATATTCATTTCTAATAATGAAGAAATTATAAATTAAACAAATTAAAGACTATTTCCAACCACCAAATTAATGAGTGATAATAATGGTTGTTTATATCTCTGTTGGGGGATTTAGGCATCATAACTTGTGAGGAGAAAATAAATGGGTGCTCTTGCTGCAGTAAGTGGTAAGCATTTTGACAAAAGTTGTGTTTTGACCTAGATATTTTACTTGTAGCTACTGGTTCACCAGCATGCAAAGATTTTTTCTTTCTCTTTAAAATTGTGTATGCATGTGTGTTTGTGCATGTGCATGTGGTATGTGTTTGTGTGCATGCATGTGGTGTATGTGTGTGTTGTATATGTATTTGTGTGTGTGTCTGTGAATATGATAACTGTATACATGTGTTATGGAGTTCAAAAGAAGGTGTCTCTCTTGAAACTGGAGTTGGGAGTAGTCATTCTTCAATCCAAGGTGGGTGATAGGAAATGAACACATGTCCTCTGAGGAAGTTGCAAGTCCTCTTGACTGCTGGGCTCTCTCTGCAGCCCAGTGATGTTCACGATGTAACAACAACTGGTAAACTCCTGCTACCTAAGATAAATGGTTACACAAGTTTGTGTAGAAAAGCAAACAAGATCCCAAACTAGAAAGGATGTTTGCAGAAAGCAACATTTATGGAAATTTTGTAAAAATAAACCACTATCATATGTGCCCTAAGAAACCACAGATAGTAAAATAAAACATGCTGAATGTTAAAATGGGGAGGGAGGGAGGTCAGTTGATAAAAATGGAGTTGGTGTTGTGATCGTCTCTGAGTTCTTCCCCCTTTCCCCAACCCCCCAGCCTTTCCCTCCTTCCTCCAGCTTGCCTTTCCTTTTCTATTTTCTCTTATTTCTCTACTCCCTCTTCACCCTGATCATCTTCTCAGCCATTGTTTCTTCAAAGAAAATGAAAGCAAATAGAGGCACATGCCAATGCATTTCAATCTCTTTAATGCATTCAGATTTGATGTCCTCATACTAGGAAAAATCCTTGTATCATCATCACTTTCAGCCTCATGTTACATGTCATTCTGAACTGGGGAGGGTTGCCTTCCTGGATGTCATCCTAGAATAGCCATAATAAATGGGAACCAAACTTTATCTCTCTCTTACATAGATTTACACTTTAATAATGATAGATACTAAGGTTCTGAAATACATTGTTAGTCAAACATTCTATTCCCTTAATTGGGCCCTGGTGTTTGGCACAGACATGCCTTCTCTCATATTTTTCACTACAGTTTGCAATAGAGTCTTTGACTATTTGTTCCCTGGTGTGACTGCTGCTTGAATAGATGGCCAGTGTTATACAGCAAATGACCTCATAAAAAGTCATTTACCAATGTCTGCCTAGGGTCTGTCTTAGAATGGATGTGTAGGCATAATAGAATTAACAGGAACTTAAGGAAATACTGAAATCATGATTTCTCAAAAGACAGAAACAAGCCAATGTGTTGTCTGTGTTTAAAAAACTATGCCAATGTTGTTTGGAAAACAAATTTATAGTAAAGATCTACGTTTGTCACTCTGATTAAATTTCTTACTAAAAATCATATTGAGTGCATTGGTTAAATAAACAAACACAGATTACTGGCATTTGGATAATTTCCAGGGCCAAGAATTTGCTTGAATCATGCTTATATTAATGTCATAGTAAGACCTCCAATCAAATGTAAATTTATATGACATGCAACATTCAGGCAAATTAGCCAAAACATTTGTGAGTATAGCAAACTGTCCAAATAATACATATTTATGTATTAATCATATTTTTAAATATATTTAAAAGTATTGCTAAATATGCAAACATGCTGTATTAACTTACTATCAATTAAATATCAACAATATGATAAATGAAGGATTTAAAATTAATAAGAACTTATCATTCATATAAATGGAAAATATTTCTGAAGGGAGTAAGCATGAATAATGCCCTCTTTTTAAATAATCTCCTGAATTTTACAATCAAATTCTCTACACATAAATTATTTCCTTTTGTAAAGAAATGTAAAGGCTACATTTACTACTGCAGTGTGCCAGGGAGCCATGGTGGGCACCTTCCATACCTGCATTCCTCTATGTGGGCCATTACTGTTGGGTCATAAGGAAAACTGTGTATAGTTAGAGGGGCAAAAAATGTTGGGGCCTAGGCTGCCCCACTTTGGACGGACTAAAATGTTGCGGCCTGAGCAAAATGTTGAGGCCCGGGCTGCCCCGTGTTTGGCGGCCACTGTATCCCGGTCCAAGCTGCCGCTCCAGTCCACGGGTCGGGGTTCAGCAAGAGAGAGAGGACGGACTCGAAGAATGGAGACCAGACAGAGTGTGTTTCAATCCCGTTTATTCTTCAGTCTCTCTTTCTCTCTCCAAGTCCCAAGTCCTAAGTTCCTAGTCCCTAGTCCCTAGTTCCTAGTGCCTCCAAGTTCCAAGTTTCTTCTTCCAAGTGCCAAGTGCCTAATGTCTAATAACTAACTCCAAGTTGTTCTCTCTAACCTAATTCCTAGTTCCAAGTTGTACTCTCTGAAGTGTCTGCTTCTCTGTCTCCTCTCTGCTGTGTCTGATTCTCTGATCTGTTCTGTCTCTGACTTTTATATGTCTCACTTCTAAGCCATGCCTCTAAGTCACACCTATAATCATGCCCTTAGGTCTTGTCTCTAACTCTGATCTCTACACTTCTAAGTTACACACCTTTAATCTCACACACCTTTAATCTCACACACCCAAGGTATCTAAACCAAGATTACCGGAGTGTGCTCAGCTGTTGTAGGCTATTGCAATCCAAGTCTCATGTCAAGATGGCTGCAAAGCTGATAGCTGCTTTCTGCTAAAAGTCGGCCCCCAACAAAAAACCATGGCCAGGAGCTGTGCTTCTGTGCTGGGCCTTGCTCTGTCTTGAAGGCCCACATCTAGTTCCATCCATCCATCCATCCATCCATCCATCCATCCATCTATCCATCCATCATCCATCCATCATCCATCCATCCATCCATCCATCCATCCATCCAACCATCCATCCTTCGCTCCTTCCCTTCCACCCATCTATCCATCCATCCATCCATCCATCCATCCATCCATCCATCCATCCTTCCCTCCTTCCCTTCCACCCATCTATCTATCCATCAATCCATCCATCCTTCCCTCCTTCCCTCCCTCCCACCCATCCATCCATCTGTCTATCCATCCATCCATCCATCCATCCATCCATCCATCCATCCACTTTACATCCCAATTGCAGCCCCCTCCCATCCCTCCTCTCCTTAAAAGTCTCACCCTTACAACTTCCTCCCTACATTGCTCCCTCCCCTTCTCCTCAGAGAAAGGGAAGGCCCCTTTGGTACTATCCTGGCCTGAGACATCCAGTCACAGTAGGTTTAAGCGCATCTCCTCCCACTGAGACCCAACCAAACAGTCCAGTTCGAGGAAAGGCAACCAGTGACAGGCAACAGAGTCAGAGACAGCCTTGCTCCAATTATTAGGGGACCCATAGGAAGATCTAGTTTTAAAGCACCCCTCCCTATTGCCTTTGACTTTCTAACCTCTTCATACACAGGGTGAATTGTGAGAAATATTGAAATAATTTGAAAACATTTCTAATACCTGCCCAGTAGTCAGGCTAAACTGATCTCTTATTGTTTTTGAGCTACTCTGAAGTCCTGCATATTGTAGAAAATGATGGACTGATGGTAAACAGGGCTTACCTATAAACCCACAGGGGCAGTTATTAGCTGTCGTGTGAGCCCTGCCTGGCTTGCCCACTTCGCCTTTATTTACCTACTCTGTTTACAAAATGGGCACCCTGAACTGGATATAACATCTCACATATTAATCACTTAATTAAATTATTTGTCCTGTGTTTTTAATAATGTATTTGTTACAACAGTTTTTGAGTTGCCCTACCATCGTATTCTATGGAGTTACCTAACAGATCCTGGTGAGACCTATTGTCAGAATGTATATTTCATTCCATCATGGAAGGGGGTCAGGTGATCCTGGAGTCTCACCCTCTATCTCAGTAGCTATCAGCAATTGATGGATGCTAGGAGAGTCAGCTTTCTTCAGGGATGTTGCCCTGCTCCAGTGCATGGTGGTTGGTCTTACAACTATGCACAAACAGAAAGTATTAAGTGAATGCAATGGGGTAAAAAAAGCAGATGAAGTTGGAAGTGGAAAGTAGTCGGGAAAGATAGGGGAAAAATTGGAGGTGAAGGAATAGGTGTGGATTTGACCAAAATACATTGCATCAATTGTGTATCTCATGGGACACGTGAAACCAGGTATGTCTTTTATTCCTTCCTGGAGAAGATAGTCAAGCAGCAGTAGATCATGACATTGTTGGTTCTAACATTCTCCTCCAACAGGTTTTTGTTTTCTTTTGTTTTTGTTTCTGGTTTGCATAAATGCACTAAGACATTTATTGGTGTCAACACAGATTGGGAATTTGGTTTCATGGTCTGACCATTTAATGACTTATGTAAATAGGTTAATGGATTGCAGGGGCAGAATTTTATACTCTGCTGGGTAAAAGACAGCAGGGTCTGTTGTATGTCTTGTTTGTTTTGTCTAGTTTTCCATTTTGGATGCAAAACAATTATGCCCCATGGAATGGAAAGCGGGCGTTTGACATCTGGGCAGTGAATTTGTGTGTTTACTCTTGAAAAATCTGTCACAAAGAGTAGATCTGCATTTATAAGCACTTTAGTGTTTTCATATCTGTAGTTTGAAAAAGCCTTTGCCTCCTGCTATATGGGAGTATTAATAGATTTGATCATAAGGCCTCTTGGAGTAAAGGAACTTGGTCTTGGTTAGTTTATATAGATAAATGAACATATAAATTGCATATTTCTACATTCTCCAAAATGAGGAAAAATTCTAGAATTTTTTAGTTTCTCTCTACTTAAAAAAATCTCTTATACAAGCTAACAGAGCTATTTTAAAGATCCAACTTCAATTAAGCTAAAGCTTTAATTATGAATATAATTAAAAATTAGTCTACCATGAAACATTTGTATTTTTTATTTATTAGTATCAACTTAATGCAAAAATATATGTTTTTATTCCTTGTTTCCCTTGAGTTGTGTAGATTTATGGGTCAAATTTTCTAACTTTAATATAGCATATTTAAAATGATAAAAATGTAAGTATTTTAAAATAAATTAGATCAATTGTTTTGATACTTTCACTTTATCAGCACTTATTTTTATAATATATCAGTTTGAGATTGTTTCTCATGATAATGAAGTTAAAATCTAAATTAATATTAAACTGAGTTAATTAGTGGATAATCATTGGGCACCTAAATACTTTCTGAGTCAAATAGAAAACATAAACATTGGCTACTTTTATCGTTAGCTTTATATGTCAACTTGACTAAAATGGGAAGGAGGAACTTCAATGGAAGAATCCCCTCCAACAGAGTGGCCTGTCCACATGCATGAGGAACATGTTCTTGATTGTTAATTGAGGTAAAAAGGCTGTGTCCACTATGGGTGCCCTAGGCAGGCAAGTGAGAAATGTATAGGAAAGGTTATTGAACTTGAGCCTGGAAGCAAGCCAGTAAAGCAGCAGTCCCCCACTGTTTCTTTTTCTTTTTTTTTCACCCCTTTAACTTGGGTTCTTGGCTAGTTTTGATTATGGATGATAATGTGAAAGGTGAAATAGACTGCTCCCAAGTTGCATTCGAGCAGAATTTTATCACAGCAACAAAGAAGCAAAGTAGAATACCAATTAAACATGTATATATACATATCTTTTTGTTTTCATGCTTTGAAGTGGTTATACTTCTGGGGAATGTTAATGTGTGTGTTTGCTTTTATTTTATATCTTTGAAAATTCATAAATATCGGTAGTTGTTGAATAATTGTATCAAGTATGTTCTTTGCTCTATTGGTCACCTGAGATCCTCACTTACAATAATGCTTTTTATATTCCATCTCCTCATTTTCTTTCTGAGATATAAGTAGCTTTTTCTGGTTAGTGGAGTCAGCTGAAATTACCTTAGGAGCAACAGTCTAAAAAGAAATAACTGTATGGATGCATCTATATTGTGCAAGAAAAGAATTTTTGGCCAAAGCTGTGCTCCAATAATACTTCTTAATCTATTGACTCATTCACACTCCTCAAATTTATTAATATATATGCCTCTTGTAAATTAAGTCAAAGCTGTTTTTCTGTGTAGTTATTTATGTAGGTGAGCAATGATGAATCCATTGCTGGTGAATGCTCTTCCGTAGCTTTGAAAATGATATTGACACCTAAGAAGTTGTGGCATCACATGACTTGCATGTGCTTCTAGAAAGTAAAAGGTCAAGGCAGGCTTGGCAGTACAGGTCTTCATTTCTCAGCTACTCTGGAGACTGAGGCAGGTTTTTCTGGCCTGGAGTTTGAGTCCAGCCTGAGGACCTTGGTAAATGAGTGTTTCAAAGAAAAGAGAGTCAAAAGGGTGGATGGCTGTAGGACAGTGGCAGAAAGGCCTGGAAATTCTCAGTGTGGTAAAATATGGGGAGACAGATCATCAGTGGCAAACTTGGAAATGAACTTTGCTTGCCTTGATTTATAAAGCCCAGCTCAGATAGTAAGATAAAAAGTACAGTAAAATTTGTAAAGTTGGCCTTCTCAATTGAATTTGTATATGTAAACTATTAATATAATATGTCAGAGAAAGTATGATTATTTGAGTATTTGAGTTTTCTAAAGTCATGTTGAATCTTAATTGCTGGTCTTATAAATCAGAGCACTGCTCACCTCTCATTAGAGAAACTTCTTGAAGCAAATGGTAACTAACATAAAGATCCACAACAGGGCAATGTGCAGAGAGAGGTTTTGGAGGGGTGAGTTCAAAATATGATGTCTTCATCAAACTTCTTCCTGAAAGGTTCATGGGTCTATGTAGAAGAGGAGGCAGAAAGATAGTAAGAGCCAGAGGTGTTGGATGACTCCAAAGAAACAGTATCTTCCAGATTAGACAGGGCAGATACACAGATGGACTCACAGAAGACCTTCTCAAGATCAAGCCAAATAAAGTCCCAGCAGGGAGAAGAGGAAGTTGATATCAAATCCCACCCCATAACCAAAAAGCTATTTATATTTTATACATGCTATTAGAGGGAAAAAATCTGTTTTATCTAAAAAGAGTGGCCTTGGGCATATCAACTACACCCCAGGACAGGCACTATGCTTAGGTGTAACTGGCCAACAGAAATGGAATCTTACATATTTTATGCAGTTTTTGTTGTTATTTTGGTGAGGTTTCCTTTGAGAGAGAGAGAGAGAGAGAGAGAGAGAGAGAGAGAGAGAGAGAGAGAGAGAGAGAGAGGAAGGAGAGAGAATAAAGGTGGATGGGAAGAGAGGGGGCAGTATCTATGTGAAGCTGCAGAAAGGAAGAATACGAACAAAATATATTGTGTGAAAAATTTATCACTTCCTTCCCCCTTCTCTTCATTTCAATTTCATTACTGTTATGGATGATGGTACAAAATTGCTCTTTCTAGATTCTGGTCTTAGGTCTTCATCTTCCCAGTTCCCAGAACCATGAACCAACAAATTTCAGTTATTTGGACTTTCCCGAGCTTGAGGTACTAGGTAATAGCACAAATGAACTAAAACAGTAACCTTGGTAGGAAGCTCATGGAGACTTGTCAGTGACATGATTTTCAGTAAGACAATCCAAACTCAAAGGAAACACTGGACAAAAGTCTTACAAAACAGTTCTCTGTACCTCTCCTATATCAATCACTGTTTTAAAGAAATGAAATGACAGTATACAATGCTGTCAGACCAGTTTCCAGTAATTCCTTACAGGAGTCAAATGGATTGAAAGTAAAGGTATTTTTATATCATAACTTATTAGCTTGATTCTAGCACCTTCAAGATAGTAAGTTTCAGTTAAGTCCTCACATTCTATAAGACCAGGGGACAAACAGTCTTGTAGGTTCCTCATTGCACCTGTAGACCAGGTGTTGCAAGTTGAGCCCACTCCCAAGACTGTAAATGGATGAATCACACCTATAACAGTCTTTGTCATCTTTGCTACCATTCTACAAAAGTTTACTAGTTTTATTTTATGTGTACTGGAGTTTTAGGTGCATGTTTATAAATGTAACACATGTGTGCCTGATGCCAGCAGAGGCCAGAAAACAGCTTATATTTCCTGAAACTGAAGATACAGAAGGTTTTCAGTTGCCATGTGGGTTCTGGGAATCCCATTAGGGTCTTCCCCAAGGGCAGGGCAACTGGTGCTCTTAACTGTAAAGTCATCTCTCCAACACCAGCCTTTGCTATCTTTTACTTTTAATGAATTAATTCATTACTTCTGAGCAATACAATACATAACAAGGTTTTATTTTGTGTGTTATAAAAGTCCTATGCTAGAAATGACTGAGAACCTGGTAGGATCTTCCTTTGTTTTCTTCTTGTGATTTCAGAAAGGATGTGAAGTGTCATAAGAATGGAATTTCAAAATCTGTTATCTTCTGGGAAACATGAAGCATGAGATTACAGTGCCCTAAGTCACCCTGAGCTAGTATGGCAGACTTCTTCAGACTCCCATACACCATGGCGAGAACAAATAATCCAAGTCTAACTGTGTCTCTATTTTGCATGAGTCGTAGCTCGTAGGACTTGAGTGTCTAATGACCAGCTGATACCTGGTGCTGTTCTTGTCAACCAATGCACTTGTTGCACCTGGTTTGCTGCGACCTCATTCTTGGTATTTTTTTTTTAATCTGATAAGACCATATGAAGAACTTTAATTAGAGTCAGTGAGTTAAAATAAGTAAGTAAGTAAGTAAATAAATAAAAATAAATAAAAATCTTGTGACCTCAGAAGTCATTTCTGAATTTCAGATTCCAGACAATGAAAATTTGTGTTCTCTCCTTAGGTGGCCAGTTTTCTACTTTGCTCAAGTCTCTGTGCCTATATGCAGTGTACCGCAACTTACCTTTTAAGTCAACAACTTTGTTCATTGACTCAGTCTTTATGGAGAAGAAATCAAGCTGATAAAACTTTCTTTCGTAACACACTTGGGCTTTCTTATTTTTAATTTAATTTTATCTTTTATTTCATATGTTTGAGTGTTTTGCCTGCATGTATATCAAGTGCATGTGTACAAAGTGCATGTCTGGTACCTGCAGAAGCCAGAAGAGGGTACCAGATCCCCAAAAACTGGAGTTACAGACAGGTTGGAGCTGCCAATGTGTGATGGGAATCAAACCAAGGTTTTTTGGAAAAGCAGCCAGTGGTCTTATGCTGAGCCATCTTGCAAGCTTCATACTTTACTTTTAATTGCTCACTTACTATACCTCTTTAATTTTAGCAGTTGACTCTTATTTGATAAGCCAAGCGCATAAAAATTGCATACATCTTGTCTGATCAAACACCCTATTTGCCTTGGTGAGTATAGTTCAAACACCAAATAAGAAAAGTATTAAAGTATTCTGTGTTAAAGTTTAATCTCCTCGGAATGCTGGTCAAGGATTAAGGACAAGAGACACAGATGCTCACATCATTGGGTCTATTAAAATCCATGACATCTCTCCAACCCCCGAACAATCTTGATTTATGATTAACACCACTCCAGGTTCCACTGTAACTGTGATTCAATGAGATTGCTGTGTATTAACAGATCTTATTTCAAGGAGATAACATACTTTTTTTTTCTGAGTGAGCTCATTTAAAATAATAGGTTTAAAATGGCAACAAAAATTGGCAGTAATAAAGGCTCTTGAAAATGCTCCAGTCTGTAGTTTTCACTCAGACAGCATGGGGAATTGAAAGGGTCTCTGTGGACTGATGGTTTCTGTTTCACATCATCACAGATGATAATGGATCCTGAGGGAAGAGTCAACGAATTCCTTTGTTGCCAACATGCAAGTCTCCTTGGCTCAGAAGGAATAAAAGAAAGTCATCCAGAAAAGTAATGTGTGATGCTGGTTTTTATCTGATGTTTGTTAATCATTTTCCTTTATACAAGCAGTCTACTAGTAAATATGTGTAAATTAGAAGAAAATCATGCAATGTACAAAAGTTGAATCCAGTATTAATGTGATTAGGAGAAGACCTCATCGTAGACTGCTGTATTCATTGTCGTATTCCATCAGCTGTTGACCTTAGACCAATGACCTTTGTGTTTGTGGTTCGGTTTTATTCTAAGATACAAGTGTTAGTATTAGCTTGAATAATATCTATAAAGCAGGGAAATTATTGTGTTGAAAGGCAAGAGTTCAGTAAATGTCTGGTATTATAGATTTTGATTAAATTATTTACCAAAAGGAAATTTTGAATAACCATTACAGTCATGGATCTAACATGTTCAAAAGGATGCAAGGCCCTTGGAGAGAACTAGCATAGAAGCTCTGTCTTTAATGTGAATGAAAAAAGTCAGGAGTCCTAGGATAGACATGTATACAGAGAATACACAACTATTAAACATTGTACAGTACAAGTTATATCCACGAAAATTCATAGCATAAAGCAACATCTGACATCTTTACAATTATATGGGAAGAAATATTGGTTTGATGTATTTTGATGCATTTTTAAGCTGTTTAATCAGCTTATAATCATGCTGTTGGCAGGACTTTAGTTTTACCTGAAGGCTTGAATGAGGAGGGCCTTGAGCTCCTGAGTTTACAGAGGATTCAGTTACTCACATGCTAATGAACTCATCTTGTCTGTGTCTCTCTTGTGCTGTCTCAGTTGTTTGTCAAAAAAATCCTGACCATGAAACACCTCTCAGCTAGCTTTCATCAGAAATAGCAAAAATGGACTTTTAGCAAAAAAAAAAAAAAAAAAAAAAAAAAGACTGTTTGTGTAAAGGAAAGTGATTAATAAACACCAGTCCATTTCTTGCTATTTCTGATGAAAGCTAAATTAAATGAGTCTTTTTTAAAACACGATTTTAGTCATGACATGTATTGTTTTGTTTCCCTATCTTTTTGCATTGAACCACTAGGTCCAGCCATGCCAAAGGAAAATTATAAAGTGATGCAAATATCAAAGATCATTGGGATGTGTGTGAGAAGCTGCCTTATGCCAGGCACAGTAGTGAAACAGAATAGACAAGGGGAGGCTGTTGACATAGAACCGGCATGCTTTGGCTTCTAAGGAGTAAGTATTCATTTGCTGAAAATCTGTGGTGAAGGGAATTGTAAGAAAATGTTATGCCCGTAGAAGCACAAATAAGGATATGATACGGTTAGGATCATAGGAGAAATTGCCCTTCTGCTATGGCAGCTTCCATATAGAGTAACATGCAAACTACCCAGAGTTAATGAGCTGGTAATAGTAAGGCTCATAGATCAAACTGAATTCCTTACATTAGACGAAGTATTACAGTACTTTAAAACATAATGGAAAGAAGTGGAAAGGTGTGTAGCCAATTACATTATGAGACCCCTGTTCATAAATTCTAAGGCATACAGTCTTTTCCTCTCTTTCTCTCCCTCCCTCCCTCCTCTCTTCATCCCCCTTTTGCCTTCATCTTTCCCTTTATCTTCTCTTTCCATCACTCTTCTTTTCATACATCCCCATTGATTATATGACTACAATGGGAAAACGTGAACTTTATATGAGGTGTCTCACAGAAGATCAGTAATACAAAGGAAAAGGAACAAGGGAAATTTTGTCTAACCACACTGGAGTGATGGCAGTTAGTCCTGCAGCAATCATGAGTTTTATTTATCATTCTTCAGTCATCTTGAGTATGAATGGGAGTCCGTGATATTTTCTTACGGGTGGTCAAGACTAGAAAGATCATCAATATCAGTTGGAGCAAGACTGTGGCCTCCCTACTCCTTTCTGTTTATAAGTGATAACTCTTGCTTGCCCAGTCATATTTCTATCTGCTTCTTCTTTGTACTTTCACACGTACCATTATTTTTATATAAACTGAGTCCATTTTATGAATTCTACATTTATTTTCAAAGATATTTATTCGTTATCTGTACTTTGCTCTTTTATGCATTTTATCTTTATTATGTAAGCTAGTAGCTTGCTTATTCTGTACATGCCATATTTTTACTTTTTCAAACAACAACAGCTGAAGACCACACATACATAATTGGGAACTTGGGCTATGTTGATACAGTTGGAACATGGGGCATGCCAAGCGAAGACTGGAGAGAAGACAGAAAGGTAGGGAAAACATTGACAGAAATATAAACTTTACCTTAAGGACAATGGCTTGTCCCTGGAAAGCATAAGCAGAATTTTATCTTTATTATGTAAATAAGCTAACTGAAAAGCAATGGTAATAAACTCCAATGAATGAGTCCCATAAGAAGATGCACACACATTCAGGGCAGTCAGTGGCGTTGCTATGGTATCATCTGTGTAGGTTTCAGTGATGACTTGGCATGTTGACTAGTCTGGGAAGGAAGAGAATGACTTTGGCTAGAGGTAGAAACATGTAGTTGAAGAGAAGGAGAGAATTAAAGGGCATCTTTTGTGACATCTTTTAATTTATTTAAGGGACAGAAGAAAAAAAGATTCAGCTCTGTGTACCAGACAAAGGATGGGTATATGTTTAAAAATTTGCAGTTTTACCTTTTTTCAGTAATAATAAGGGTTTATGCTTATAGTTAATTTGTGGCTTAACTCAAACACAAAGTTGAATCATCATATTCAAATTAATTTATGATTAAAACTTTTGGCATACTTCTTTTTGTCTAGCATTGAATATTAACATAAAGTGGCTGAGGTAAAGAAAAAGATTAACTAGGTCTGAGAGGGTGAAAATTGGTCTTAAAATAACATGTTAACTATGTAGATGCTATTTTAAAGATAACAAAAGTACCCTACTATTTCAAAAAGTCAACACAAGTCTCATAAAAATCTCAAGGATATTCTTTATAGAAACAAAAAAGAATTCAGACAAAATACAAAAGACCCGGAATGTCCAAACCAATCCCAAGTAAAAAGACCAACACTGGATACATGATTACAACTGATTTTAGATTATACTACAGAGCCATAACAAGTCCAGGATGGTGTCTGTGTAAGAGCAAAGAAGAACATGGATGGAGAAGAACAGAGAGCCCTGAGTGTAACCTCTGTAGCTATAGCTGCCTGACTTTTGACAAAACATACATTGGGTACAACTGTCTCCTCAAAGGTGGTGTTGGGACAGCAGGATATCTCATGTAAAAGAATGGAATTCGCCACCTATCACTCACTCCATGTAAAAATCATTCAAAATGAATCAAGACATTAACATAAGATTGGGATACTCTGAAAATGTTAGAGGAAAATACTTTGAGATACAGGTACAGGCAAGGACGTTCTAAAAAAATGGCTTAGACAGCTTAGGAAATAAAAAAAAAACTGACAAGTAAAATTGTTTATGAGTCTAAAAGGCCTCTGCATAGTAACATAAGAAGTAGAATGATGAGACGATTTACAAAATGGTAAAATTATTGCTAGCTATACAATACAATTGCTATACAATTGCTGGTTTAGGATTAATCCAGAATATTTAAAGAACTGAAAAATAAAATAAAAAGAAAAAAAAGAAAGAAGAAACCCACATACCACAAAGCCAAATAATCAAATCAATAAATGGGCTAACACACAGTTCTCAAATATATGCTTAGCTAATAGGATATTGCAAAGTAAAGTGACATTGAAATCCCAAATAAGTCATGGTGAAGATATGAAGAAAGGGAACCCTTGAATACCTTCAATAGGGATGTAAATTAGTCCAACCATTATGGGTAGTCCTATGCAGCTTTTCCAAGAAGCTAAATACATCTAAAATATGTCTCAGTTGTGAGCTGTTCCTGGGTTTATACACAAGGGGCTCTATGTCAACACAGCTCAGGGAAACTTGCCCTGTATCTTTTTTTGTGGCATTATTTTTTAACAACAAGCAGTAAACCATCCTAAGTGTTCCTGACAGATGGACAAATAAAGGAACTTTGTACATGCACACTAAAGTTTTATTTATCTATAAAAAAGAACTCAATTATGTCCTGTGTAAGAAAGTGGTAAGTGAAATAAGCCAGACATAAAAGACACATATTTTAGACTTTCATTGAGAGATAATAGATTTCATATAAAAGAAATTAATTACACATATGTAGTACACACATACATATCACATGGTTACTTTTATATGACATGAAAATAAAAAGTAAGATTGTCTGGGGGAGTGAAGAACAGCAGGAAGGAGGGTGTGGTTGGAAGAAAGTATGTGGCATAAATATTATCAAAATAAAGTATATACTGATTCTCTGAGATATCTTTATGAGATCTGTCACTATGTAAGATGAATAGATATAAGATGGAAAAACCAAGAATGAAGAAAGTTTATGAATTGGCCAAGGTAGCCAAGCTAGAAAATGTTAGAGTAGGGATTTGAAGTTAGGTATTTTATCACAGAAACTTGGTTGTTAACCATGGAGTGAGTAAACCTACCTCCTGCTCTTAGGTCTGGTGATGGGAGTAAAACAGACAATGCTACAGCCAAAGCAAGCATTGGTGTATGGGTAGACAGTAAATACTTGGATAAAAATCTAAAAGAAAAGAGTAAGATAGTAGGGAAATGGAGAAATGGTTGAGCAGTTGGGAGCACTGGCTGGCGGTTGCTCTAGACTATAGAGGACCCAGATTCTATTACCAGCACCCAGACAGCAGCTCACTACTGTCTGTAACTCCAGTCCCAAGGTATCTATGGCAACAGGCATTCACATGGTGCACATAAATACGCATGCAGACAAAACATCCATACCCATAAAATAAAATGAATAAATCTTAAAGACTAAGCTAGTAGACACTATAAATAAGTTGTGAAGCAACCCCATTGCTGCTTTGTATAAATACATAGCAATTGATTAAAAAATCATTTGGGTGAGTGCCCAGTTAGTGACAAAAAAAGGCTATTTAAGAAACAAAATTCCAGCTACATTTATCTTGGAAAGCTATACATAGTAAACATGAGACTATCATGAGGATGAAATTCGGGGGGAAAACAAGCTTCACTGCATGTAAAGAGACTTCACTGCATGAGACTCTTTTGCAAGTTAAGAGTCTCATGTGGCCCTGGCCTGGATACTGGTGGCTGGAGCAGTCTCCCAGCTGATCTGCTCCCCTCTGGAAACTGAGTCTGGAGGCACCCTAGGGAGGGCACGGACCACAGAGCAGGAGAACCCACACACCGCCCTAGGCCTTAGAAGCACAACTGGCAGTAGAAAGCTCCCAGAGCTCACCTGGCATCCAGACCCTGCCCCTGCGGAGAACCACTCCCCTTCTGCCCCTGGCCCGGAAACCGGTGGCTGGAGCAGTCTCCCAGCTGATCTGCTCCCCCCCCCCCCAAACTGAGTCCGGAGGCACCCTAGGGAGGTCACGGACTGCAGAGCTGCAGAGGTACCCAAGAGAGGTCAAGGACCACAGAGGTGCAGGCATCCTAGAGAGGACCAGGCCCACAGAGCTGCAGAGCATGGGACACCATATTCTGAAGCATCCTAGAGGAGCAACTACATTCAGAGCAGCAAACACCTAGCTGGTCTACTACCGTGGAGACACCATATCCTCAAATATCCTAGAGGAATGGATACAAAAAATGTGGTACATCTACACAATGGAGTATTACTCAGCTATTAAAAATAATGAATTCGAGAAATTTTTAGGCAAATGGATGGATCTAGAAATTATCATCCTGAGTGAGTTAACCCAATCACAAAAGAATACACATGGTATTTACTCACTGTTAAGCGGATGTTAGCCCAAAAGTTTGGAATAGTGAAGACTCAACCCACAGACCACATGAAGCTCATGAAGAAGGAAGACCAAGAGGGAATGCCTCAGTTCTACTCAGAATGAGTAACAAAAATACTCAAGGGAGCAAATATGGAAACAAAACATGAGACAGAAACTGAAGGAGGGGCCACCAGGAGACCATTCCACCTGGGTATTCATCCCATGTACAGTCACCTAAGCTAGACACTGATGTGGATGGCTGGAAGTGCATGCTGTCAAGAACATGATATAGCTGTCTCCTTAGAGGTCTGCCAAAGACTAACACATTCAGAGGATGATGCTCACAGTTAATCACTGATATGATCAAGGGTTTCCCAATGGAGAACTTAGAGAGAAGACTGAAGGAACAGAAAGGGTTTGTGACCCCAGGAGGAAAGCAACAATACCAAACAACCAGAGCCCCCCAAGGTCTAAACCACCAGCCTGGGAGCACATAGGGAGGGACCCATAACTCCAGTGGTATATGTAGGGAGAATGGCCTTGTCAGGCATAGGTGGGAGAGGAGTTTCTTGGTCTCATAAAAAATGAACACAGAGTGGGGGGGTATGTGAGGGTGGGGAGAGGGTAGTGGGGGGGTAGGTGCGGGCACTGTCTCATTGAAGCATGAGGAGGGGGCATGGGATAGGAGGTTTTTGGGTGGTGGGAGGAAGTGGGGTAAGGGGATAAAATCTGAAAGGTAAATATAATACCCAATTAAAAAAAAAAAGATATGAAAAAAAGGAAAAAAAAAGAGAAAAAAGAAAGAAAAAAGAAAAATAGGAGATTTAATAACACAAAGGGAAGGATTTAGAAATTTGGGAGGCAGTTTATATTAATGGAAACAGCATCATAGAAACTGGAAAATCACACCCTCATAGAAGCACAAGGAGGGGGGATGGGATAAGAGGTTCCTGGGTGGTGGGGGGAATGGGATAAAGGGATAAAATTTGAAATGTAAATATTACAACCAATTTTTAAAAAGAAAAAAAGAAGAAAAGTTACTAGAACGAACATCTTTTAAAAAAGTCAGCCCTCTAGGAAAAAAAATTTTTTTCTTGATACTAAAATTTGTTCTGAGACTTGTATATTGCAGAATACATAGCCTTGGTGTATCTACTCATCAAGCATACCTGAGCAGACCTGCCCAAACCTCCGATGTCCTGGAATTCCATCTGGATGTAGTGAAGACACAGCGTCAGAGGCTTATCAATTTACTTTTCCCCCGACCCCTCTTCTAATATCTCAACGCCCGTAATCAGCTTGAAGAAGTTAAAGAAGAGTCAGCGCCCCTATTCCCTGGGCTTGGGGACTAAGGTGGTTAATATTAGTCTGTCTTTCTAGGGAAAAGTAGTGGTTTTGTTGGAACAGGGAGGACTAGCTAGGCCATAACCTATTGGTAGAAATCTGTATAATTAATATCAAGATGAAGTTATAATTTCTTAAATGGCACAAAATTTACTTTGATTTCAAATTTAAGGTTTTCATTGGTATGAGCTTCTTATTGATATAAAAGTGAGATGAATATTGATACTCTCATGTGCATTGTGCCTGTATAACACATTTAGGAATACAAGGCTTAGACCCAGTCCTTCTTTAATTTTTTAAAACTGATTTGGGACGGTTAGCCTATGAGTTAAGGGACTATAGCAAATTCATGGCTTTGAGTTTATTGTTAGGGTGTTTTCCATATTTTATTTAGAAATAGCTGAGAGGAGTTAACAGACAACAGTCCAGGTTACCTTACATGGATAGTTGGTTTTCAAAACGTCAGAAGTCCACAGAAATGACATTACAAACATTTCTATATTAATGTTCATTTTGATTAGAGACCTGTCTGCTCCTGACAGCTTCCTGTCGTGGATTCTAAGAAGAAATTGAGCATCCTTGGAGTTACTCCAGATGTGCAGTGACAGCCACTAGGCAAGAATTGCCTCTTTCCATCTACAGACAAATTACTGTCCAGAAAAGGATATACTTGCAGAATAGTCGACTGATTATATCTGCCTAGACAGAGTAATCAGTCCTTAATAATTCTGCATCACTAAGGTCTGTCAGATGATTCTGGGCCAGAAGGCTGAAGATTTGATGCTCCAACGTTCTGTAGTATAGGGCCTTTCCAGGTGTTCAGCGGTCTTTATAAATTGGCTAAGTTTTAGAAGCTATGCTTAGTGCGTCCCATAATTTCAGTTAACTCAGTCATTCTGGATTTCTGACGGAGTTGAAGACCTATAGTCTCATAGCCAATCCTGGCTATTTACTTTGAGAGAAAAGATCTGAGTGGATGGTTTTCAGCTGACATTCATTCTAAAGCCAAGAAAAAAGCCAGGTTCAAAACTAAGTGTTTTAGTTAGGAGAGATGACAAAGGTTCTGGTTAGTCAACAAAATGATAGACTGGGTATTAGGACTATCTTGTACCTCACTGGTACAATTTAACAGGAAGGGTGATATGTAGGAGGAGCTAAGTGGGAAGGAGTACTGAGAGGAAGAGATAGAGTAAGGAGAGGAGAAGATGAAGGAGAAGAGAAGCTAGGTGATGAGAGAGAGAAAGAGAGAGAAAGAGGGGGGCATGGAGGCAGATGTTCATGTGTCTTCACTAGTCAAAGATAGTTTATATATCTAGGTTGGGTATTGGGTTACACTTCTGATTGAGCATTACCAAACTTATAAAGCCTTTGAGTAACATTTTAAAAAATGTATAAAAGCAAAAAGGAAAAGGGGGCATGGGATAGGGGTTTTTAGGGAGGGGAAATGAGGAAAGGGGATGGCATTCGAAATGTAAATTATATATATATGAGTCTCATGTGATAGCAGCTGAGAACAGTAGTTGTCTATAAAATGTTGTGCTGCAAACATGCATTGTTGGCTTTTGATTTATTTATTTATTTATTTACTTATATTAAATTAAGCCTCTAATTTCAGGACCCAGGTTATAATTTGCTCTCAGTTAGTCCCATTGTGTTAGAAACCACAAGAAGATATTGCAAGGAGAGCTACTCACATCTTGTGTTTGATTGGTGATTTGATCTCATGGAGAGGGTGAGCCTCCAAAGTCTAAAGTCTACTGACCAGTGTTTCAATCTGATCCTCCTTACACAGTGATCTTGCTTCATACTTTGTGATCATATATGTTTACAGTTCATGATTCCTTTTCATCATTGTTGGATTACAGTTTGGTTTTTCCATTGGGAACATTCTCATTCGAGAGTATCTTTTGTAAATAGGAAACTCTTTTGTGCGAAACAGTCAAATCTGGGGAGTATTTTAGGTCAAAGAACTAATGAGTGTCAATAAGTGCCAAACCCTGTTGCTCTTTAGCTACGGTTAACAAGTCCTTTACCAGGGAATATAGTAAGGACATTTATACTGGATAAAATTAATATCAATAATTCAGAAATACATGGCATAAATGCCCTGCAGAGAAAGGTAGGAATAAGTTCTCAAGTAGAAGAAAGAAAACAAAATTTACAAATACTTCTGCCTGTGTAGCAGAGTGTAAGGGACAGGTATGGAGTTTGTTAAAAATAATTAAATAAGTGTCCAGGAACAAATATCCTAAACGGAAGTTTATAAGGCCATGCATTTGGAGCAGAGGCTTTGTGGTGTTTTTTTCTAAATGGCAGGGAGTCACATGGACATACTTCTCCTGCCTGCAGAATGCCTATGGCTGGCAGCTACAGTGATGGTGGTAAGGGTCCAGGAGTACCAGGTCTAATATTCCGATCTCAACAAAGCAGCCAGATCATTTCATAGGACAGAAGTAAAGCATAACCAATTTCACTGATCAAGCCTGTCGTGAAAGAATAATGGGCTTAGTCTTTGACTGACATTTTCAACAGTGTAAGAGAAGCTTTCCCCAGTAATGGATTTATGGCTGGCTGATCCAAAATTTCCAATAACATTGTTTACTTAATTCCTTAATACTTAAAGTGTCTCTAAACATAAGCAAACAGAAGACATGTGACTAAGAGATCTGAGGCCAGAAAGACATGAAGAAGAGTAAAAGTTGTACCAATTACCTTCAGAAACTTCAGGAAAACCGACTCTCCCTAGATGTCTTCAGAAGCAATCAAGACTGGGCAAAAACAGTGTTTCATTGTTGGTGTCTAGATTATATAAATGTGCACTGTTTTTACATCAGTATAGATCTGGGAATTTGTGACTGCAGCAGTAAACATCTCAGACATACATGGATATGGAAGATGATGGGGTCAATGGCAGAATGCCTGAAATGGAGGAAGACTGTGATGAAGTAGGCTTTAGAGAACATAACTTGGGGGATGAAGGAAGGGACCAACTGGCATAATGCTGAGAAAAAAGAACGCACGTATGAAGGGAGTGCGCATCATTTAAACTCCTTCTCTTACTTTTTTATCTGGGAAGGCTAACAAAAGTGAAGGCACAGTTATGATTACCTTTTTTGGTTTATTTTTCAAGACAGGGTTTCTCTGTGTAGCTCTGGCTGTCCTGGAACTCACTCTGTAGACCAGGCTGGCCTTGAACTCAGAAATCCACCTGCCTCTGCCTCCCAAGTGCCGGGATTAAAGGTGTGCGCTACCACCGCCCGGCTAGTTACAGTTATCTTTCAACCAGCCATTTTAATCTTGTTCAATAATGAGACCCGTGGCTTTCAACTTCTGTCTATCATCATTAGTCTTTGAATATTTAAAGTTAAAATTAGGATAGCATACATATTTTGTATGTAATAAGTTAGAGCAAAGGTTATTTTCATTGCAATAATTTGTTTTCTTGCATTTTTATGGGTGAATTTTATAGGACTTTAACATTTATTCACTCAATATGTGAAGTATTGAGACTGCCTTTTTTTTCATGGCTGGAGAGATGGCTCAGAGGTTAAAAGTACTTGCTGCTCTTGCAGAGGATCCAGTTTTGTTTCACAGTCCCATATGGTAGTTCCCAACCCAACCATCTGTAATTCTGCTTCCAGATCAGACACCCTCTTCTTATCTCCATATGCACCTAGCTAGCACATGGAGCACATATATTGATATAGGTAATACATTCACAAAATAAAAAGAAGTAACCTTAATAAAAATAAAAAGACTATGGTTTTATCCTATGCAGCAGCAACAGTTCATATAGAAAAATACAAATACTTTATCACAACGAACATGAGCACAAAATCAATTTAAAAGTCATTATGAAATTATGCCTAGCTTTCTGCTTCTCACATCAGGATCACATGATACTTTTTTGGCCATCAGGATATCTATCTCAATATCCTCAATTTAATCTGATATATATATATATATATATATATATATATATATATATATATATACACACACACACACACACACACACACACACACACACACACACACATACAGAGAAGCCTTTTTCAGGTAAGGCTGCTTATTCACAGGTTTTTGGGATTAGACAGATTTTGGGGAAGTTAAATGACTTTTCAATTATCTGGTTTTACAATAGGATACTATTTTTCTTTCTTTGGATTCATCAATTTTCTGTTTGTGTGTAGTGTTAGGGTGCTGGGAATGAATCCAGGGCCTTTACACCCTAGGCAAGAACTCTATATATTTGTATATTCTTTATGATTCTTGCATTCCTCTCTCTTCAATGTTGGGGATTGATTCTAATGCTTTGAATTAATTCAGCCCTCCCCCCAAATTGGGAATTTGCATGTGCAAGCACTGAAGGTCCTTGTCCCTAATTGGTTTTTGATTGATCAATAAAGAGCCAACAGCCAATGGTTGGGCAGGTAGACTGAGGTGGGATTTTTAGATTTGCATGGGCTACGAACTGAAAGAAAGGAGAATCTCCATGATTGGTGGAGAAGGATGGGACATAAGAGCTACAGGAGAGAAAGTCAACCAGCCATGTAAGAATTTGGGTAAGTGGCCAGTGGCCACTTCCCTGATTGAGCCTGGGGTAGCAGGGGAAGTTTAGGACTCTCAGGAATACCTGAGGGGAACATTTGCCAGTAGAGGAAGGTGTGTGTGTGTGTGTGTGTGTGTGTGTGTGTGTATCTTTCATTTGTGAATCTAAAGAGCTCCTGGGTGGGTGTGATCCGCTGTAGCAAAACTCACTGCTACACTTCTCACATACTATTTTCATGAAAAAAAAAATCTCGAATAATTGCAGCCATCATGGTACTTAACTCCTAAACTCTTTGTCAAAATTCTAGACCAAAGATATTTTATACTACAAGAAATAATCACATCATTATAATAAATAGTAAAGAGATTTAAGTTTTGTGAATTAACTTTGTTTTAATTTTCATTTCTTTCAGAGACTGGTGGATGGGTAAATAGATAATCAGATAGATAGATAGATAGATAGATAGATAGATAGATAGATCGAGACAGATGGTAGACACAGTATAGATACATGATAGACAAATAGATAGATGAAACATGATAAATAGATGATATATAGATAGATAGACAGATAGATATACAGCCAGATAGATAGAAAGATGATAAACAGAGAGTGGAGAATATGAAATTGTGTGGATTGTGAGTAGGGAAATGAAGAAAATTCAATTTTTGAGATCTTTCATTCAGGACAAATTTTATCTAATTATGTCCAGAATATCTTTTATAATTCTTTGTTGTTATTTATAGGAAAATAAAGCTAATTGGATAAAGAACGAGACATCATATTTCATTGATAGGATAGTTAAGTCCTCTTTATCTTGGGCTTTGCTGTTGTATCACACTTATTTTTCATGATGGTGATAGAGTTGAAGACTTCATGCCAGTTCTATTATACAAGGTCTTACCATCTGTACATTTTGAGATTAGATCAGGTTCAGTTTTCAATCTTTTGATACCAACACTACTTAAAAGTGATACATATTTCCTCCTATGGCTTCATAAAAAGAGACACTCAGTACTGATTGTATTATTACCTCTGATGAAGTAAGAGTACATGGTTAAGGCAAAGTTGACTTTCTTCTTTATATTGACCATATGACAACTATTACACTTTGTGTGTGTGTGTGTGTGTGTGTGTGTGTGTGTGTGTGTGTGTGTGTGTGTAGGTAGGTCCTGTTCTCTGAGTCTTTCCACAGTGGGTGTTGCTTATAGTCACATACTCCACCTGGTTCCAAGCTCTCTCTCTGAGTCAGTGGGTGATTATGATTCATTTGAGACTGTCATCCTTATAAGACAACAAAGAATTATCAAAGATATTCTGGACATAACTAGATAGAATTTGTACTGAATCAAAGATCTCAATGAAAGTCTGTCATCCTAATGAAAGACTCTGTTGACATTGGTGCAATCTCTTTTTCTTTTACTCTCTACACAATTGAATGCAAATGAGGTCCAAAAAGCATAAAAGAATGCAGAAAGACGGATCATGCTTCCACCAAATTCCTGAATCAATCTCCAGACATCAACATCATAGTGTGAGAAAAGAAATCTAACCATTACTTCATACCCAACACTTTCATTTAAACCAAATTCAAGTTACAATGTGTGGCAGGACAAATGTATCTTGGCCAATTATCCTATTCATCTTGAATTCAGTAATTTGACAACCTTCTTTGTATTTCATGTGGGACATGATGGGCAGCATGACATAGTAGTCTGGAACAGTTTTATTACTAGTTCTTGGTCAGGCTGAGATCCTGAACAGGATCTACACCATTTAAAATGCTCTTTAGTGGTTCATGCCTCTCATTGAACACCACTATTCCAAATCATTATCATTCTATAGTACCCTACACAGTAACTGCCACATATATAATACTGCCTTAGTAATTCCTGTAAGAAGAGTGAATCTCACTCACCCTTACCTATAGAAGCTTGGTATTCATCCTTAAAAATTAGTTTGATTAAAACTTTCAAATGCTTTATGAACTTCCATTTCACCAATTTCAGAACAAAAGTCTATTTCCTGTCTCATCTCTTATATCTTCTACTTGCCCTTTTCTGAAATCTCTTGTTCTTTCTCTTCATTTTAATCCTCCTATTGTGCCAAGGTTTTGCCACACAGATAGAGATCCAAAGCAAGCAAGAGAACAATCAAACAAATAAAAAAAATCATTCCAATAGTAGTGAAAATTTTTTGTCATAGATTATGCTGTTGGTTCTAGCCCAGAGCTTTGTTTCTGAAGAGTGTCCTTCTGTTTCTCCCATCAGTATCTGCATTCAGAAGTCACAAACTTTCATGTTACCAAATCAGAGCCTGCTTTTTGGTACCAAATTATTAAATATACGTCTGAAATTACTTTTGATCTTGTCATAACATCTACTTATTTCCTTATACATGAATAAATTAATAAAAATTTTGTATGTATACCAAGGATATATACAATTTTTAATGAGACGAATGCCTAGGAGTTGCAAAGAGTATGGCTTCCTTATTATGTGGCTCAATGCTAGTTAGTGTGCTTATATTTATGTCATGGATCCACACTTCAGTACAGAAATCACCTAGTGTTCCATCAGAATTTTTAGGCATGCCAAATTTTGACAATACTGTCCAGATCTCAGGCTCACTTGTTTTTCACAGTTACCTGAGCAGAATTTATTTTTATTCTTATCTGTGATTACAATAACTTGCTATTTATATTTCAGACTTAAAATGAGAGATATATAAACAGCAGTTAGAATATATGTTATAAACACACACACATATATATGTGTATATATATATATATATATATATATATTCACACATATACACATATATATTTGAGTGTTGCTAGGTAGGACATATGAGGGGTTCATTAACTTCCAAAAGAGAAGCAGACCTTGTTGGTAGAGATAGGAGACGTTAGAACATTCTAAAGCAGATAGATGGGGTAGGTTACTGACTCAGACCCTGGTGTTTGTGTTGTGAGAGAAGGTGCTAATGCATCATGGAAGTCCTAAAACCACAAGAGGTAGACTGCTAGGACCTGCAGCAGTGCATTATAGTCAAAATATGAGCACTGAGTAGAATTTAGACATGGAGAGGAGAGGAGGTCGAGGGATCTTTTCTGTTAATGGCTTTTCCTGCTCCCAAAAGAAACATGCCTGAATTTGCAACTGCTCATAACAAAAAAGCTAAGCAGGTGTTTTGTCAAGCAATATTTATCCTTAATACTTACAATGCACTTTGCTGTGGCCTGTGTTCTATTTTTAAAAATGCTGTCACTGCCTAATAAATTGATTTCATCCATTGGTCTAGTTTAGATCTTGATGATCTCTGAAGGGCCCATAAGTAGAAGGTTTGTCTGCTGTCTATAGTGATGCATGTGGGGGATTAAAAGGGAGGCACTTAGGGGAAGCATGGGAAGTTATTGGGAGCATGACCTTAAAGAGGCTCTTGAGAGCCCAGCCCCTCCTCCCTCTTCTTGGGTGTCGTGGGGTAAAGAGGCTTCCTGTTCCAAATCACTCAGTGATATACTAGTGCTATCAGAGGCTCAAAGCAACAGCACCAAGGAACTATGGACTGAAATTTCTGAAACAAGACAAAATAAGTGTTCTCTCTTATATAACTGATTTTTCTGAGGTATATTTTTTACTATGACAGAAAGCTGACTAAACTGAACAATTCACTCATAAACTGCTGTAGCTTTAATCCATATTTTGTTTGTTCACTGAACTAAAGAATTTGAGCTTTATTTGGAAAAGTTTTAAGCACAAAGTGACCTGATAATTAGATACTCAATATATTATTGATGGTAGGCTGAAAGATCAATGCCTATCCATAGCCATATATATATGTATATATACATACATATATATATGGCTATGGATAGGCATATATATATGTATATGTATATATATTTCTGAGAGACAAATTAGAATAAAACGTGGCTCATATTCAGATCACATTTTGGTTGATTTCCCAAGCACTTCAGAAGATAGGATACAAATAAGCAAATAGCTCTCATCACCCTGTCTACAGGCACCCAGTTACAGCCTGTGCTTGCTGACCCCCACAGGCTATCTTCGATAAGCTGTAAGACAGTTTATCTAAGTCACGAATTATCACCATAGCTCCTGTTTCCATAGAAACAGGGCAACCAATGAAGCTCTTGGCTATAGAATCTATGATGAAACATCTAGTAGCCAGATGGTCTGGCAACTGAAACTGTCATGCCTTTGTGAGCATTTATCATGAATTGGCATCACAGGAGAAAAGAGATTCCTTCCAGTGAGGATGGAGCAGGGATGGAGATGTGAAATCAGCAGGTGTCTGTTAGTGATTGGTACCAGGGGCCCGGTGAAAGGCTGAAACACAGGCTGGGTGCTCCACCCAGTACAACAATTCTCAGTTTGCTTTTGTTGCTGTTTGCATTGCCTTCTCATTCTCTGAGCACAGCACTGTGCAGTAACCGCCACATCCCCACAGTGTCTACAAACAAATGTAGTGGCCAAAAAACCGTTTCAAATTCCTCCTCTTCAAAATAATAAATTTCATATATTTACTCTGCAAATGGAAAATGTGTGTGTGTGTGTGTGTGTGTGTGTGTGTGTGTGTGTGTGTGAGAGAGAGAGAGAGAGAGAGAGAGAGAGAGAGAGAGAGAGAGAGAGAGGCTTGTATGCATTTTTTATTCTCTGGCGTGTATATCGGCAATTTCTGTACTTGATTAAAGTCATAGCTACTGGGCAAATACCCACTGAACAATTCCATCTGAACAAAAGCCACATTCTATGACATTAAAGCCTAACTTAAAGTTATTAAATGTTTCCTAGGTGCTAAGTACTTAACATATTGAGAACCTATGAGGTCCGTGCTCATGTCCTCCTTTTGCAAGTAAAGGAATTGGGGTAGAGAGTTCTTTAGCTGAGTTAAAGTCACAACTAAAAATCTGATTGTGGGTAGAATTCAGAGCCTGTGACTTAGCAGTTCAATAACTTTACCAGCTGCTTCTCCAAATATAGTCATTAAGATGAAAGGGATTTGAGTTGAGCTTCTTAATTTTTTTCATCACAGATTCCTTTTATACTCAATGAAACCTATGGGTATCTGTTCAGAAAAATCTATAGAACTAAAATACCAAAGAAGAGACTACAATGGAAAATGATTTATTGAAGTGTGGTTAACAAAAATTTAATAATATAATATACTTATATATGCTTTTGTAATTTATTAAATAAGATCACAGAAGGGGTCAGATATCAACCATAGTTTTGGAGTAGTTACAGAGTTAGTGGTATATTGAATCATCTATAATAATTGTAATAAGGTATAAAATTTGATATCGCCATGTTTTCTGTTTGTTATAAGTCACAAGTATTAATAACACCACTGAGATCTGCTTTCTATACCAATCACAGAAATAAATAATATATTTCTAATAAAATTTAGTGAAAGTGACAGTGTTACTCTTCCACACTGACATTTAATGAAAACCATGAAGTCTTTTGGGATCCATGAATATCAGGTTAATAATGCTGGGTTAAGAGTGATGATTTCCATGTTTTTATTTCAGTAGCCTTCAGAGTAACTTTCCACAACCAAACAGATTAGAACATGGGAATGAAAACCCCATGCAAGGCACGAGCTTTCAGCCTCTCCTTATACAGTGAGCTTGTGGATGTTGTTCTTGGCAATGGGGTCCTGCTGTCAATCTGCAGAGAGCAACCCTCTGTCCTAGCTTCAGCCTGGACTGTGTGGTACTGTCCATGGGACCTCCTCAGCCAACAACTCAACCCCCTGTATCCTAGTCCCATTACTGGGAGCCTTGTTTGACTACAAGAGAAGGCCAGCTCAGACTCTGTATCCCTCATTACTAGGAGTCTTCACTAAGATCACCATCATAGATTCCAGAAATTTTCTACTTTATTAGGTTTTCACACTGCTCCACAAATGCCTTCCATTTCCAGTCATGTCTTCTCACACTCTCTTCCTCTGTCCCATCTTCACGCATCACGTGATCTCTCCCACTTCCATATCCACCCTAGTCCACCCTCAAAATCTTCTGTTTCCCCTTCCCAGGGAGATCCATGCATTCTCCACTAGCGCCTTCCTCTTTATCTAACCTCTCTGGGTTTATGGATTGTAGCTTGGTTATCATTTACTTAATGGCTAATTTCCATTTATTAGTGAGTACATACCATATTTGTCTTTCTGGGTTTAGATAACCTCACTCAGGATGATTTTTTTTTTTCTAATTCTATACATTTGCCTGCAAAGTAAATGATGTCATTAAAAAAAGCTGCATAATACTCCATTGTGTAAATGTACCCCATTTTCTTAATCTATTCCTCTGTTGAGGGACATCTGGGTTGTTTCTAGTTTCTGGCTATTATGAATAAAGCTGCAGTGAACATAGTTGAACAAGTGATCTTGTGGTAGGATGGAGTGTTCTGACACCAAATCAATCACAGAAACCTTTGACCACTCTGTCATGCCTACAAGGTGTGCTGGGCAATGGTGGGGCAGAACAAGTGGGAGGGGCCATCTTATGTCTAATTCAACTAAAGGCTCACTCCATGAGAGAGAGCCACTGCTTGGATGGTCAGGAACCAAAGACTAGATAGCCAATAGACCTAGGGTAGAAACAAACATAGAGAATCTATACATTTTAAAAAAAATTAATAAAAATAATTCCTAATGATATTCTACTATTCTCATAGATGAGTGCTTTGGCCAGTTGTCATCAGAGAGGCTTCCCCCAGCAGCGGGTGGGAGCAGATACAGAGACATTACACGGTCAGTGTAAATTGAAGGTCTCCATTGGGCCCCTGCCTTCAGAGATGTTGGAACTCTCCAGAAGAGGGAAAAGGAAGACTGTAGGTGTCAGAGGGGATGGAGGACACCAGGAGAGCATGGCCTACTGAATCAACTAAGCAGGGTACATATGGGCTCACAGAGACTGAAGCAGTAATCATGGGGCCTGCAGGGATTTATATTAGGTCCTCTGTATATATGTTATGGTTGTTAGTTTGGTATTTTTTGTGACTGTGGAAGCAGGTGTGTCTTTGACTAATTTGTCCCCTCTTGGGATTCTTTTCCTTCTGTTGGGTTGCCTTGTCAAGCTTCAATGTGAGGGCTTTTTTGACTTTTGTCTCTTGGAGGCCTGCTGTATTTTGAGGGAAAGTAGATTGTCAAGGGAGGGGAAACGGGTCAGTATGTATTATATGAAAGATAAATCTATTTTCAATTATTTAAAAAAGAATGATGGTTTCAGACTGAGACCATATTATTTCCCCTGAGGCCTACTCTGCCTCATAGAGGACACAAGGTAGTATCTAGAGACTCTGTTGGTGGTCCTGAATTTGATAAATGTCTAACTGCAAGGGAAAGAATTATTCTGCTAAACACAGTGATAGTGCCAAAGTTCAGAATCCTGGTTTATGGATTTGAATCTTGGCTTTTTAATACTAATATGAGTAGTCTTGGAAAATATTTATCTTCCAAATCTTAGTTTTTTAATCTACAAGATTTTTAAGGGTCAAATAAAATAATGCAAAAATATACCATCAAGAGGTATTGCACATCATGCACATTGTTTGCAATCACTAGCCTTTTGGTTCTAGGATGATGGAGGGTCATTCCAGAAGCTATTTCCGGGGACATAGTGAAATTTACAAATTTGGAATTGTAGGCATCTAACAAACTTTTCCAGAGATCTTCTACTTTTGTTGTTTTATATATTGAATTTCTATGATAGGTATTATTGAAAAAGCTCTTTGACACTCAGTTAATGGAACATACAATTCTCATCTCAAGTATTTAATGGCAGTCTAGCATAAGAAAGCCTTTATTGGCATTAACATCACGTCTTTGTGCCTGCTGCCACAGGGACTACAATAGCTAGCATTTACTTTTGGTTAAAGTTTGCCTGAGCACAGCAACTTGAGAAGAAAAAAAAAATACTCAGTTGACTTACATTTCTCATATTTTGGTGATTGTCTTCTCGACACAAGCAATGGAATGCATCAAATGAAAGTACCGAGACATTCATATTGCAAAACCACCTTTGCTCCTCCTAGTGCTGACAAAGAGCAGAAGTCTCCCTTCCTCAGCTTCATGCATATGGTAATCAGGTTGCTTTCCTTTGAACTAGATAATTGTAAGAATCACAGACTATCTAAAGCCTGTGCATGTATATTTATGTTCTCTCACACAGTTACACGTGGGATCAGCCGACATACTACTGGTTCTGTTGGTTTAAATTAAATTCCTTAATCAATCCCCTGAGAAGTGTTATCAGGGAACTAACTGCCGAATATGCATGAATCTTTTATGAGCCTCATTCTAGAACAGCTTCTGGGAGGCCTGCAAATGGGAATTTTGTACAACAAAAAAGGAGCTTCTGCCATCAGACTGGCTTCTGGCTGCTTCCCCATCTTGGTAACCTAATAATACAGGCTTGGCACAGCACAACAGGTTCATCAGAGGTTTCCTGAGGGAAATCTTCTGACAGTCCTCTCCCTTAAGAGTGGTAGAAGCTAACGTCTACTCTTGGCTTTCACATGCCAAGACTTTATTATTATTTACTTCCCAGAAGAACCTTTGTGTAAGTTATAACTGTCATCATCATCTGCTTTATTAATCTA
This sequence comes from Arvicanthis niloticus, assembly GCF_011762505.2. NCBI lineage: Eukaryota > Metazoa > Chordata > Mammalia > Rodentia > Muridae > Arvicanthis > Arvicanthis niloticus. The sequence goes on along the minus strand of NC_047664.1, from coordinate 72,852,246 downwards.
GAAAGCTCTTGCTTAAATAAATGTAATAGTTTTCCCAAGGCCAATTAGCTTTAAAGTAACCCAAATGAGAAAAGGAACTACCACTCTTTGACTTCTGAATTTCCCCCAGAGGCCCAGGTGTTCAAGGTTTGATCCTCAGGATAATACTGTTGGGAGGGAGTGCATGGCTTCACTAAGAGGTGGGACCTAGTGGGATGTCCTTGGATCATTACAAGTGTGAATATGAAAGATATTGTGGAACCTGGGGCTTTTCTTATTTCCCTTTGCTTACTGGTCATGATATGAGCAATTCTCACTCATATATTCTTTTAGTGATGTACTACATTGAAGTACTGGGTCATCCAGGCATGTACTGGAACCTTTAATACTGTAAGTGAAAACAAATCTTTCTTCTCTTCTCTTCTCTTCTCTTCTCTTCTCTTCTCTTCTCTTCTCTTCTCTTCTCTTCTTTCTTCCTGTTTCTCTCATTTCTCCTCCTCCTCTCCTCCTTTTTTCTCCCTATACCCTTCTGATACATGGGTCTAACTGTATAAGTGTGTGTACACTGGGAGCATGGGTAAGCCAGGTAACACCCTGGGTGTTATCTTCTATAGCTCCCCATTTTATTCTCCCCAAGACAGACTAGAATAGACTGGGAGCTCATTCTTCGATCTAGGGTAGCTCATCAATGGGCCCTTGGAATACACATGTCTCCACACTGCTGCATGTATGCAAAGTTAGAGTTAGGTGCATGAGCAGCTATGCCTGGCTTTTGGTGTGGGTAGTTTGGGTTTGAACTCAGCTTCTCACGTTGGCAGAGCAAAAGCTCTTTTCCAAGAAGCCACCTACCTAGTCTGTAACCTCTTATCTATATAAGTTGAGTGTCTCGAGCATATGTTATAGTGAGCTAGAGCTGGCAACATAGGAACCAAAATCTTTTTTTATTCCAGAACTTATGGTCTTACACACCCCTGAAATGCAGTGGTTACTTAAGCCCTACATTTATAGATGGACTGAGGTGGTAAGTTACAAAGACCCTGACTATTTTGAAATATTTACTTCTTGGTGACTGTCTCACAAGAGTTGGTTCAAATATACAGAGATAGTTATCTTGTAGTATTCATATTGGCAGTTCTAGGGTGCTCAAGTCTTTATTTGGACAGAAACTAGTTGAAAACAAACAATCTAGAGGTTAATGTTCTTTGATGGCCAATGGCTAACAGGTTTCTTTTAGCTGGAAAAAAATGGCCATTTGGATATCAGTTGAGTCCAAAGAAAGGGGTCCTCAATTCCCTGCAATGGTATAGTTGTCAGGGACACAATACCCTTAAAAGTGAGTATCGGTGGATGGGGCCCGGAGTGAGAGTACTCTCTTGTCCAGAGCAGCTATTTATTGCCCTTGGAGTGTCCTCAGAGGTGATGTCTGCCTGTGCACTTGAGGACCCTCTAGGTCCTCAATTATAATACAATTTTTTAGGCAATAACCTTCTTCATATGTTGAAGTTGAACTGGGGGTGATATGATATTTACAATGGTGGAGATAGTGCACATTTAGGCAGCAGGAGGCTGTTGGTTGGAGCACCTGCCATATCTAACAGTGCATAGGCAGCTGCAGAAAATAACCCCCATCTATATACAGATTTCTTTGTAGTCCTTAACAGAATTCAGCAAATTGTCTCTAATAATTACATGATCCCAGAAGGAGGGCGATGATAATGGGATCAATGTCTGTAGATGGTTATTTTACTAAGGTAATTCAATTACTAATTGTGATACTAACATTAATTGATTTCTTAACAATGTGCCAGCAACTTTGTTACATATTTTTATATACACAACTGCCTATAATCTGCAAAAAATCCCTGTAAGATGGTATTGTTTAGTTTGGTCACTATATAATTGTACTTTTTATTGATGAGATGGTTTAGCTCTGTTTTGCAGAAGGAATTAAATCTTGGCTGGAGATTGAATATTGTAGGGTGTCAAAAAACCTTTGATATCATTCAGAGTTTATCATTATTTTTATAAATGTCAATGGCAAGAATATGATGTCATGTAAGTAAGCACAAAAATGGCAGAAGCTTTTCAGAGCCATTCAAATATTGAAATTCTGTCCAACCCCAAGCCAAAACTCACTTAACAATTTTCAGCAACCTGAATGCCCATGTTTTAAAATGAAACATTCAAAGCCAAAGAATACTTACATATTAGTCTTAATCTTTATATTACAGAATGGAAAATAAAATTTGGAGCTTCTTTGCTCTTGTTGAGTGAATTTACCAGAGGCCAAAAAACTGACAAAGAAGCAGATTTTAGATCTGAGGCAAGAATTTACATTTCTTGCTCTTAGTTGGTCAATAAAAACCCAATGAAGAAGAGAACTCAATGGCAAGGAAAGATGGGCTACGTTCCATCCAGGTTAGGTGGATTGAAAGTATATTTATGGGGTTTGAGGAAATAGCATAGCAAGTTAAAGCATTTGTTGAAAAGCTTGATGACCTTAGTTGAATCTAAGTATTCATGGAATAGAAGAGAGAATCACCTTCCACGAGTTTTCCAATGACCTGCACATAAATACTGTTGGCACAATTGCCCATATATACACATTCACAAAGAAATACATGAAATAAAAAACAAAGAATATATATATATATATATATATATATATATATATATATATGTATATGTATATATATATATACACACACACAAATATTTGAATGCATTTAAATGTATGTATCTGTGATCTGTGTGTATATAAAATCTTCAATGTATCTTATGTCTCTCTCTCTATATATGTGTGTATATATAATATGTAGTATATTTAGAAAAAAATTGGCTCGCCTTCATTGATTTTGTGTGTATTTGCATATCTCAAAAGGGTCTAAGTCTTTATAAGAGGAGACAGTTTTTTCAACAATAATATGCTGGTAATCCGCATGTTTCACAATCAGTAAGAAGACTTAATCTGTTTTCTTATATAATGTTTTTCCCCAGTTGTTTATTTTCTGAGCATTGCCTCTTTTTCTAGGCTACATGTCTCCATCAGAGCAAGGACTGTAGCTGTTTACTTCTTTATTCCACAGTACAGTGAAACCCTTTCTAACACAGGTTCATGCAACCAGCGACTCGACTCAGGAAGACCAGGACTGGAGTCAGCATTTTAACTGCTACTTTGCCTTCCCCCTCACAGGATAAATTTTCTCCTATCACATTGTGGTTTTAGAGCCCGGCTGACTCCCGGTGTGGGAGTGAATCCTACTCACCTTATATTCTGCACAGAAGACAGGTAGGAAATAACCTAGCCAGAGAAATAGTGCCTGACTCTAAGCTTAAGAACGAAGCTGAGTATCCATGGCTCTTGCATCATCCTGCCAACTTCTTATTTAGCATGTTCATTGAAACATGAATAAATATAGAAGCTTAGGATGCCCCAGATGACTAGAAGCTGCCTGGGAGGATTTCTCTCTGCAAAGCTTCTGCATAACATGATGGATAGAAATGTTCAAGAACACTGCACATAAATAATAGATGCGTTTATAAAAAGGAAGTTCTTAAGGCTTTTAAAGCCAACACATCATGAGTTCTCTTGATTTTTTTTCCTCCCTAGGATTCTGTACATAGGTCATCTAAATTATAGATATTTCATTTATGGATAATTACTGAATGAGCTAGAGTCCATTGCACTAATGATTCATATAATCTTGTTATGTGTAGCCATTGTTGTGGCTATAGCCCTCCTTTTGGTCTCTGTTTACTGCCTATAAGCAGAATCCTAAAAGTACATTGAGATATAGTCACAAGGTAGGAATAAATTTTGTACAGTGAAGAGTTGATGGAGGACTATTTATGTTAGCAAATTTTAGAAAGAAGCTTATTATTCTAGAATACATAAATAGTTAAAACTTAGACTATTTGGAAGAAAGGATGTTATAGAATATGGTAGGACAGTGTTCACTCTGACTGTTACATTCCCAAATACTTGAAATAGAACACATAGTTGAATACAAAAGCACTGGATGTTTGTAGTGGGTCACTTTTGTGATCCCTCTTTCTCTGTAGTATGCAGTTCTTTAAAGTGAAATAAAACAATTAATAATAATGGCGAAAAGGAAACCTGAACTGCAAAGTCCTTCCAATCTTGGAAAGTTTACATATCAGGTGAAATAAGTTGTAAAGGTAAAAATTACAACACAGAACTGGGAATAACAAATTAATAGTTTTACGTGGCATACTTTAAGGGAAAGTCTTGGATACTCAATGTTTCATAAAGATGCTTTCATTTAGAACTCTAGAGTTATGGTCACTCCAGCCCAAGTCTTCATTTTGCACCACAAGGCTCCTTCTGCTGATTTAGAATCCAACATAAAATGCAGGAATGTGCAGTGCAGGTGCCAAGTGAATGAGTTGCATCCAAAGAGAGTCAGAGCGATTCTGGGTCCTTAGACCTCCCTTTCCAGGGGATAGAAGCAGTACATCTAGTTACAGTGACTGAACAAAGAGGGAGTTCTTGTAATTACCTCTCATGTAGGCTACAGAATTGATGAATGTTTCAAAAGTGAAAAAGTACTCCTCTGTAGCTTCTGCTATTGCATTTTGAAAAAAAAATGGCTTTGCTATTTAGAATTCATATAAAGAAAAATATTTGGGGGAACTCAAGTCTCATCCCCTCACTGTCACACTAGGAGATCACAGAGCAGTCTCAAGTTTGCTTGGCATATTTCAGTCTTTTCCATTTATCATGCCCTTTCGCTTACTGCCTCTGTTCCTTCTTACAACTCCATTGACAGAATGTCTTAGAAGATATGAAATTGTATATCCTCAAATGGAGTTCTCAAAGATGTCTTTCACCATAAAGGCTGATATGGTCCACTGGATTCTAGGGATTCTGCCATTTGTAACACTTGAAATTAAATGTGCCTCCTGGGCAGAGGTCGACTAAGCCAGGGAAAGAGATGCTCCATGTTGGATGGTGGCCAAGATGCCAATCAGAACCTCCTTTTGGAGAAGCAGGAATGCCAAATGAGGCAGGTTAATTGCTTCAGCTTACTCATTAAGGTATGGTTTGGTTCTTCATAGACCCACACTTGGAAACACTTCCATCAAATGATGATCTCCTATATTTAATGCCCTTCATCCATAAGCTATGCTTATCCATTTAGATCCAACTTGTTTCTTAGAAACATGTTAGTTAAAAAAAATAAAATATAGATATAGTATGTACATTACACAGGTATATAGATATATGTATATATACTCTATGTTTATTTCTTAATTTTCTCTATTATTTATCAGAGAGGGTATTAAGATAGGAAAATTATGATATAATTACATTTTATATTTTCAACTTAATCACCTTTAAAGAGGAAGTAAACAAACAAACAAACAAACAAACAACTTTTGTGTATTCAGTGCCCTGCACAGGAGTGAGTTCTCGTTCCTGTGTCAGGGCCTGGGGTGTGGGAGCTAATGGGTGTACAAACTGAAAGGACTGTAACCTTCTAAAATCAAACATAGTTTATTGTGGGCTGAATCATCTTAAATTTTGTTCTGTGCTATAGGATAAACAGACCATTCAATGTTCCTACAGAGCAGAAAGAGACCAAGATTATGGTCAAATAGTTACCTTGGACTACCCAGGTGAAGCGGGTTAGTGCTTTTAACAATCTCTTGCCTATACTGAAAGGTTATTTTTGAAGACAAGGGGACTGAATGTTCCATGTTCCCACCGTTGTCATGGAAACCTTTCAGCTAGCTGAATAGGTTAGCAGGATTTTATGTTCCCCATTTTGACAAATACAAGAAGACATGATCCCAGCTTTGCATTACTAATCAGACGCTTCTGTTTTCCAGGCTTCTGGATCTTGATTAGTCACAGTTTCTTAATGTTTTTTTTTCCACCCCCATTCCCAACATAAATCAACAGGCAACTTGTCTTTCAGAAATCATTTCCACTTTAAAAGCAGAGCCAAAATCGTGACTGGGCTGACCTTGTTGTGTGGGGACTCACACTGCTTGCAGCTCTGAAAGGTTCCTGTAGATTAATTTAGGCTCCTGCTGAAGCTCTTCTGATTTCTACTGATTTCCAGTGGTTTCCTGGAGGTAAACTCACTTGCTAATAGGCAGGAATTATTCCTCATTTTAGCAACAACAGACAGCCAACTCGGACTTCTACAGCACAGGTGACATTCAGGCAAAAGGCACCCAAGGTTGAAACCGAAACAGGCTTGGCTAGAAGCATAAATTCAGATCCAACAGATAATGACTTTCCCTTCTTATTCGAATGTAATCACCTTCCACATTTTTTTTCATTAATTTATTTATTCAACTCATATCCTCATCATGACCTGCTTTCCTCTCCTTCCAGTCCCACCCTTACAAATTCCTCCATTCTACCACTTCCCTCTCTCCTCAGAAAAGGGGAAGACTCCCTTGGGTACCTCCCAACTCTGGGATACCCAGTCACAACAGGACTAAGTGCATCCTCTTCCACTGACCCCCAAATGTGCAGTCCAGTTATGGGAAGAGGATCCAAAGGCAGGCAACAGAATCAGAGACAGCCACTGTTCCAATTGTTAGAGGACCCACATGAAGACCAAGCTACACCTCTGCTACAAAGTGTGTAGAGGACCTAGGTCCATCCCCTGAAGAAAGCCAACCCCTGACAGTATTAATGTTACTCTTTTTATGCTTGCAGACAAGAGCCTAACATTAACTGTCTTGTGAGAGGCTTCATCCAGCAGTGGATGGAAACAGATGTGGGGACCCACGGCCAAACATCAGGTGGAGCTCCAGGAGTCCTGTGGAAGTGTGGAAGTTAGAATTGAGGGAGCCAGAGGTGTCAAGGACATGAGAAGGCCTACAGAGTCAATTAAAATGGGCCATGAGAGTCACAGAGACTGAACCACTTTTCACATTCCACCCCCACCCCCATTCACACAGGATAGCAGTGGTTTAAAGGCAAGGGCAAAATGGCAAAAGAGCAGACATAAAGATGAGCATTTTGGGTGGACTAGCTGAGGCTGGTCTTTGTTGGGTCATCTACCTTGGGGAGTCTAGTTGTAAAAGTCTGGGAAAGGAGGAGACAAGCAGTGTCTTACGAGCAGTGTGTTGTGAAATGACCATGTAGCAAAGCAGTGAAGAAAATGGGCTCTTCTGTCTGCGTGACTTGGCAAGCTGCTCCTGTACTGAAGTTCCATTACAAGAGGAACAGAAATACTGGTCCCATTTTCTTGTGCTGAGGGGGTAGAGGTAATTCTTGTACCTTGATCATCAGCTTCCATCCAGGAAATATGTGCCATAGGCATATTTAACAGGACAAAGCCTCAGGGGAGATGGGATGATATAGAAAACAGTAATAAGGCACAAAAGAGTTTGGGAAGAAGGTGAGCCTGAGCAGAGGCGCTGTCGATGTCAGCTGTATCCATCACTGGACACTGCCAGCAAGACCATCTCGGTTCCACACTTCACCAGGCCCATCTCTGTCTGCATGCAACTAATTGAAATGATTTTTACAGAATTCATTTGACTAAAAGTGATTTCTGTTATTCAATTATGTTCCAGTTCACTCTTGCTTTCTGTTAAATGCTCCATTGTCTATTCTGCCCCAGTGTAACCAAGCTTGCCTAAGAAACATCGACTTAATAGAGAAGTGCATCATGGAAACCACTTTCTTAATGGGGCATAAAGCGTTGGCGATTCAGGGGTTTCAACCTTTTCATGGCAGTTAGATGCCACTGGGAATTAGTGTATTGAAATTCACTAAGTTCTGTGTACTCTTCCTGCAAGCAGCTAGTAACAACTTGATTGCTACAAACGGATGAGAAACCAACTCAAGTGTCATTGAATAGGCCTTGAATAATTTCAATGATTTGGAAGCTATCAAAATAAAAGGTGGCAAATGTCTTAAACTCTAAAAGTGCCAGGCAAACAAGAAAGCCAGCATGAAAATGAAACAGCTTGAATCCTTGTAACTGTCTCAAAGATGATTGGGCAACAGTAAGCAGTCATTTACATAATATAAGTGGTATCTCTTCAAAAATGAATGAACCCACTGTGTGTTATGAAATTTACCTGGTAGGAAAATTTTCTCCTTCTTCCATGTGATGATGATGAAAACAAATTTTCAACTGTTAAATATTTTTGTTTTGCATTTAATCTCTCCATTTGTCACAGTGCCTTTGTTTAGAATCCACGTCCCACCAAGGAACCCGAAGCAGGAGAATTGCTTCTAGTTCAAGGCATACTTGGGCTACATAATGAATTAGAAAATAACTTGGTCTACACTATGAGACAAACAAACAAACAAACAAACAGATGCCTAAGTGATTATCTTTACATTCATAAATTTTAGTGAATACTTTAAAAGGTAGGACTCTTAGCTCTTTGGTACAAATCAATTACATTTAAATCAATTCATTTCTTAATTAATACATGAACTTTGTAAACTTTTTTTTTTTTTTAAGTTGTAAGAAAACTCAGGAGTCCCTGTCCCCCTTTCTACCTCTTGGTTTAGTGCTTCAGAAAAATCGATTGTGATCACTCTAGACTCTGCTCCTAGGGCTTGCTTCCATTCCTCTAGACAGCATGCTTTCCTTAGTATAGGTTATAGCTGGACATGTGACACTAGCTGAGTGCCCAGCCATGCAACAAATGGAGAGTCCCTTTAGTATCCTATCTTGGGGCAGCATATGCTGGAGCAACTTTCTAAGACCATATGCAAGTGACAGCAAACATTTTAATTGTCTGTTGCGTTTGGTTGGTGACTTGCAACACAAGAAGATATGGGATTTAGTCATTTGCCTTCTGAAACTTGATTCTCATTAAGCTGAGAAGCTATGGGCTTCTTTGGGTAGGATTTGTTTCCCTTCAGAATCTCCCTCTCTGGGAGGATACAATTTTGTTTTGCACTATGAAATGGCCTCTTAATGTTTGTAATCTGGGAGACAATAGGACTCTTTCAATTTGGAAATTTCCTCCAATCTATTATTAGTTCTTTATGGGAGACCCCACACTTTTGAAACACTGCCTCTTATATCCCTGGCTGGGCTCGAGTTCTCTATCATCCCAGGCTGGACTTGATTCTTCTGTCTTCAGCTCCCAAGTGCTGGGATCATTTTTCATTACTTATTCAACAAACAGAGACTTATAATCTGGGTATTTCACTCCAAGGTAACGCTGAAAATATCAAATTCTGCTTACAATAGAGGTACTTGAATAGTCAGGTTTGTTCAAGTACTGTTCACAATAGACAAAGTATAGAATGAGCCCATTATCAGGAGAAGAAAGGAAATAAAGAAATGGTGTGTGTGTGTGTGTGTGTGTGTGTGTAATAGTTTTCATTCACTGTTACAAAAACATAAAATTTCTGTTTATAGGAAAACAAAACTGGAAATAGTCACAATGAAACACCCTAGATTTACAGGAATTAATATTGCACCTCTGATGTGGAAGTTAGGGAAACCGCATGCAATTAAAAAGGAGAAGTACTGGGAATATAGGAGGTAATGCATAAAGATGAGGAGGGAGATGAGAAAGGCAATAAAGGGGGTGATTAGAGTATATCTTATACGAACAGAAATGTCATAATGAGACCACTGATCATGTTTTGTTAAAATACAGTAACAAAAATGAGCAATGTCTAGCACCAGAAGAGGGAGCACTGTGGCCTCGGTTGCCTGGGAAGCCCAGTATTGCTATAGAAGCGCTCAAGTCTAGATTTCTCTCCATCAGTGTCTTGGTACATGATACTGAGCAAATTATCTAGTATACTCTTTGTTAACCATCCTCACTCATAAATTGGTACGGAAGTAATGTGAGATGTTGAGCAGGCCAGCTAACATTTAAAAAGCCAAAAGCAAAGCAAAAGAAAATAAAACCACAAAAAACCTTATCAGCTTAGATGACTGAATCACAAGTGATGGAAATTTAGAATACGCAGTTGTAACAGTATACAATAAACATTAGCTACATTTAATCTATGGCCCTGACTTGTTGATATTACAATGGGGAAAAATTGGTTTTTGCTTCTGAGATGAGGGCTGGCTTTGCTTGTAATTATTAATTTTAATTTTCTGCTCCTTATTTTTCAAGTCCATTGATTAGGGGGACCATCCACAACAGTAATGGTAGAAATACACACCATTTTGCCTGGGCTGGGGAACTGTGTTCATGTGAGGGGCAGGCAGACTTGTCCGTAAGTGAAAATAATAGAGACTTTCTGGGATTGTTAAATGTGACTGTCTAGAAGACAGATGTGTGTTTCAGCGTGATCACTTCAGTTGTGGGGACTAGAATTGATCACATTCATGACAGCAATAAAATTCTCCTTCAAGTCTACCTAAAACAACCATGCGGGTGTGACTGGAATAGACTCACTTCTCTAAGCTCCAACGCAGCAGGCAGAACATTGAATAAGGGGTATGGGAATTGAGAGACTTTATTAATAGCTTTTTTTTTTTTTTTTTGTAACTTGTTAGAATAGAAATTTACTAGAGTGAAAATAACCCTGGGCTTAGAAGCAAGAGATCAGATGGAAATTTTTACAATGCACTAGAGTCTCATTCATTTCCAATGCAACAAGACACTTTCCTGGAAAAGAAATTAAATTGCTTTTGGTCACACGTGTATTGGATGTAATTATCACGGTATTTATGTGGAAACTTTATATTATTTTGTACATATAGGTTTAGCATGTTGAATATGATAACCCAGTAAACTGTTGACTAGTAACTGAGTCCTAAACTTTAAAACTTAATTTGTAATGTATAAAATTTTCTACAGAAGCTAGAGTTGCAGTAACTATTAACTTATCATTATTGTTATTTTTGAAAGTCTCTATTTTATTCATGGTAGCCATGTCTCCACGTTTGTTCTCATTGGATGACAGTTATATTTAAATTTAAAATGCAGCAGAACATAAAGGAGCAGAATACAAAGGAAGACTAGATCTAGAAATCCAAAACACAGCATGAGAAAAAAAATAAAAGCACACAGCACATAAGTGTTAGGTTTTTTCCCCCTTGAGCGAAAAGCAAAATTAACTGCTAAATTGTGTGAGATGATGGATATGTTATTTGGGAAATTATTTAGGACTTCTAATGTTATGATAAAACATCATGACCAAAATCAAATTGGGGATAAAGGGATTTATTTTGTATACACTCCTATATCACTGTCCATAATCAAAGACACCTGGAGGCAGTAACTGAAGCAGAGTCACAGAAGAATGTTGCTTGCTGGTTTGCTCCCATGGCTTGCTTTGCTTGCTTTCTCATAGCACCCAGGATCATCAACCTAGGATGGCACTGCCCTCAGTGAGATGGAGCCTCTCACATCAATGATCAATCGAGAAAATGCCTGACATGTTTACCTTTAGGCCAGTACTATGGAGGTGTTTCCTCAACTGAGATTTTTTCTTACCAAATCACTAAACACATTTGGCTTCATCAGCATGATACTCACTTTTACATATGCCAATAATATTGTCTCATGTATTCTAAATCTAGGAAATAAAATTTATTCTTGACAATGTGCAATAGTAAAGATATAACTTAAACTCATTTCTTTTTCACTTCTAAGAATATATATGTATATATATATATATATATATATATATATATATATATATATATTGTTTTATGTTTATGAGTGTTTTACCTGCACATGTGTGTGTGCTTAATGTCCAAGGTGGCAGGAAGAGGGGACTAGGCCTCCTGGTACTAGAGTTGGGGACAGCAGTAAGCTGCCATGTGAGTTCTGTGAATTGAATGGTCTCTGTAATAATATTAAATGCTTTCAACCATTGATCTAACTCCTCAATCATAAGCTTATTATTGTCAACCCAGAAAGCTATGGCTTCTCATATAGTGTAGAAAGTTTCCAGCAGTGCGTTAAAGTGGCATCTCACCTGAGAGATCACACCCTTTTCTGAACTCAGATGAAAAATTCGAATTACATGCATACAAACAAGTAACATTGTATGAATTGATTCAATCATATTTAGAAATATGTGTGGGTATGTGTGTGTATTATATATGTGTGTGTATGTGTGCGAATATATACACATATATTCATGCAATAACTATTAGAGGAAAAGAGAGGCCGTAAGTATAAAGAAGAGCAAGGAGAGGTATATGAAAGGGCTGGAGGAGGAAAGCAAAAGGAAAAATGTTGAAATTATATTATAATCTCAAAAGTAAAGTTAAATTTAAAAAAGAAAAAAATATAATTAGTTCTGGAAAGAAGAACGTCCATCTGTTTCCTCATGACTTCATGTATGTTAACTTTAGATGCACGTAACTCTATAGTTAGGGATATGGTGCCACACACTCTAGGAAGATGAGTTCTACTTGAAGAGGGCACACATACAAGAGAATAGAAAGGCAGCACTCCAGGGAGCTTCTCGATCTCACTCCATTTCTCTCATTCAAATACGAATACAGTGGTGGTCCAGGTTGTTAGGGTCAACAGCCTCTTCACAAACGTCACAAAACCATCACTTCACTCTCTCTCATTTTTTTCCCACCCAGCATTTTAATTGGTCATCTTCTTGATGGAAAGGGCAGAGAGAGTGAGATGTGAGCCTGAGAAAACCAAAAGTAGCCTCTTATAATCTCTGTAGTGACAAAGCCACAGAACCTATCAGCTTTTGAACAAACTGCTGGTGCCATTCAAAAGGTGAGGAGGACTGTGTCTAGACTTTTCTCTTTTCCTTTAATTAAGATGAACTAATCAAGGGACCAAAGAATGGAGTTTTGTTTGATGATTATTTTTGACTCTTGGCTCTACTTTATTTGTAGAAATCTGTTTAACTAGTCACCCTTTGCTCTTGTCTAAATGCTATTTGATCTGAAGACACCCTCACCAACCTGTCTTTCTTCCTGTTGTAGTCTCTGTTCTGATAGCTTTGGGAGCCTGGCAGTGTGTGTCAGATTGTAGGACTTCAAGTTTCTGCCTCACCTGCTTTTTTTTGTTTAAAGCAAATTTTCTGTCTGTTTTTAATTATTACAATTTTTAGTCAATGCATTTTGAACATGATTTTTCCTATCACCCTGATCTTCCTACTGCCCGCCTCCCCAACTCCATGTTTTCTCTCCTCAAAACAAAACAAACAACAAAATAAACACACACACACACACACACACACACAAACCAAACAAGACAAAACTTCACAACAAAACAAAAAGAAAGCGAAAACGTTTCATAAAAAATACATGGACTTTGTTTTGTATTGGCCAGCTACTCTTAAGCATAAAGCCTACCCTGAAATATGGCAGATACACCCAGTGACACTCCACTAGAGAAAATTGATTTTTCCCTTTCCCAAGCAGCTATCAATTTCAAGAAACTTCTTCGTTGGGGTGGGATCCTGTGTCTATTTCCCCTTTCTCAGTGGTGGGACCACATCTAGCCAGAACCTGTGTATGCCTTGAGCATGTAGCTGTAGTTTCTTTGAGTTCATATGTGCATCAGTACACATGATGTTGTGTCTGGAAGCTATGGTTGCTTTGGGGTCATCCACCAATTCTTTCTCTTATAATTGTTGTAGCTGCATAGATACCTGAGCCCTGATGAAAACATCCTATTTAGAACTGAGTGCCCCAAAGTCTTTCACTCTCTGCACATTGTCCAGATGTGAGTCTCTGTGTTATTGTCTAAGTCAAGAAGAAATTTCTCTCATGAGTACTGAGTACTGCATGAGGCACCAATCTATGGGTATCACAGAATGCCATTAGGAGTCTTTTTTTTTTTTTTTTTTTTTTATTACTTTAGGGATTGGAAAAAATTGCAGAACAGATTTGGAGGAGAAATAGCAGTTCTCTGAAACATAAGATGTTGATTCTGTAAATCATGGTTTTCTCAAGTGTGAAACAGGGATCATACAATATTTGCTTTGCATAGATTGATGAGAACCAACTAAATCCTAGATGAAGAGTGTAATCCCCATGTAAAGCAAGTAATGAGTGCACTGAGCATAGAGTGTCTTTCTCTCCTTTCTCCCTTTCTCTCTCTCTCTCTTTCTTTTTCATACACACATACATAGAGGACTTATTTACATACAGATAGGTATACATATGGGATGGGTCAAGACCACTCTAGCAGACATTTAGAACTACTAAAGTTTACCTTGTTCATAACAGACTCTGGGCCCTTGAAGAACACCTTCAAATAAGGTCTCTTCTGTTCTTTCATGAAGGATTCTGCCATTTGTACTTTACTTTTATTTTTACACTTATTTAGCTCAGAAGTGCGCCATCTCTTCCCTGAATTAGGACAAAGTTTTCAACTAGATAAGTAAGTGCCAGATTTCTCACTTCTTAGCCCATTACTGTCATGTACTTCTCTTCAAATTGGGCCTCACAGTAAATTTTTGCCTATTGTGGAGGCATATATTACAGTAGAAGTCTGTTTTCCAGGATCATGCACCTTCCTCCTTTGCTGATCCGTGTATTTCTATATGGTCATTGCATTACTTCAACAGCAACGTCCAACTCTGGCACCCTTACATATCACTCATTTCCAAAAGGTTCTCAGAATGTGGTCTCAGGACAACTGAGCAAGTAGCCAACCATAGCTATTAGAGGCAAAAATCTTCAAATTTCACTTGAATTTATCTAATTGGTAACTTGGAGACCCAGCATTCCATTTTAAAAGCCATCCTGATTGCTCTTGTACACACCCAAGTTTTGGACCCAGCATCATGGCTCAAAAAGCCATAGCAACCCTTCTTTCTCAGATGACCATTCTCCTTTATTTTCAAGATCTAACTCAATCATCCCAAACTTCAGGATTGGTTTTCTTATTCATTCTTCTTTCAGGAAGAGGATAAGAAATAATTGTCGATTTCTAAGTGTTACGACAAAGTAACTTTCCTTTCCCTGAGCTCAAGTTTTTTTGATAACATTTGAGATGTCATCTTGCAGAAGTGTTTATTTAGATGTTTATGCATTTATTAGGAAAAGGAAACTCCGTATAATCAGATAACTCATGAAAGTATATTGATATCAGGTAATGTTTCAAACTCCATTTAATTGGTTTCACTTTATTGATGGAGAAGCTGAAGCTCAGAGAGTCATGTGATTTGTTCAGGATCTGGGTAGCTTGGAGCAGACTCAGAACCAGAACTCAGGTTTGTTTGACCTCACAGATCAGATTCTGGAGCATTATATAATCTCCAAAATACAGAGAAGCTATGGTTTCCATGTTCCCATATGGCTCTATTTTTACTTCAAGAAAAGGAGAGTGAAAGGAAAATATTGTTTTCTTGTAGGTGATAAAGTCTACCTTAAATTCTTCACTAGGAAATGGTTGAAAGCTGTGTTATGGCTCAGCCTTCCTTCTCTTCCAGTCACATGATAAACTAGTTAATTCAAAATGACTAGTTGTAAAGTTTGCTACCAATAATACATGCTATTTACAATGTATTTTCATATGCATTGATAAAATTTCAATGTTATCCATATATGTAATGCCACTCTGAGATGCTTGTATTTTAATGTGTCTTTGTGAAGGGAAAGAAGCTGCTGTTGCCGCAAATGGACAAGAGATGATGCAAAGATTATAGCAGGGTTTTATGGAGTGAGAAGGTCATCCATACACTGCAGCAAGAAGAAAACATCATGCTATAAGGCCTCACAGTCATACAACACATATGGTGCATGTGCGGTGTGGTGGTGAGGACAGGTGAAGGAATCCATGGAAAACCTGTATCTTATTTCACAATAAAAAAATCCAGGAGATTTTCTGACAGGATCTTTTTTGTGTGCAGTGTGGTGAGACTCACTGTTCTTGATTGGTGACAATCAAGACACAATTAGAAGAGAATGTGGTCTATCCTCTCTACAAAGTAACCACTTTCAACTTTCAATAGCTCTGTTCTTTTTAAAACAAGGTGCCCGCGCTGTCAGTACAATACCCCGAATTTTGTTTTTAAGCAATGTTAGCTCATTTGCTATTCCAATCTCCATAAAGTAAAACATGTTATTCATTTTGTGCAATCACATTAACGATAAGTACCAGCATATTCAAGAAAGTATACAATTACCAGTCCATTAGCCCCCATTTTACTAAAGAAATTTCATTATGGCGTTTCTTTGAAAAAAAAAAAAAAAGCATGACCATTATGTACTTTTACTTATGTACTAGAAGATTGTGTCCTAAAAAATTAAGCACCACAGTTCTCCTTATTGGCTTCTTTTTGCATGCACTTTACAGAGACTACCTTAATGATTCATTTTTATATTTTGATTAAATTGTCTTAATTTAATTCATGGACAAACATCCCATAATCCTGGGGCCAATCAAGTGAGATTTTATTGTTATGAAGAAGAGTAATGGTTGAGATATTATATAACATTATTCCTTAAAGCATTTGAATATGCTAGCTCACTGGAGAAGGGAAATTGTCAGTAAGTCTAAAGGAAGAGACTTAGAGGATGAGGGACTTCATCACAATGAAGGCACAGCAGCAAAGGAAAGACAGAAAGTGAAATCATCATATTTGAGAAGGCCATAGTTGCAGTTACTTTTGAAATATCTCTTTATAAAATTTATTGTATTTTTATGTTATGGATATTTTGTCTGCATGTATGTTTGTTCAGGATATGCATACCTGGTGTCCATGAATGTCAGAAGAGGGCAATGAATCCCTCAAATCAGGATTATGAATGGTTATGAGCTACCATGTGTGAACTTCGAATTGAAACTGGGCCTTCTAGAAGAGTAGTAGCCAGTGCTCTTAACCATGAAGCCATCCCTCTAGTTCCGTAACCTTCTAGATTACATGTTCTAAGGGTTTTCTATTGGTAGTCAACTTTTTGTGTTTTCTCTGTTTGTTTGTTTGTTTGTTTGTTTTTTTAAACCTATAACTTGATTTATTTCTGTTTTACCTAGAACTACTGGATTCACATTGTCTCTGTAGATGTAGACAGCTATTAATCTTTGCTTCCTCATTCAATTCCCCATGTCTACTTGAATAAAAATTACCCAGCCTCTCTCTAGTATCTTTTTTCCCCTTTGAGACAGGGTTTCTCTGTGTAGCCCTGGCTGTCCCGAAATTCACTCTGTAGACCATGGTGGTCTCAAATTTATAGATTCACCTTATTATGCCTCCCAAGTGCTGGAATTAAAGATGTGTACCACCATTTTTCCTTCCCTGGTGTCTTATTGTATTAAAAAGTGTTTTTATTTAAGAGCTCATTAATGGGAGTGACAGGCTTATTTTCAATCACCACCAAATTCCCAAAGGTGAGGCACTGGGCAAGAGATTTCCCTCTTTGTGGAGGACTCTGCTGGTATGTAAAATGGTGATAAGGAATGTGTCTACTTCTAACGGAAGGTGTGAGGATTATCTGTTTATAACATCTGTAGGTAAAGCACAAAGTATGGTGTCTAGAACACGTTAAGTTTGTTGTGATAAGTGTTGTGTTTCTACAAGTGAATTTCAAAAATCTTTTCTCTTATTAACTAAAGTGGTAAGTAGATATGACAAGGGGTTTGTAAAGAGAAAGGATTGTGTACACTCATAGCCATAGCAAATATTGACCCAGATGTTCATCCAGAACGTTTGTATCAGCCTTTATCTTTTATAAATAGAACTGATCACAGTAGAGGAGCCTATTCTCATTCTCTAGTAGAGACTTGAGGTAGCAAATATTGAGCAGAGGATGGACTAAGATTTGGAGAATGATTTGATCTTGATTTGGATGGCTAAATTGCTTTCCTATGGTGTACTGGAGATTCTTGTCAGGTTTCTAAGTCCATGCTCCTGATTGTTATCATTGTGGGCTGTTTTGGTAAGCAGGCACACTCAACTGTATACAGTGTTCTAAAGATTCTCTTCTACAATCCTTTCCTGATGTCCAGAGTCTCTAAAATATTTACCAAGGCACAAGGAAAACCACCAGTCTCTGTCATGACTATTTTACATAATGTATACTAGTATCTGATTTTCTGTTCCTGAGTGACTCTAAATTTAGAATTCACAAAACAAAACTGATGGGCTATCTGAAAAAAAAAACCTCTCATTGCCACTTGATACATATTTATATCTATGTTGGGACATTATAGATTTCTACATTTTAACTTACTGGGTAAAGGAAACTTTTCTGAATATATCTATCTGGGATATTTCTCACAGAGCATATTAGATTTATAGTTCTTAAGAAGTCAGATGAAAAACTTCTGCAAACATGAATGTGTAGTTATAATTCAGATACAGTTCAGGAATCCCTAAGCATTGCTGAGCTTTTGGCAAAAGATCTGAGCTCTGTGAAGAAGAAGAATATGATTCCAAAGTAGAAAAGAAGATGAGCCAGCATATATTTGTATTCTAGTAAGAATACAGAGCTTAGGCTATAAATGGATTATCTTTTAGAGAGGGAAGGAAGACTAGAGCCATAGAGAGTCGAAGTGTGATGACAGCAGGTATTCCAGACTGCTAGCCTTGCAGGAAAGAAGGTACCCACCACTCTGCAGTACAGAAAAAAAAACCTTAGAGGCCAGACAATCTTCTTATTAGCCAGCACTAATACAGGATGAAGACTTCCACCAGCCAACAGACTCAAATAAGGTGGCATGAAGGAATAGCATTTAAAACTTTTATTTTCAGCCTGAAGTTCTGGTATTGTTATCTATCACATGAACTCACATACATAGATTTTTTTTCTTTCCTGCTTGAAAAATAACTTGTCATAGTTTACACGATACTGCAGAGCTAAGTCATAGGAAGAAAAAACAAGCCAACAAGCCAACAAGCAAACAAACAAACAAAAAACGTTTTCTGAACTGTGGAATTCTGAAGCTGATCTGTGAGAGAAAAGAATACTGATTCATTACTGAAGTCAAGGCTTGCCTCTCTAGATGTGGGTCTCCTGAGGCTCTTTCTGGTCTTACAGTTCATTTTAACAAATACGTGAAAGTTGTGGTTCTGTTGTGTAGGGGTTGGAAGCTGTGGAGGGAGAAACAGGCAGGAGGATAAGAAAGAAAGAGAAGATCAGATAAAATAACAGAGGCAACAGTAAAGACAGTTAAGATTCTTAACTGGGACTAAGGACAACTAGGCATCTTGCTATATCCGTGTGTGCCTGCATTAATCCCGTCTGTCATATTAGTTTGTTAGCATTGTTACACACAGAATGAGACACTGAACATTCTCATTATTTCTGACTCCCACATACTCTGAGGCTATGAAAGGAAAATAACTTTGCTTTATAGTTCTTTGTGCATTTTGGTTCAGCTCCTCACACTGTGGAACACTGAGGGAGCTAGAGAACCTCAGGAGATAAGACAAGGAAGGTAACTAACTGGTCATCATTTGCTGCTCTTCTTGTCTCACAATAGGCACTGGAGAATGCCTATTGAAGCAAACACAGATTGCTATAGGCATCTGGAGAAAATTCTGTAAATCTTTAATCACGGTGACACACATGCCATTTGTGGAAAGTCCCATTTTCCATTTACTGAGGATGTGCAAGCAGATGTTTGGAGGCACAGCTCTTATCTCTCATAGGCTCGGTCCTCATCATCACCTTGGCAAGAGTAGGGTCTTGGGTCAGTGCTTGAAATGTGTCAAGGTTTCGATATGTTAGTCCAATTTCCCAAATTCTCCTCTATCATCACTCCTTTGCTCCTTGAACATTTGAGAGTAGCTCAGAAAAAGGCAAAACAAAAATATCCACTACAAAAAAAAAACAGAGTCTGGAGATGGCATCCCAGTAGCTAGCTGCCTGCCAAGTGGGACCAATGATTATGAATAATAAATAATCACAAACATGCTTTTCAGGCTGAGTGACAGGGTCGATGACAGGAACTCTCAACAAGGCCAAGGGCTGAGCAAATCTCCTCTTGATTTCTCCACTGAGGATAATTTCATGCAAATCCAAGGACGCTGAGCTGCTGCTGCTAATCCACCATGTGTGGTGACTAATTTTATTAAGTGAAATACAAAAAAAAGAGAAAGATCTTTGCAGTAGAAGTGTATACAGATGATTGCCTTGGCCTAAATGCTGTGCCCTGTGGCTGTGTGCTGTGAGTCAGGCTGATTAGCTTGTCCTGCAGGCAGCTCCGGAGCACAGAGGCAGGGCCTGTGCCAATCTGCCTGGGGAAGACTTGTGAGCATAAGACTGAGTCCACTCTGCATCACTGGGAAAGTGGAAAACAACCACTTCTCTTGACTTTGAGGTAACCTTGCCACTGAGCAGATGTGTGCATGGTATTTGGAAAACTTTACTGTCCTTTAGCTAAAACCCACAAACACTAAAAATGTGAAAGTTACAATTTTACATAAGTCAGTGCACTTACTCCTGAGTTTTAGAAGGTAGAAACTCAACTGCCTGGAGAAAACAAATAGTTCACAGGACAGATGGGACCTGGTCATAAGTTGTCAGGCCTCTTGTTTATGCATATAAATTTCCACTCTAAAACAACTTAGTAAATCTAATTAAGTGCGGACTTCATCTGAGCCATTTTTTTCTCCAGTGTATTTCTCAAATACATGTACAAGAGATGTAAAAAAAATTACCAAAAGACATTCACAGGCAAATGTATTTATAATTGGTCAAATGTGAAAGCAACTCAAATATTTAGTAAAGGGAAAATGATTTGTTAAAATGTATAATAAGTATGTAGTAGCATGTTTCACATATATATAAAAAACAGAATACATATCTGCCAACAATATCAATGCCCTTCTCAATTATAAACTGACTCAGAAGAAAGCACACAAAAGTTAGATTGTAAGATGTCATTTATGTTAAGTTCAAGGACAAAGAAAATAGTATGGAGGTCAGAAGTAAGAATACTGGTTATTTCTTGAGGTGAGATACTATCTGAGAAGGGTCCAATGAGTGCTTTGGGATGCTGAAAATACTCAGCCTTTCACTTGGGATGTGGTTACACACATATACACGTTTGAGTAGCTGCATCAAAGGGAAGTCTACTGTAGAGCATATTGTGTATATTCAGTTAACTGTGTGTGTGCCATACCTTATTAAAAGCTAATAGGTTCTGAGAATGAAATAAACAATACAAAATGTAACGGTATCTGTATCAAATAATCAAAATACACACAAGCTACAAATTAGATTACTGGCAATGGATATATATCCTTAACCAATGTTTCTAAAGATCCACAGGTGAAACTACATCATATTTCTCCTTTTGAGGAAGGAATTGAGATAGCAAAAGATTAGATATTCAACCTTTTTCATATAAGGTGATGTTAAACAAACCGTTCTCAGGATTGTCAGAGTTTATATAATTGTATTAGTAAGTTTTGTGTCACTATAGTGGAATACCCGAGGTAGTGAACACTGTAAAGAGAAAAGATCTGTCTCATGACTTTACAGGTTCGATGTCCAAGATCAGACAGCTTCATTGGTTTAGCCTCTGATGAGGGCAACAAATTGTGGCACATCCTGATGGGGAACATATATTTGAAAGATTCATTGCAAAGCAAGAAGCCAAAAAGAAGAGAAATTGAAAGAAACAACAACAACAACAACAACAACAACAACAACAACACACACACACACACACACACACACACACACACACACACACACACACAGTCTCTCAGTTCCAGAATTCAAGGGCATCTGAATGACAAAAGTGCCTCCTGCCAAATAGAGGTTGCTCTGGCTCCCCAAGTAGTATCCGATTTCAAAGTAGTGCAGTGTGGAGGGTTAGATGGGGGTTCATAAATTAAGTCCAATCAAGGCAATTAACATTATATATTTAATTAATTAATTAATTAATTAATATTTATGTGAAAACAAAAATTTATTGATAAAAACTTGTCAGAATTATTAGATTGTTTTAGAGTGCATCATTTTAAAATTGAAAGTATAGTTTTTTCATGCCTTATTTTCTGATTATAGTTTACCCTTCCTCAATGCCTCCTAGTCCCTCTCCACTTTCCCAACCAACGAAATCCATATTTTTTTTTATTTCTTTCATTAGAATACAAATAAACATCTAGAAGTAATAAAAAGATAAAATATTTAGGAATTTAGTAATAATCTCTTCCACTAACCATTTTATTATTTTCACTAATGATGTTAATTTTTGCATTAAGAGTAACTAAACCCTTGTGACTTTCTCAAAGTGAGTTTCCTTGTAATGGAGCTAGTCGGAAAACATGAGTTGATCACCACAACCCGTGTCTGTGCCATATGATTTCTATGAGTGAGGGCATGAAAATAATATTAAAATAAGGCATATCGTGTACTGAGAAGTTCACATTTTTTAATGTAGTTGATGCTCCGAAAGCTATAAAAGAAGCAATTTTTCTGGCCTTCCATTTTCTAGCATGCAAATGCAGGGCCAGTATTTGGAAAGAGCTTTTCTAGTTTTCAAATACTGAGTCTATATTTCTATAGGCAATGGGGTACAGGTATGGAGATCTTTGAAAATATATACCCTAACTACATGTGTTTCTTCCCCACAAAGTTGGATGAATCCTTAGAGTTGATGTGTTGGAAGTGGGATGCACCGGGCTCATCGATAGAAACATGGGAAAGGGTGGCAGAGGGGAAACGTGGAGGACTGTATGTAAGATCTGTATGAAGGGTGAGGGATTGAGTCCTCAGCTGCTTTATCATGACGGATACAACAGAATAGTGGTGTCAACAGTCTGAACCTCATGAGGAGTCCAGGAGGGTATTCTTTTTGTCATTGCACCCTCAAAAGAAAGCACTGCAGGGAGTAGCATTTGTAGGTGCCTGACAGCTGTTTGCTGCTGGAGGCTAGAGTGAGAGGAGGGTGACGGTTAGTTACATAGCCAGACCTAGGCATGTGCATCATAGGAAGGAAGACCTCATGTATAACTGCAAAACACATGCTTGTACCACAGGTTTGATAGAGTGGAAGGAATATTTCTTTCTTTTTAACTTTTTTAAAAAAAATTACAGTAACTTTGGTTTGAAACAACAACTTTACCTTTCACAGAGTCTTTCAAAACAATAAAGTATTATAATCTATGAAAGAAGTAGAAAATTGTATTTTTTTTTAAACAAATGATACCAAAGGAATGGGCTAAAGGATTAGCTTGTGAATTTTGGGAAGCCCAGTGATGGGACAGGGTTGTGTTTGCCATGAGTATGAGTGAGAAAACACTACATTATGCTCTGAAGTCTAGGCTCTATCAAGTTTTTACAAACAACTTAATAGTTTTCATTAAAATATTTCATCAGCCCCAGAGGGAATCTGTTAAACCCAGTGAGGAGAAAGTTTTATGCTCATATTCGTATTATTCTGTCACGCTTCAAGTCATATTTCAGAGTAGTCATTAGGAGTTACAAAATGAATACTTCAGAGAAAAAACAAGACAGTGGAATTATTTTTTTTCCTTTAGGAATAGTTTAGTGCTGTTAGATGGAGATTTCTTGGAGACAGTATGCTCTTATTTGAGGCCTATAATAAGTCATATATCTGAAGTAAACATTTAAGCTTTAAGACAATCTGAAATGTAATTAGCATATAAGTTTTAAAAAGTACTACAAAATGCAATTCCACTTTTCCATCTCTAAAGTGTTTTTACTTTTTATTCACAGTGTAAAGACTGAACAAAGGCCTTGTACATTCTAGGCAACCATTCTACCACTGAACACAACTCCTCATATCAAAATCCTGTATGTGGAAATTGGCCCAGCAGTGTGAACTGAAAGAAATAGAATTATAGTACAATTGACATATTTCTAGGAACTGAAATTTTAAAGACTTAGAAACTAGAAATTACTACTAAAATATCAAAATACCCTCTTACTGAAAATGCACGTTTATCATGAACAAAAGTTCATTTTAAAGTAGCAACAACAACACGTGGATTTAAAGGGGAGTTTGAAATGGGGCATCTATATCATACTCCTCCATGTAAGGCTTAGAGATCTTTAAGGAATAAGGGGCAGAAAGATGGTAAGAGCCAGAGGCCCTGCCAGTGGTGGTGGATGACTGCAAATAAACAATGCAGGACCACTGCTCACATGAACTCACAACCATTATGGCAGCAGGCACAATATGTGAGCAAGCTCAAGCCAGAACAAATCCCAGTGTAGAAAGGGGAGTTAGTCATGAAATCCCACAGACAGCCAAAGAGCAATACGCAAGTGAGAGCTGCTGGGAGAAGGAGAGTCAGTTGTGTTTAAGAGCTTAGCCCTGGTAAGTTGACAATGTTCCAATAGTAGCCAATATTCAAGAATATATGGACAGCACCCATTGGACGTGATGGTTAAAATCAAATATTACAGAAATTCAGATGGGTAGCGAAGAGGACGTGGACCTGAGAGAAATGCTGAAAATGCATGAAGGTTTAAATATCTGAAAGATGTCGAACAGAGTGATAACTAATAATAGTTCACAATTAAAAGTCCCTCATGATCACAAGAAAATATAATCTCATAAAGCTCTTATGGTACTTGAAGACCCAGCTGATGGTTGATTAGAAGAAGGGCATTTCTGGTTTAGGTGCTCTAGAGTGGTAAATGCTCAAAGGATGTTGTAGGATCCTGACCCTGGTGCTATGTGAGAGATGAGAGAAGAGTTAACTTAAGACCTTTGGATAAAAGTCTGGATTTTAAATCTTAGTCGCAGCTTCCTCCCTCCCTCCCTTTTCCCCTCCCTCCTTCCCTCCTCCCCTCCCCCCTTTCTCCTTCCCTTCCTCCCTCCTTTCTTTCTCCTTCCCTCCTTCTCTCCCTTTCCTGATCTCTTTTTTTCTTTCTTCCTTTTTTGTCCCTTCTTCTCTCTTTATTTTCTTTATAGATTTAAGAATAATATATAACTCCTAAATAATTTAGGAGAATTAGATAGTCTACAAAAAGCTTCTAAAGTTTTTTTTGTCTCTAATATGAAAAAAAATACAATACAATGAGGCATATCTAGTTATGGCCATTATCAACTTATTGCCATGGAAATTTATTCATTCATTCATTCATCCTGAAACTCCAGAGAAGTTGAACATGGATACAAGGCTAGAACTTTGTAAGCAATTAATTTCTTTGTCATTTCATTGTCTAGAAAAATAGTTTAACAATAGGTTCTCACAGTGTCCTTGGTTACTATTGGTATGATTTGGGTGTGGTATGAACATAGCTCATGAACTCAAAGAATTTAAAACTGTTCTTTGGTCAATATGGAAAGCCAATCTAGTGTCATAGATCACTTTGGCACCATGGTTTATGTTATAGAGAAAGTGGTTGCACACTTAGTCTATTGACCAATAACAACATGCATCAGGTAACAGGCAGATTTTCACCTTCATTCTGTGAATTTTTATGTCCTTTTAAGGACACGTACAGTAGCAAGTCACTTGTTTATCTTAGAAGAGGAATACTTTGAGCTCATAGTGATTGAGTCCAGACTGCTGGAGCATTGGGGACTATACTGTGTCTGATAATTATCTTTTCACAGACGAAGGAACTAAGTCCCAAAATGAGTGATGTGAATCTTCTTGTGATTTAAGTTAACATATGACATTGCCATTTGCAGCTATCATGATTCTGTTGAAATAGCTAATTTATTTTAAATGACACTCATAGAAAGCTCAATTTTCCTAAGTACCATGCACTGTTGTTTTGACAAAATGACTTAATCATTAGTAAGTTGATAAGGATCTTTAGATGACTTCAGATACCTCCCCAGTGACAGTGTGACTCTAGCACTGGGGAAACAGGACAATTTCAATTCTTTACATATTATGATTTTCATTATTAGTCTGAGTTCGCTTTTATTTTATTACAAGTGTTAACTGAAAGGTGTAGAAGACATTAAACGTATTTCTGCCATTTACTTCCAGGCTGACAACCAGCAGCCATATGGACACTCAGTTGAAAGTCTTGTCAGATCTTTACACATGCATGCACCATGGGCTCTACTGTGGGTGATCATTCTTTCAGTCAGCGATTGCTGAATATTCAGGCATTCTGGGAGCAGGATTTAAGCAGTGGGATTTCTAACCAATGAAATGGAAATATAAGCTTAAAAAGTAACAGTCATGGGTTCTGGGGATTCAGTAGTAACAACATTTTTAAGAAACCTTATTTTCAACTTACCACAGACATCATGGTTCCCCAAAGTGTGCATTTTACTTGGATATACACTTTTTATCTTAAGCCAGGGTCATATATATATATATATATATACACATATATATATATGCATATATATAATAGATTATATATTGAAAACTATTATGACAGACTGATGTAAATCTAACCATTCAACCAACCACACCCATCTAATATGCATAGTATATTTAGTGCTGAGAAAACATACTTTTAAAATTATTTTGTGACATATTGAACTTTTATTATCAAATAAATTATGGAAGTAATTTGAATCCAGCAGATGGTTCAATCATTCATCAATTTCTTTCATCAAACTATATCAGATATCTCAGAATGATTCCAGATTTAAGTCATCCACTTCAAAACTTCCTAATTCACCTCATTCTTCAGTCATCTATCAAAAAGAGGCCATGAGGTATAGTGGAAATCTACAATCTAAATAAGCTCATTTAAAAGACACACAATCCAGATATTTTACTTATAAGCCATATGCCTAGACTGAGCAGATCTAGGGCTATACGAAGTTATTCCCAGCTCTAAATCCCCTTGTTACTTGCTGTTTCTCCTGGCCATAGTGTTCTGATCCATGGCAGTTTTCTCCTTCTCCTCCCTCCTCTCTTCCTTTCCTTCTACCTGCAACTGAAGTTGAACCTTCAGTTCCCACCTTTCTCTGTCCACTGCCCAATCACAGGCTCTTGACTTTTATTGATCAGTTAAATTGGGAAGAGGTTTCACAAGGCATTCCTTCAGTATGTGTGGATGTGATCGCTGGGGGCAACCTCATCTTGAAGAACCAGTATTTAGCATTAAAATACAAGCAACATCAGACTGATGCACTAGAATGAGAGAAGATAGGGAGAATGATTTGTAGAGAGGGTCAAAGTAGAACACAGGTGCTATAAACAGGAAAAATCAGGATATCAGAGACCTTAATGGGGGAAAGAGACGGGATAATACAGCAGAAGGAAGGAGACATAAAAAGAATAAGGATTTTGAGAAAAGCCACAGGGAATCATTATTTTATAAGCTTACTTCAAAATGCATGTAATCTTAAATGTATATTAATATAGTTATGTTAGTTTAGCCAAAAGTATGGCACATGGGGTGATAATGTTCCCCACAAGAGCCATAGACTAACAAGCCAAGTGCTAAGCCTGGCAATCATCCCTCTGAGTTGTTGTGCAAGGGAGCCCAGGAGGCTCCTGAAACACTTTAGGATACTGCCATTACCCTTTGTTACCTCCCACAACTTGAAGGCAAAACCTCATCGCTGAAGAGACCTTCTACTTCACACCCAGGGCTTGGAGGAAAGAAGCTAGAATTGGCCTGGAAGCTTCCTGCCTAAGGGCTATCTCATCATACCTGATGGTGTATGAAATCTGCCAAGGGAAGAACGTAAACAATCATCCTATGGAGGTGTGAAGTCTATACACACTATCATTACCATCTTGCAAAATATCTCTAAAGGTGCAATAGCAGCACCCGGATATAACTGCCACCTGTCTAATTGGACTTAAGGAATATTAAATGGTGTGGTGTGTGTGGATTCATACAAGGTACTGTAAGTATAGTCAACTGCTAATGCTAGAGAGGTCATGAACTCTAGAGAACCCACCAGAGCCATTTTTCTGAGCAGTGTAATTTCTTTTTTTTTTCATTTTTTATTGGATATTTTATTTACACTTCAGATGCCATCCCCTTTCCCCATTCCTCCCCCTTAGAAAGCCCCTATCCCATGCCTCCTTTTCCTTTTTGCATTTATACACTTTTTAAAATGTTAATCAAGAGCTTTATAAGTTTGGTAATGCTCAATCAGAGGTGTAACCCAATACCCAACCTAGATATATCAACTATCTTTGACTGGTGGAGATACGTGAATATCTGCCTCCCTGTCTACCCCTTCTTTCTCATCACCTAGCTTCTCCTCTCCTTCTCCTCCTCTCCTTACTCCTTCTCTTCCTCTCAGTTCTCCTCCCACTCTAATCATATTCTGAATATTTAGTCTTATGCACACAGGTAAGTGTAGCTCTCACTCTTCATCAAAGCTCCTGCTTGCAGCAGATGGAAACCATTACAGGAATCCAGGACTACTAAAAATGCATAAATTAAGTAACTGTGGGGTGCCCAACCCCAACTGATAGACCTACAAAGCAGCCCTTACATCTAATGTTTAGGGAAAACCATGGCGGATGGGTGAAAAGATTGTAATAGCCAGAGAACCATGACATTTTCTGCTTGCTGTTATACTCTTGCAATATGACTGCCTAAACAAGACTTGCATAAGGACAACACTAGCTGCTAAGAGAACATGGGTTGGGAGGATTTCACAAGGACCCACACCTAGATGAAGAACTACAAGCAACCGGTGAGAGAGAGGGGGAATTCGGTTTTCCCCAGGGATTATTAGTTTCATGATATGTTACCTGGTTCCGGTTGGTCAGCCCTAAACACAAGCAGCACTATCAGACTGAGTGCATGTCTATGCATATAGATATAGATAGGTATAGATATAGATGATATAGATAATATCGATGTTGTGAGTTTGAGAAGGTGTTTGTGGAGGGTATGTGAAGAGCTGCAGTGGGGTGAGGGAGGGGTAGAAATGGTGTAATATACCACTCACATGTGAAATCCTCAAACATTTAAATAAGGGAGCTAGGGCTTTGAAATAAGGCAGACACATCCTGGTTGTGTCACTTAGAAGCAGTAGGAAGATTTATTGACCTCTCACAGGATTATTTTCCTCTCCTGAAGTGGAGAAGTGAGCACCCACTGACCAGGACTATGTTTGGTAGACACTCTATAACAGTACATATTGTGCTGGGCAGTGGTGGCGCACACCTTTAATCCCAGCACTTGGGAGGCAGAGGCAGGCGGATTTCTGAGTTCGAGGCCAGCCTAGTCTACAGAGTGAGTTCCAGGACAGCCAGGACTACACAGAAAAACCCTATCTCGAAAAACAAACAAACAAAAAAACCAGTACATATTGTTATTATCTAATATATATATTATATCTAATATATTAGATATATATCTAATATAATATATATTATATTAGCTAATATATCATATCTAATCATATTATCTAATATATTAGATAAATGATTAGACTTCCTTGGAGGGGTATTTTATTGAGCTTCATATAGTGAATGCTCTACAGCCTCTCCTGCCCACTTTATCATTCTAGAAGAAAACCATTAAGCTTCCACCTTATTGAAAACATGTTTCTTGGAGCTACAATCCAGGATTAGAATGAACATACGTATCTCTGTCTAAAAACAACTCCCATGGAAGCCCACAAACCATCAGGTACTTATTTCTGAGCTAGTCTTACATTAACCCCAACTCTTTTCCACACATCGAAGAAGGCAGACTATAAAAACTTTTTTCAGTTTTGTTTAATTTTCTTAAAGCTCCTTCATCTTTTTATCTGTACAGCATTATAGGCATAATTATAAGATGAAGGTCTATGAAGGTCTAGAGTGTTCTCACTTGTCTCAAACTTTGTAGATCCAAATAAACCCAAACAGATCATATCTAAAGCACAGATGTTACAAAGCAGTTTACATATTCCACTTTCTTCATGGAAACAATCTCAGTTTTCCCTCACACTAATGTGTGATCTAGAATATGACATCTTTTTGGACAGTTTGAGGGCCCCCATACCCACTAACTTTCTTTAAAATCTGACAAATGAAAAATAACATTTTGTAGGAGGAGATAAGGAAGTTGGGTGTCTATTATTATACCTCTTTCTTTATGGGCTTCTCATTGATGGTGTCAGATGGGTTCATCTGTTACTTCATCTTTTTACTTTAAATTCTCCACCAATATTTCTAGTCTCATATGGTATCATGTGCACACTGCTTTCCTAAATATTTTCTGTCTTCAATGAGTCTCCTAACTGAAATTTATGAAATTAATCTACCTTGGATGTGATATCTAAGCCTTTTTCCTGGCTCATGTAAGAAGTACAAATGTCCAGAGTATTAAGGAAGGACTTTGAATTTGAAAATTACTTCTAGATTTGGAAAAAAAAGATCATTTAGACTTTGGTGCTTCTTCATTTGAGGTGCATATCCACCACAGAGAAACAAGTCAGCTTAGCCCTAGGTCTAAGCCTGAACATTTTGTTAGGGTTTGAACTGGTGGAACTTTGCACAAAATTGTATCATCATAGAAACATTGGGAGAACTGCATAGCCATTATTCAGTCTATTCTCTTTGTTTTCATGAAGTCCCTAATCCTAGAACCCTTTTGGAGAATCGTGTTTCAGTTTTTCTAGTTCTTTTTCTACAGTTATTAGGAACAGATGACTGTATGAATGCCCATAGTTGGATGCAGCTCTGTGATTTGTTAGTATTGTAATCTGAGACATTACTTAGCCTCAATGTTGAAAACAGTAGATATCACATTTGCTATAGAAATAGAGGGGTTAATCAATGCTGACTGATGTTATAACTCATGACCCATATATTGTAGTTCTAGATGACCCATCCACCAAGTCCCTTTCATGTTCATGGCCATTCCAATTCACTTGAGTACCTAGTTACTGCTTAGCTTTATAGAAGACCGAAATATCAACTTTGAACTTCAGATCCTCCTGTGGAATCAGCTGAGGATGCTGTGCAACTGACACATAATTCTATTTCTCTCTTTTCCTAGTACTATTTAAAAAGAAATCATATCTTGTTAAATGGCAACAAGTGTCAGGCACTTGGGAAAGTTTAGCAAGATATACATATATACTCCAAAGGGCAAATAATGGATATTTACAATACTCACAGGGAACCACACCAGTGAGTGAGGTTGTTAATGATAAATTAGCTTGCAATGAAAGGACACACTTTCCAAAGCTATATTATTGTATCTTGTGTCTCAAGGCATAATAAAAGAAAATGCCTGGCAGGCTGTTTATTTTTATTTTTTTTCCATTCTGGAGGCGACACATTTGATGCACTTTGGACTCATGATCCTGACTTCTTTCTTTTCTTTCCAACTCAGGAATGAAATACAATACAAATCTTATACTTACATCACAACTGTGCTTTAGAATGATCTGTAGAATGATATTAATATAGGTTCTTCAATTTCACAAATTCACAAAAGATTTTTGCATCAGGATAAATCATAAACAAATTTAACAATACTTGACTTAAATATTTAGGTACTGAAATTAGCATTCATACTTAAAGGAATCAAGATTTTTGGACTCTTGAAAATGTTAATATTTTTTCATGTTGGAAGGACATGTGGTTGAGCATTATAAATTAGACTGCGTTCCTTCATAATTCACAAAATTCACTCCAACTTCCAGTACCTCCTTTGTATATAAAGACAAGAACTTTATTGGTTTCATTAAATAAAAATGAAGCTACTAACTGAGCCTTCTTCTAATCTAACAAAAGCGTTATTTGAAGAGGTGATTATGACGTCCTGAGAGAGTTACTAGGCATGCATAGACATTGACCAAACCTCATGAAGAGGCAGCAAGAGAGCAATTATGGACAAGGCGTGATTAGACAGTAAAAAGTAATGCTGCTGATACCCTGAATAGAACTGTAAGAAAAAGAAAATTCAGTTGTTTAAGCCCTTAGCAAATTAATGCATTATATAAAAATAATGCTATGTGAGGGCGTAGGTGAAGATCTACTGATGCAATTGAGGACCAAGCTGAACTCAGTGCTATCTCAGCTGCAAGATTCCATGCAAAGACCATCAAATCCCCACTGCAACTGCATTTTAGTCCCCCTTCTCTCTGTTTATCTCCACTTCTTCCTCTGTCTTAGATGTTCTGACAGCACATCAACAAATTTCCTGTACACACACATCCATCACAGCGTTCATTTCCGGAAGGCATGCCTTAAGAGCGACAAGTCAACCTGATAAGGAATGCATGGGACACAGTGAGCATCTATGGAACAATTGCTCTCAATTCCAGATGTAGCTCCATTATTCCCGGGTTTTGTACACATGAAGTTGTATAAATAATCAACTGATCAATTCATTAATATAATACCATTTGTGTGAATTCTTTTCACCTGCATCCTAGCTTTCTAAAATGACATTTAAATGAGATTTCAGAATCAGATTTAGCTTGATAGAGAAAAAAAATGTAGAGAATAACCTATGGCATCCCCCTCAAACTCTTGTCATGGAGAAAATAAAAAGTGTAATGCAACATCACTCACATAGAACCACTTCATTCTATTTTAAGTTAAATATTTTGTAGTCAATAATGAATTTTACACACTGTACCCATTTTCCTGATTTCCTGGTTCATCTCTAGTCAATTCTCATGTGGTTTAATGACTGCAAGGACCAGAAGTACCAAAATATACTAGAGATATTTGACAAATATAACAATTGCTTACAGGTACAATTTTTAACCAAATTTAATTACTTTATATCTATATACTACAACCAATAAGACACAGAGAAAATCGATATAATACTTGTAATTATTAGACATTTATGTATGTCTATGATTCTGTAATCTTTTGTGGTTCAAGAAAGAAAGAAAGAAAAAGAAGCAGAGTAAGCAAGACAGGACTGAGGTATGTTTCTGTGAACCTTCTTCATGATAATTCTTTCTGACTTTTATAAATAAGCAGGTCATTATGAAGATTCTTCCAGACAGCTGCTTGAGGAAAGAAAAAAGACTTTGGAGAATGAAATGAAGGCTGAGTTCTTCAGAAGAGAAAGGAGATGGAGGTTTAAATATTTTTGGTAGAACTTAACCACAGGGACTTAGAACTTTCTGTTGTTAAAAAAAAATGGATTCTTTCCTTAAATCTTGTCACGTTTTGCTTTCCCATCTCTAGTAGGTCTTTGCTCATGTATTTTATGTTTAAGCATCAATTCCCTCATGCATTCTTTAAGTTTCAAACATCACCATCCATCACAACAGACCTATCAGCTAATTTTTCTTTATACCATTTATTTGGATATGGCAAAATTACATATTTCACTCATTTTCATTGTCTATTGTCCCTCAATAAAATGTAAGTGCTGCTTTTCTTTACTTTAGGCTTCACTGTACTAGTGGTATCCAGCGCTGGGTTTCATAGCCAGTGTTTAATAATAAATAGTGATGGAATAAAATAGCCCCTGTAAGATGTAAGTTCATCTCTGGATGGTGAGCGTTCCTGGAAAATGTCTGAGTTGTCTTGCAGAGTGCAGTGGAGAAGGAGTTGAAGAGGAGACTATTCTAAACTTAAAGGAAAATAAAGTACTTCATGCTTTCAACGGTTAAGAGTTATGTTTTTTGAATTAACTTTTGTGAAAGGGTTATGCAAATAAGGTTTGAATTAACTACCAATTCAGGTTAATCGTGTTTAGAGTCATTCATGGAGCTAATCAAATCTAAGACGGTAATGATAACCGTGCAAAAGGAATAACATTCTGTTATCTGCCATCGGAAAGAGGTCCTTTCGTCTTCACTCCTCTGAAACAGTTTTATTGAGATTATTTAACCTTGCATAATTAGCATAGATTTCTTGTTTCCGTGTTTGGAGAAGTTTGAATTTCTATAATTTATTTATTTTACCACTCGTTCTTCAATCTTGTCTCAGAACAAGGGAAAATACATATTTCTGAATTTGAAATTTGTCAAGAAAAATAGAGCATACCTCTTCCATTCTGACTGTTAAAAAAGTCATATTAACCCCATATCACCCTCAAAGCAGACCAGAAATGTGAACATCCAGTTTGGTGTTTTTTCTAATTCTTCTGGAAATTTGATGACTAAATCTTCCAATAAAAATTTACCATCTCAATCCTCATCCCTACGGAATTCTGCCTGCAGTTTCAGAAACATGAGCCCCTGGAACCCCTTCATGAGAGCAAGCGAAACTGCTCAACGTCACAGAAGACCTTAACATTCTATTCTTGCTGTCAAAGACAAAATTCATGGGGACACTGGAATGACATCACAGCCATTCTGTACACTAATGAGAACCAGAAGCAGAGTCTGCTCACGCTGCTGACAAGGGTTTCCAACCTTAGCAAGAAAGCCTTGTCCAAGTCTTGTCCTTGTCTTCCCTTGATGCTCCTTGCACTTTTTACTTCAGCGTATTCAGTAACTTCTTGCAGCCATAACATCCCATGCTCCTGCAAACTGATCAGCTCTCATCTCCGACTGAGTTCTTTTTATTTGTAAATGTGCATGTGTGCGTGTGTCTGTCTGTCTGTCTGTCTGTCTGTCTGTTTCTGAGGGTGCGTGTGTCTCTGTCTGTGTGTGTCTTTGTGGGTAGGCACCTGTGCATGCAAATGACTGTGAAGGTCAGAAAGGCACCATCAGATCAACTGGAGTTGGGATTACAGGTGATTAAGGTCCTTTGGAGATACAGCGAGTGCTCTTAAGCACCAAACCAGCTCTCCAGCCTCTTAGGTGTAATCTTTTGACTAAATTATTTACTTCCTTTTTGGAAAATTTGCATTAGGGCAATTGAGCAAGAATCTCTCTAGTCTTAATGCTTTCTCTCACTTTGTAAGTTTATAACCTCTAAGCTGTTCTCCCCCCCCCCCTCCCTTTTTCAACAGCTCTCTTTTCCTGTTGGGTTCAGACATGAGTCCAGTTTCTCTTCCCAGAGGATAGAATTGACCTTTATTACAATTCTTTGAGATAACATTTTCCTTGCTGCTTTAAACAATATCACAAAAATTTCTTTTTTTAGTGATAGGCAGGTAAACACAGAAATCAGTTGAGGTCTTCTTGGAGTATGGAAAGGAGTGGACATTGAGTCCCACTCACTCGTAGCAGCAGGATTCTTTGAGGATGGTTGCAGAGAATCATGGAGTTGGCCTGCTCTAGCTGCCTTGAGAGGTAAGGTTGAGCCTGCAGATCCCAGGACACTTCGTGTGTCTTTCAGTTCCTGAGAACCCAAGGCACCATCTCAGGGGAGGGAAGCATACAGCCCTACTGTGTGACAATGTGTTTCATTGAGCTTGGTCAAGCATGTAGAACTTAGTTGAACATTTAATGTTAGACACTTATCTCTTATACCCTGTCAGGTTTGCAAAGCAGTATTATATTCTATCATGGTAATTGTATAAAAAGTCTGATTCTTTGAAGTAACTTGTCTAAGTCTCGGTTTTGCTGAGACTCCTCTAGCCCAGCCTGATTCATTCTCACCAACCTCATCAGGAGACACCAGTTTGGTCCATAATCTCTGTCGCTGACAGATAGTGATTTTAGAGACCACAGTGGCGGGAGGAACTGTCTCAACCTCTACTCCTTCCTATTGCGAAGTCATAAACTCTCCAAATTCCTGCAAGAAGAGCTCAGCTTTCATTAGTACCAAGTTTCAGAGATTTAAAACAATAGTCTGTCTCTGAAGAAATTTTATGTAGATTAGAAAACATCCCTGTCTTCTTGAAACTAGAGGTAGTTATTCTAGTTGTAAAAAGCTGGCTGATGTATCTCTTGGGACTCAGCAAGACCTGAACTCAATTGTCTAGGAATTTCCTGCTCTGCTTTTCCCTGTATGCTTTTTCTGACGTTACAGTCTCATCACAGAATAGTTTAAACAAAGAAAGCATAATCCTGAGGATAGAATCCTTGTATCTCAGGCTGTGATAAATTTCTGATAGACATGGTTGACTTCTAAATGCTACAGGTCTGAGCTTAAGCCTTTTAAAAACCATACACTTAATTTTGTCTTCTGAGAGCCTCTTTATTTTATACAAATAAGCACAATATCCCAAAAATCTTTAATGTATTATATATGTGTATACATATATTCATAGCAAAATACTAGTGGTATGTGTTTCTAAAACTTCACCAATAAAATAAAATTGTTCTTGTTGTATCTCACAATGTAATTGGTATAGAGAATAGTCAAGAAACCTTTAAAAATGTTTTAAAAGTCAGACAATTTTGTTTTGGTACTATTGATGGTAAAAAAAACCCCCAGAAATTAAAAATGAAGATGGTTTGTAAAAATGGTGCTGTTGTTTCCAGGGAGGTGATTCCACTAAGTGACATCAAGGGAAGCAATTGCTTTAGGGATGGTACTTCTTTGCTGGACTATGGGGTACCTAAGAAACTACACAGCTTCAAATGAATTTGGATGGCAAGATGTCATTTAATTTCTTCCTTGAGCACTCATGCTGCTAAGAATCCAGAGGAGACAACTTATTATGGGACAGATCTAAGAAGGGAATTTTTGTTAAGATTAGGAAGGTATTTTCTTGCAAATAAAGTCTTTAAAGTACACATTTTTTTAATGCTCAAAATTATTGACCCGAGGAATTGAAAGGCTATGTATGTTATTTATATCTTCTTAGCAGATTACCTCAATATTTAGGGAGGGACTTAAAGATAAAAAGGGGTTAATTTGCTCACAATCAGGCATTCCTTCATTTGGCATGACTAAGCTGTTTAATTTTTTAACTGAGTGAAGTAATAATTTCTGTGGCTGAGATCATCTTGTGCTTTGCCTATGGCTGGAAGGTATATGATGGTCTTATTCACATAGTTGATGACTGTATTAGTTGGCTTTAATAGTCAACATGACTCACTTTGGATAATTAGTCATCTGAGAGGAAAAACATGCTTGAAGAATTGATTATAGTATGCTGGTTTGTGAGACTGTACTTGTAGGGTTTGTCTTGATTATTAATTGGTGCTGGAAATACAGCCTACTGTGGGTAGGATCATCCATCGGAAGAAAGATATCTAGGAATGAGCCCCAGAGCAAGTCAGCTAGCATTATTTTTTTATAGTTTCTGCTTGAGTTTCAGTTTGGGCTTTTCTCATTGGTGGACTTACTTGTACATGTAAGATGAACCAAACCTTTCCTCCTTCCTAACTTGCTTTTGTTTAGAGAATTTTCTTTCAGCAACAAACCAAGAAACTAGAACACTGACAGAAGCCAGTTGTCTTCCAGGTCATGATTCCCTAGCCTGGAAGCTCTTGCTTCTTTAGTGTACAACATTTTTTTCAGTAATTTTTTTGCTAATGCAATTATTTGTATACTAATGTTTTATTGATTGAAATATTCCACATGGCCAAATCCAAAATGTGAGAGATTTCATAAGGCTGTAGGTCCAGGCAAGCAAGATCTATTGGGAACTGGTTCTAGAATGATATAGCAAAGAGGCACATACAGTCAATTTCATTATTTATAGATTCAATTTTTTTGCTAATTTACCTACTTGCTAAAATTTGTTTGCAAATCCCTAAGAAAACTCAATATTATATGATTAAGCATAGGTAAATGCAGAGCTAAGAAAATTTTGAGTTGAGTGACATATATACCCAGTGAGGTTGAAGGATGACATTCTACTTTCTAATTTCAGTTTATACTGTAAAGATTATATTGCCCAATGCACTTAGTCATACAACTTCCATAATATTTTACACAAGAGAAAACATGAATTATTTTTAATTATTTAATTAAAATATAATTACATACTTTTCCTACTCTTTCTCCCCCTCTATATCTTTCCTTGTTCTCTCAAACTCATGGCTTCTTTTTCTTTAATAATATACATATAATGTAAATACATATATATACATAACCTACTGAATTCATTAAATGTTGCTTGTATACATATGTTTTGTGGGCTGTGTGAGACACCCATTACTAGCTGAGGAGCTGGAGGTAGTTAATGATTATTGACAAAGGGATAATTGGTTTTCCCCAGGATGAGTTCTATAGTGGTTATCTAATACCAAGTATAAGTGTTTAGTCAACACCAAGTAGTTCAACTTATATATTTTTGTTGATAATATATCTCTTTAATAAGACCTCAAGCACAAGGCTTAAATCCTGATTAGTGTGTGTAGCCACCATAAGGCTGTGATCTGTTTTGTAGAAGAAAATATATGTGCTAGATAAGTGTTATTTAGGATTGAATTTTTGTACAATTTCCTAGAGGCAAATACTGAGAAATGTATTTGTCTAGTGAAATTATATTACACCTTTGTAGAAGTGATTATACAGAATTATAGATAGTATTCTGATAGGAAAAATGAGGAAAATGATATTTATTTAATTAAAATAATGAGAAAAGATTATGAAGGTTCTGTTTGGCAGAAATTGGAGTAAATTTAACTGGGAGAGAGGAAGTTTGGGAAATTTTAAAAGCATACATATACATATATCATACACACACACATATGCCTATATCATTAGGATTTCATACAGTTCTGGCATCAAATGTTAACAACTA
Organism: Arvicanthis niloticus; assembly: GCF_011762505.2. Lineage (NCBI taxonomy): Eukaryota > Metazoa > Chordata > Mammalia > Rodentia > Muridae > Arvicanthis > Arvicanthis niloticus. Next base: position 72,814,027 of record NC_047664.1, on the reverse strand, counting down.
CCTACCATTTACTGATCATTTCATGTCCTCCTTTAAGCTGGGATAGACAGTTGATAACCTCTGAGCAGAAAAGTAATGAACTCAGAGCTAGGCTATGATCGAAGGTTCTGTTTGGCAGAAATTGGATTAAATTTAACTGGGAGAGAAATAGCTACAAGGGGATGCTAAAAGAAGGGCTAACACTATCCCAATGGAAAGCTTATAGGTTAAAAGAGCATCTAGACCTTCTAAGAGGATCATGGTTCCGCAGACACTGGGGAGTTCTAATCCATAGCATTGTAGAGTGAGTTGAAGCACACAGGAATCACAGAAAAACAATGAATTTTTAGTTTATCTGAAAAGCCCAAGTTAGGGTCATAAGCTGTGGTTCTAAAGCCAGAGGTTTAAGTAGGGCTTTCCGATCTGGTCCTGTGTAGAATCATTGTATTGTTGGTAGACCCTTTGGAGACATGCAATGGAGGTTTGGTGATTCAGGAGAGCCTAATCTTGGTGTGTATTTTGGATCTAGTTGTAGAGGGGCAGTTATGGGATTTTGATTAAAGATGGCATTACAAAACTGGACCAATTAGAGAATCAAGTAAGAAGCTTTAATGATGCCTTGACTAGACTGGAAAAACAAGAATGGAGTAGAGGGGACATTGAGACCTGACAACGTATATGAAGGAAAGGCTCCCTGGATGATGACAAAGTCCTTAAAAACAACGAAGAAGCTGTTTCAGGAATTTAAGAATGAAAGGACAGGTTTTCAGAGGCATCTAAGAAATGGTGGATGAAGATGAATAACTGAGAACTTGTATTCAGGATAGAAAATCATCTTGAAGAGGCATCAATTGAAGATTGATGTGTTTGAGGGTAGCAGAAGTTGAATAATGTAGTGCCTTTGTATTTGATCAGAGTAAGTGACTGGACAGCTGGTCAGGCTGAAATTTTAAAATACGAAGAATTCTTAACTTCATATATGAGCAGTTTAAATACCTGGTAAGAAGACCTAATTTCGGTAAGAAGGGTAATTCTTGGACCGAGGTGGTAGAATTGAAGAAGATGCACAAAAAGCACCAGGGATAAGGAACAGATTCTGAGGGAATAAGATGCAAAGAAATAAAACTGTATAGTCTAGGGGTTAAGTTAGGAAGCTTATCCTGCTTTTTAATTTTGAAGATAAGTTAATTTCCAGGTATGATTAATATATTAGTCAGGGCAACTTGTGCTGTGATAAGACACCAGGGCAAAAAGCAAATGAGGGGGGAAATGATTTATTGGCTACTTCCACATCAATGTTCATCACTGGAGGAAGTCAGGACAGGAACTCAAGCAGGGCAGGAACCAGGAGGTGGGAGCTGATGCAGAGGCCATGGAGGTGTGTACTTACAGACCTGCTTTCTTCTCTCTGATGACTTTAGCTTGTGTCAAGCTATCATAAAAATAGTCTATGAATATTTTGTGAAATTGATACACAAACACATCACTGCCAAGCCACAGCTTTTCCTTTCTTGTTCATCCCAAGATCACACAAGACATCACACTATGAAAGTTTAGAAACCTTAAAATCCCACAGTATGTTAGTGAGTGTTTTGTGTTTCTGTTGCCACAGAAAACATCATGACCAGGAAGCACGTTGGAGAGGAAAGGGTTTATTCAGCTTATACTTCCACACTGATTTTCATCACCAAAGAAAGTCAGGATAGGAACTCACACAGGGCAGGAACTTGGAAGGCAGGAGCTGATGCAGAGGCCATGGAGGGGAGCTGCTTACCAGATTACTCCCCTTGGCTTACTAAGCTTGCTTTCTTATAGAATTCAGGACTGACCAGCCCAGGGATAGCACCACCCACCATAGGCCCTCCAATGCTTGATCACTAATTGAGAAAATGCCTTACAGCTGCATCTCATGGAGGCATTTCCTCAAAGGAGGCTCTTTCTCTGTGATAACTACATCCGGCCTCACAAATTTAAATGCTTCCAAACTTCAGTCTCTTTTTTAAAAAAGTATTTTTTTTTAAATCCAAAGTCTTAACTGTGAGCTTCTATAAAATAAAAATAAATACATTAAATACTTTCTTACTTCATGAGGGAAGAACCAGGGTACAGCCTCGATCAGATCAAAGCAAAACCCCCAACAGTGTAAATAACTCAATGTCCCATGTCTAGATCATTCAGGGTCTCTGGGTTCCTCCAAGGGGTTTGGATAATTTCTCTGACTTTGCCTTCTACAGTACACATAGCTTGTCTTCTAGACTCTAGTTTCCTCCACTCCACCATTGCTTCTTCTCTTCTTGGTCATCTCACAATACAGGCATCTCCAAAATGTTGGGTTCTCACCATCAGCATCTCCTAGGCTCTCTTTAGGGTCTCCAACCCTACCAAATAGCACCAAGCTACTCTCCATGACCCCTTCAAGCTTGAAGAATTGACATCATCATGGTGACTTTTATGCAACCATGTTCTGCTGTCAGCACAAGGTATAACCTTGGTGGCTTTTGAAACACAGCTTCTAGTGCTCATCCCGAGGAAACACTTTTCAGAAGATTTCACCTCTTTGATGCTGCTCTCTTCTTTGTCTCAGGTAACTCTTCATGCCTAGCAGATCAGCATTTACTTATTTATTTATCCCAGCAAAGACTTTACTCTAGTGGTTCTGATCTCTTGATAATCACAGCTGATTCGTTAGCTCCTACTGATCAAACTTTTTATTCTTCACCCAAATGGCCCAGTAGAGTCTTGCTTTCCTTCTGAAACTTTGTAAGTCAGAACTCTATTGCCTGTACGGATTCAATATTTTCATATTTCCATCTCCTTCAGAGCAGCCTGCTCTATCAACCCTTAATAGCTTTTTTAGCCTAAAATTCCAGTGTCCTTCCTCAAATAACATCATCAGGTCAGGCACAGCAATACCCCACCATCCTGGTACCAAGTTCTGTTTTAGTTAGGGTTACTATTACTGTGATGAAACATCTTAAGCTGGGAGGAAAACTGGGAAGGAGAGGGTTTGTTTGGATTGAACTTCAAGACTTGCAAAAATTGCAATACAAATATTGAATTTATCAAAGAACTGAATATTCGTTTGAGTCTTCCACCCTGATGCAGAAGCCACATATTGTGTTTGGGACACTCAAGACTCGTAGACTTGGGTACTGCACAAGATACAAAAGCAGAGTTTTGTCTTTTATTGGGCATAAACTGTAGGATAATTTACTTACTCTACATCATTTAAATATCATTAAAGCATCTTGATAGCATAAGGGAAGCAGGATTAATTTGTGTGAACCCAGAAAGGAAATAGGGGATTTGAAGAAGGCATAGGAACCACTTGTATGATTTTAGTAGAGAGCTGAGGCTGATTTATGGGATCTGATGTTGAAGTCTTGTTTATTTAGGGCTGGGATGTGACTTGGTGCTAAAGCACTTGCCTAGGACATAAAACGTCCTCATCACAATTTCTTCTCCACCCCTACAAAGAATTACTTCTAAATTGTGTATCAAGAAGAGAGTAGACTAAGCTAGTAAATGGTGCTTAAGGATAGTTTTTTCTTCTCATCCCTTGACAGCTTTTAATTTTCTAGGTGTATATCAACTGGAAATTCAGACCTTAACTGAGTAAATGGTTCTTCTATACACATTATAATATTTCAAACTAAAATAATAAATCACTGTTATTCTCAGTTTTACCTATATTGGCCATACACAATCCTAGACTATATAATAGGCAAGGAGTTTTTCTTCCTAATACCAAATGTCAGCCCTGAAAACATATACACACAAGTAACATAATACAAGCTAATCATGCTGTATTTATATATTCATTGTAACAACAATTAAAGAAAAATAGAGCATGAATGTGTTTGAGAGCAAGGAGGTTAAACAGAATAAATTGTAAACTGGAAAATAAAGAAGAATATGATGTAATTATATCATGCTCTTAAAAAATAAAAATTACAAATGCCTTTATTCCTGAGGTACATATTCTTAGCAACTGTCTTACTGTACAATGTAGTAAATAAAAAAAAACCCTGCATGCATGTAGATCTATGTAAATCTTGGTTATGTATCTATAGCAGTGTTCTGTGGCATGACTACATGTTCTTCAGTTTTCTTGGTGATGTATATTAAGTCATTTTCACCTTTTTTCATTACTAAAACAATGCAATAATAAGCATATATTCAAATTTACTTTAAACATGTATATGAGAATAGAACCTTTGTATCTAAGAATGCATAAATTTCATTTATTAGCTGTGACCTAGTTGCTTTTCAAAGCACTTTTATTCTGTGCATGTTCCCTGCTGTGTGATATGGAAGCTCCAGTAGTGAATATATTATTAGAGATTTTTATCAATCAGATCAGTATAAGTACACACAACTCAATTACCAAGAGTGTTGACTATTTTATGCCTGTTTGCCTCTAGATTTCTTTAATTCTCATCAGAAATCTGAGTAATACCTTTTTTTTTTGTTTTGTTCGTGGCTCAAATGTTAATCTGGCCATAGTATGTATTTGAGTAAACTATTAACATGTATCAAAATGACAGCAAATTGTATCATAGTGTCTTGGTGCTTTGTGAGACTCAAAGTGGCATCCCTGTAGTCTGGCAATGGCACTGCTTCCAATTTCAGGTGATCTGCTTTAAATTTGTGATAACTACTTTCAATATTATATATTATCACTTTTACATTGGTTATTTTATTAATTTACAGTTCAAATGTTATTTCTCTTCTCTGTTTCCCCTCTGCAACCCCCCTATCCCATTCTCCTTAGCCCTGGCTTCTATGATGGAGCTCCCCCACCCATCTACCCACTCCTGCCTCAGTGCCCTAGCATTCCCCTATGTTGGGGCATCGAGTCTTCACAGGACTCTCATTGATGCCAGATAAAGCAATACTCTGCTACATAAGCATCTGGAGCCATGGGTCCCTCAGTGGGTCCTCTTTGGTTGGTAGTTTTGTCCCTGGGAGCTCAGGGGGAGTCTTATTAAATGATGTTGTTGTTCTTCTTATGAAGTTCCTGAAGCTCTTTCAGTCTTTCTCCTAACTCCTCCATTGGGGTCCCTGTGCTCAGTCTGATGTTTGACTGTAAGCATCTGGATCTGCATTGGTCAGGCTCTGGCAGAGCCTCTCAGGGGACAGCCATACCAGAGTCTTGTCAGAGAATACTTATTGGCATGAGCAACAGTGAATGGGTTTGGTGTCAGATGAGATAAACCTCTAGGTGGGGTCATCTCTGGATGGCCTTTCCTTCAGTCTCTGTTCTTTTCTTTATCCTTGCATTTCCTTTAGACAGGAATAATTCCGAGTTAACATTTTTGAGATGGGTGGGTGGCCCCATTCCTCAATCAGGGGCCATGCCCAATCTCTAGATATGGTCTCAACAGGTTCCCTCTCCCCTTTATTGGGTATTTCAGCTAATGCCATCCTTACTGGAAGCCTCTTTCTTTCCTGGCATCTTGGACTTTCTAGTGGCTTCCAAGTTCTCCATCCCCCACTGCTACACACCTCTGTTCAATTTCCCGACCATCTGTACTTCTTCCCTGTCTCCTCCCACACCTGATCCTATTCCCCCTTTTCCCTCCCTCTCGCTCTCCGTTCCAGGCCTCTTCCTCCCTCTACCTCCCATGATAATTTTGTTCCCTTTCTAAGTAGGACTGAAGCATTCACACTTTGGTCTTCCTTCTTCTTGAGCTTCATATGGTCTGTGAGTTGTATCGCGGGTATTCCGAGCTTTTTCCCTAATATCCACTTATGAGTGAGTACATATGTGTGTTCTTTTGTGACTGAGTTACCTCACTCATGATGATATTTTCTAGTTCCACTGTTTTGCGTGAGAATTTCATGAAATCATTGTTTTTAATAGCTGAGTAATACTCCATTGTGTAAATGTGCCACATTTTCTGTATCTATTTCTCTATTGAGGGACATTTGGGTTGTTTCTGGCTTCTGGCTATTATAAATAAGGCTGCTATGAAGATAGCATGTGTCCTTCTTGTATGTTGGAGCATCTTTTAGGTATACACCCAGGAGTGATATAGCTGGAGATATTACTACTTTTTTTTTTTTTTTTTAAAACAGAGTGTAAGAGTGTGTCATTATATGATGGCCAAAGGACACCTTAGCTTCCTTCTCATGCTTTGAACATCAAAGAGAAAACTAAATTAATACTACTTTGGGTAGTATAAGGAACTCTGAGTGACTGAAGGACAAAAAATGATTGAACTATTTATACTAAATTTTCTGTAAAAGGAGAAAAATTCTCACGAAATCCAGCATGTTTCTTTTTTGACCTTTCTTCTAAAAAGGTGATATTTATTCATAATCTAGTATTTGTATTATTTCCTGTTTTGTAACTTGAAGGATCTATTTTTCTTTGACTAATGGATTCCACTCCACTCGCATCTGTCAACAGCAGACAAACACACTAGCCGTTCATTTAAAGCAGCAGATCTCACAGAATGTGGCATTAACCACTTGAAATAATTTATGCAATTTCGAACCTCCTGTGTGAATAGTTTGAGAGAAGCCATGACATGCATTCTGAATTGGACTGAGGTGGTTTGAAAAGAGGTATCGTTCATTGCTAAGCTATGGCCATTTTGGAGGGTATAATCCAGTGTGAATGTCTCATCTGATATGGGTTATCCCTACAAGGGACCTACTGTATCACCCTGCATGGATTCAATGAATGAAACAGATCCATTTGTTGAAATTGCTGGCAAATGGAAATAAAAATTAATGATCAATACTAAAGATTTAGATTTTAATTTATAATAACAGAGAAACTCAATGTCTAAGTGTACTACTCGTTTTGATTGGTTCAGAGCAAACTTTAATTTTTCTCATCGGATACATACATATGCATATTTATTTATTTATTTATTTATTTATTTATTTATTTGTTGTGTGTGTGTGTGCGTGCATGTCTGTGCATGTGTGTGTATACCAAGATTTACATGTGGAAGTGGTAGGGCAATTTTTAGAAGTGGGTTCTCTTTTTCACTACGTTATGGCTGAGCTACCTCTGGCACCCCAGAGAACACCTTTAATTTATGTATCTTTTGACTTTTACCCTCCTCTACTTAGTTTAGCATGTGGACTGGTTTCTGTTCAAGGAAAAAATGTTTTCTAGAGATGCTTTCTGAGTCCTTGAAACAGAATTTTTATCTGTGAACAAACTTTTGGAATTAGTTTGAGTTTAGTAAGGTTGATGATAATAGAATCAACCTATTAATTACAATGTTTATAATTATAATATAAACAATATAGAAGGCAAATGACTTTATTTTCTATAGTAGCACAAACTATAACGTATCTAGCACTGTTACAAAACACATAAATGACTTCTCAATGAAAAAATTTGGAATGTGATAGTAGCTATTAGTTATAATAAGTGATGTACTTTGCAATATAAGATCAATTCCATCAAAATATGAGGGTACTTTGTACACACACACACACACACACACACACACACACACACACCCCAGAAATATAAGTAGTTCTGTGCACATAAAATTTACAAGTGAACTATGTGTCAAATGATATTAGTACTATATTTAGTAGCTTCTGAGAACACAGGAACTGTTTTTCATATCTGTAATTATTTCCCAATATCCTGCATGCTTTTAGAATTAGGTCTTGCTGAGAATGACATTAAGTCTAAAACAAGAGTGGCTTAGAAACCACAGGTGCTTAGTTCTATCTTGCTTAAATGCAAACTAATTCTCAGCACTCCTCCATGGATCAGACATTTACACAATTACCACAGACCTGTCTATGTCCCATCTTGAGCTTGTGAGATCTCTACATTATCGTGTAAGATAATTGCTTCTTCTCCAGCCATTATGTTAATATTGCACACAGCAGCCAAGAGCAAAAATGGATGTAGGTTTATATATTCATTTTGGGTATTATATTACGACACCTCTGGCTCTCTTTTGTTTAACACATACCCTATATCTTATTTTATTATGAAGGGAATTAAGAAATACATACTTTCATTTGGAAAGTTGTGTTGTCTACATACAACACATTTTTTCTGTCTTCCTGAAGAAGTAAAGAGTGACTATTTGAGGAGGATTTCTGTCAGCTTCTGTCACAGTGATCATTAGTCTTCTGCATCATGACAATATTCATCTCACTGCTGGGTTTAGAAAAAACGTGAAAACTTGTAATGTGCTTTTGCTATGAACATGGTGCTATTGATATGGTTTTTCAATTTACAGATAAAAGCATGAGTTTATTTAATAACATGCTTAAATACCTTTATTACTTTAGTTTCATGACAGATTATTGATTCTTTTTTTTTTCAGGACATGATTTAGACACACATTTCTATAATGTGAGGTATCTATCCTTTTGGATCTAGGTTTCTTCACATATTTTTAAATAAGCACTTCAGGTTTCCAAGGATACAGGTTAAAATTACTCCTTATACATGCCTATCACACCAGAAAGGATAGAAGAACACAATTTCATTTGAGTAGGAAATCCTTCATCTTTCAAACCAGTACAGTCAAGTATGGACTACATCTTGGAGCTGGCTGGATCCCTTAGTTCAAGAAAAAGCTGAGACCAAGGGGAGTCCAGTACTATATAGAACATAGTGCTGTAGACCGTGGTTCTCAAATTTCCTAACAATTTAGTGCAGTTTCTCATGTTGTGGTGACTCTGAACCATAAAACTGTTTTGTTACTATCTCCTTAACTGCCATTTTGCTACTATTGTGAATTGTAGTGTAAATATATGATACACAGGATATCTGATATGTGACCACCAGTTTGAGAGCTATTAAACCAGAGAATCATACAGAAAGGTTCTAAGAGTCCATAGACTGGAATACCATCTAGAAACATTCTTATGTGAGTAGAGAATTCTTGCTTATTTGATGATGAGGAGACAGAAAGCAGAAAAAAATTAAGAGTCTTGCCCTACTATGAAAGGAAGCACACGACAGTAAGATAGATCAACTCCTATAGCAGAGAGTAAAGGAAAGCATTACTGATTTTAGGAACTGTGCCTTGGGTACTGAGTGATATGAGTGTAAAAGAAATTTTGTATGCTTCCTGAATTACTACGCATATCAACTCCCAATGGCCCAGAAAATAAACCACTTGAGGAAGAACAGAAGACAGTAATGGAGCTAAAACAAGGATATAGAAATGAAAATCATAGGACATCAGCCACACACTCTTCTGATGGCCATGCAGTCTGAATTAGACATTAAAAATCCAGAACACAAATAAGCAGGAAACGTGAACAAGACAGGGTGAAGAAGAGGGTTAGAGAGAGTACAAATTTGAAAATACATCAAATATTCATGGGTTTCTTGTATTGAACCTAGAACTTTTCCTTTGTATTTGAAATGTGTTAAAATAATAAGGTGGTGTATAAATTTAGAAATTCAAATGTATTTAACTTTTCCTCTATATCAACCACTATTCTAGGGGCTTGTGGAAGCAAACAATACTGCTTTCTTTTAAGTGCAGGCCAATGCATTACCCCAGGTAGCTAGCTTGGACTTGGTCCAACTCTATAGTAGTTATTACACTGTCCTCCATAAATCACTTTGAGTGTGACATATATCTGTCTCTGGAGTATCTATAAATTTTTGCTTTCTTTCACTTTTTTGAGTTGGGATTATAGTTACTAGTATCCTCCCACCTGCCCCCACCCACACTATGGAAGTGAGGGTAGGTGAATAGGTGGGGTGAGTACAATTTCTTTAGGTTTTAAAGTAATGAGTCTGCTAGTTGAGGATGTTTTTCTTCCTCTATGTTACTGGGCTCTATGTATTTCATCACTTGGTGTATGAATAATGAATCTGAAGTGAAAAAAAGACATCGTTGGCATACATTAGTATGATGTTCAAGTCACAAGATTAGATTATGATGAATGCTCTCTAGGCATTCATCTCTAGACCTGAAAAGGTTGATGGTGGAGATGTGGAGATGGCATTCTGCCTGCCCATGGATAAGAGTCAGGGGCTGAGCAATCCTCTCCATGTGCCAGCAAGCTCTGCCTTCCACAAGAGATGGGACTCTTTGCAGTTGTCTGTAGGAGTTTCACACACTGTCAAGATCTGAAAGGTCTGTTTGCTTCTGCTATCCAATTTCCACTTGTCAGTTCCACCAAGCAAGCTACCCATAACCCACAAACTGAATTAAGCCAGGCCATAAATGTTCTCATAGCTTCTGTGCTCCTCTTTGCTAGTCAGATCTATATATGTTTCTGTCTCCCACTGTCAGCTGTCAGTTCTTTGAGGACAAAACCATGTGTACCATATCTGTGTTTTTAACATACAGCAGCATCTGGAAGAGCTCAGGAAGCAGTGTGGTTTCAGTGAGTCCTCTGCAGTCCTATCCTAAAGGTGGGTTTGTAAACTTTCCATAGTAACTGAGCAAGTAAATATACCAAACATCTAAAGTTAAATCTATATAGTTAATGTATGAAATCAATGCGCCTAGTATTAACTTTTATGGATTCAGGACTTGCTGCAACCAATAGCCTTTTAATAGTTCTCAGTAGTCTTATTGAGGTTTATAGGTATAAATTAAAATGGGGGAAATGCCATGATGTAAAAACAGTTACCATAAATTGAACAGCCAGACGTCAGAGTCAAATAGAAATACCCACACAAAACTGAAAATCTGTAGACCCTGAGAAACTTCCCTTCTGCTGTCTAAATTTAATGTGGGTGATTTAATACTTCACAGCCTCTGTGCAAATTTATCTCTCTACTGTAGTGAGCAAATAAACTGTAAGTTTAAATAGCTTGAATTGATTTTCTATTAGAACCAAACAGGTCAAAGATTGAAGGGTATATTAACAGATATGATTTTTTTGGAAACATTTTTTATTGGATATTTTATTTACACTTCAGATGCCATCCCCTTTTCCCATCCCCCCTAGAAAACCCCTATCCCATACCCCCTTTTCCTTTTCTACACTTTTTTTTAAAAAAATGTTAATCAAAGGCTTTATAAGTTTGGTAATGTTCAATCAGAAGTGTAACCCAATACCCAACCTAGATATATCAACTAACTTTGACTGGTGGAGACATGTGAACATCTGCCTCCCTGTCTCCCCCCTCTTTCTCTCTTTCTCTCTTTCTCTCTCTCATCACCTAGCTTCTCCTCTCCTTCTTCTCCTCCTCTCCTTACTCCTTCTCTTCCTCTCAGTAATCCTCCCACCTTAGCTCCTCCTACATATCACCCTTCTTTTCTCTCAAAATACAGTTAGAGCATAATTATGCCAATTTGTACCAGTGAGGTACAAGATAGTCCTAATACCCAGTCCATCATTTTGTTGACTAACCAGAACCTCTGTCACCTCTCCTAACTAAAACACTTACTTCTAAACCTGGCTTTTTCCTTGGCTTTAGAATGAATGTCAGCTGAAAACCATCCACTTAAATCTTTTCTCTCAAGGTAAATAGCCAGGATTGGCTATGAGACTATAAGTTTTCAACCCCGTCAGAAATCCAGAATGGCTGAGTTAACTAAAATTATGGGAAGCACAAAGCATAGCTTCTAAAACTTAGCCAATTTATAGAGACTGTTGAACACCTATACACTCCCTATACTACAAAATGTTGGAGCAAACAGATATGATTTTTAAAGTTATGGGATCTTGCCTTTAACAGGAATCCTGTTGCTAAGTCTCCCATTTCTCCTTTCCAGATGTATATTAAATAGCACATCAACTGGGTAATATTTCATGAGGTCATTTTGGAACTGGAAAAATATAGTTATCTAAGCTGTTAAGATAGTTCTGACATGCCACCAGCAGGAAACCCTGCTTATTAGAGGACAATACTTTGCTCATCCTTGACACAGTTGCAACATTTGGCAAGCAGTCACACAACAGCACAGAAGAAGCACTGCAAAGGCTGCAGAATATACAATCTCACTCTAGGAAAGGACTGTCAATGACCCCCAGGAAGGCTCACTAGTGCCTTAGCTCTCTCAAGCCAAATGTCTACAGTTACCTCCCCATTTGTTGATTAGCAAGCTTTTATGTCCAGGTTCCTTTGTTAAAATATGAGGGGGAAGAATCACAGATTTTTTTACTAGTGGGAAGTTCTAGGTCTTCTACTGAAGTCTGAAAATTACACTCAGAGTTGAATAATGAAAAAAATATTACGAGAGCATTGTAGTTAGCTGTGGGGTGTAAAACCATGCCAGGAAGATGGGTATGGTAGAGCTGGTTGAGACATGGAGACTCCCTGGGAACATACCTGAGACTTAGGTGCTCTCTGCTTAGACTCTGCTCACTGACATATTCCTGGCCTGGAACAGGTACCACACTCCTCATATAAGGAAACTGCGACCTGTTGTTATGTAGGCCCAGAACAAAGTTCTCCATGCTAATGAGGTACCTAGAGGCTCTGCGGGCTTAGTCAATAAGCTTTCCTTCTCAGACACTCCTTGCAAAAGGTATTTAATCTCAAGTCCACCCTGAGAAGTGGTTATGGTATGGTATGCCATCTATTTTCCACAGTGAACAGCCGATAAACAATATGGATAAACATGGACTGTCTCTTTCATCTACCACTGTCTTGAGGAATGTGCAGAAGGTCTTCACCTACAGAGCCGAAGCGAAATCCTTTGTAGAAGGTCTCTCTGTACTTCCAGCCTGCCTCAGCCAACCTAAGGACAATCACCACTGAGACAAGCTAGAGCTCCCCTTTTCTGTCATGAGCCCCACCCTACTCTGTTTTTTGCTCTTACACGACTCCCAGTGGTGTCTGGATGTCCAAGAGTCTGAGAACCCTTTAGCCTCAGCTTCATGACAGGCCTGGGGACCTTCAACCAGCTCTGGATTTCCCACATCTCAGACTGTGCTTTCCCACTCCTGAGTGGTGTCTCAGTGCTTCCCTGAAGCATAGCACCCTCACAGTGGAGGCATAAGATGAGCACAGTTATACTCCCAGAGTTTCACCTCTGGAGTGGCCATGCCCTGAGGTGGGCAGAACATGGACCTATAGTTACCCTGTATAGACAAGTTGACAAAGCAGATTCTCAAGATACAAGGTTTCTTTAGAAATTGCAATACATTGTTGGATAATTTAGAGTGTAGAATAAAGTCTGAATTGAAACATATAAAACTGCAAAGTTAGATTTAATAAAACAACTCTACAATTTTTGACCTCCCCTTTATCTTTTGGGGTTCATAGAGAATTAAATAAATTATTAAATTATATAATTTAGTTTTCCACTGATTTAGTTTCTAGAGTACATGGGATACTGGGCAGGCATCATCATTTGTAATCTTTTCTCCTCTTTCTTTTGTTTCTTTTCTTATATTCTGCTTTGAGAACAAAATAGCTGGAGTTATGAGGTTTTAAAGTATCCAGGGACATTTAAGTTGGAGGTAGCATAGAAAGTTCTGGAAATATTCTTAAAATATTGTCAAGGCTCATATACAGTGGACAACTCTGTGGTCTAAACTGCTGTTTAAATAACCAAAGGGAAAGGCAGGCAAGGCAGTCACATCCATTTAAATGTACCACACCCAAAGAGACAAAAGGTTCAATGTCAAGTTACTTCCTCAGTTCTTAAAAAAAAAAAAAAACAATGCAGATAGAGTTAAAAATTCAAAAAATGGTGGGGTAGGGTATACTTCAGCCATATGCACCTTCTCAAAATGGACCTATGTGAAGGGTAAAAATAAGATACCACAGAAATATGAAACATGGCTATGGGAAAAATCAGGAGTAACCCTATGGACAATAAGGGATGTGACCGTGTCAGCCAGCAAAGGTCTGTGACATGAGCCTCTCCGTGAAGACCTTGGGGATTCAACATCCCTCATTTCTTTCTTGATGATGATGATGATGACCCAGGTTTCAGTATTAGACATCTTTTTGTCCATTTTAAACAGTTTTATTGAAATCTAAAACAATCCACATAAAATGTAAAATTAAAGTTCCATTATATGTTATATTATTCATTTGTGGTAAGATACTGATACACAAACTTTGCCATGTGAAGTATTCTAAGTATACAATCCAGGGATATTTACCTCATCGGCCCCATTATACAGTAACTACTTCAATTTAAATTCCTCAATCATCCCACAAAGGAACTCTACATGTATGAATTATTCATTCTTCACTCTGTCTTTCTTCAGCATCTGGTAGCCTCCTGTCTGTGTTCTACCTCTATGAATTTGTCTAAACAGGATATTGTACACAGTTAGAATTTCATTCCTTTCACTCTGTGTCTTGTTGATTTTGGTTTATTCTATGCAGTTTTGTGTTTTAAGTTACACCTTCGTTGTGTAGTGGTTTTTAGAATTTCATCTGTTTTCATGAGTGTACAATATCCTTTGTTTGGATGAACTGGATATGATTTTCCCAATCACATGCTGATATTTTTACTTAGTTTTACTTTTTTACTTATGGTGAATAGTATTACTGTGAACATTTGCATACAAACTAGATCAGTTTTTTCTTTGAATTGACAAAAACACACATTTATTTTCATACTATATAATGTGGCCATTTTTATCTCTACTTCCAACTCCTCCCAGATACTCCAGATACTCTACTCTACCCTCTCCACCTGACTCTATGCTATTTCTTTCTCATTCTCTTCAATAAACAAACAGAACACAAAGAAAAATCCTCACAAGACACAAACACACAAAAACACAAAATCTGAAACCAAAAGACATGAGACAAAGATCTATAAGACAAAAAATACCAAAGGCATATGAGGCAAAAAGTTTACAGAAATACCATTGTATTGGACAACTACTCATGGGCACGAAGCCTGTGCTGAAGTTTGTGGTTAAAATATCCAGTGAGACTCCATTAGAAAAGAATAATTTTTTCTTTACAAGGGGTTAATAATTGGAGATAGCTTTTTGGTTGGGGACAAGAAAGTCTTTGTCCATAGAGATCCCATCTACTTGGACAAGTACAGGCCCTGTGCATGCTGCCATAGTCTCTCTGAGTACATATGTTCAACCCTTTTGTATTTGGAGAACACTCTACTTGGAATTTCTCACTACCTTTAGCTCCTACAATATTTCTGCATAGATCAGTTAGCTCTGATGGGAGGAGTTTGTTGAAGAAATACCATTCAGTACTCCAATATCTTACCCAACGCAGATTATCCAGTTGTAGATCTCTGTGTTGGTTACCATCTTCTGCAAGAGTAAATTTGCATCCATAACAGAATACAAAGGGTTTTCCCCAAGAACACTGTAGAGTCATAGGTAGAAAAACATCTCAATTCTGTATCCTTACAAACACTATTTTCTCAGATTGACATCTCTAGAATAAATTGATGGCTTTAATTTTATCTTTTGTATTCTTGGGAGGTAGACAGTTTGCCCTGCCTTGCAACAGTACAGAGGAGTATAGAGTAGAACTTTTCAGAAATGTCAGGTTATCCATGGAAACCAGTATAAATGTGGGTTGATATTTAGCCATATAATTGTGAAGAAGTCACATCTGAATCAATGTATATAATTGAGCATCATTTCTGATTTTGTAATAGTCTGCAGATGTACTTTTTCATATTTGGCATTACTAGTAAAAAATACAAGCATACTACTTTAAGTTTGTACAATATCTAGATTTTATGAAACCAAAGATGACAATATAATATATTCTAGTCAATTGGATACAGAGCCAGTGAGACGTCCTAGGAAGATACATTCATGAAAATCAATTGCAAAAGAGACATCAATGTGAGTCCTATAGCTGTTTGGTCTGGACTATGGTGCTTGATGTTATGAAGGATGTAAAAATCAGCACTGACTCTGAAAGCACACATTTTCCTGATCACACAGAGTTCATGCTGTAATGAGCAAGCTAAGCCAGAAGTTGACACTTTCTAGAAGAAAGAAATAGAAAAAAGTTAAATTGAAATGAAAAACCTGTTATCATGGCATTACTACACTGGCTGGTGAGTAAATGAGTCACGATTTTGCAGGGCTTGTGCAGGACACACTGTAATGAGAAGTTAGTGCAGAGCCTAATGAATTCTAATACTCTTTCTTAAAATTGCATACCTACCATCCTTGTTAAGTAAGTCATCTCAAAGTAACACAGATAACCAAAAAAGATGGGAAATCAGCTCATTTTAGAGCATGCTTAGATGTCTAGCTAATTTTCAGACAGTGATGGGTGGCTAAATTCCTTTCAAGCTCCTGAATAGGATTTTAAAGTCAGAAAACCATTTTTTCATGGGTGGGGCCTTTAGGATATTTCTAGAAGACACAGTCTCACAGGAAACTTCCTGTTCCTCTGGCATCTTACAGCCTTAGGTGCAGGGATGATGCAGACAGCATCAGATGGGAAAGTACACAGCAAGATCTTTTATTCTCTGCATTTGGTTCAGTTGTGGGACTTTTTTGTTGTTATTTTTGCTTGTGTGCTTGCTTGGTTGTTTGTTTATTTTGTCCATTTCTAGCAATGAACAGTTTCTTTGATGAGAGGTGGGAGATACACTTATCTGTGGATATAAAAATAAATAACTTTTAAAAAGGACATAAATTTGAGAGAGAACAAGGGGTTACGTGAGAGCGTTTAGAGGCAGGGAAGAGAAGGGGGATGTGATGCAATTACATTATAATTTCAAAAATATTATAAAATGAAAAGTATTTTATGGAGCATTTAAAAAACACACATGTAGTAATCAAATGAATAAACTAGAATCCAGTATCTTGAGTGTGGAAATGTGGACCCCTGGCCCCAGGTGTGTAGTTTTCATTGTGTTCTTTCTTGTGTGTTAGATTATATGGGTGTACCAAAATCTATTCTAATTATCTGTATGACTTCACATAGCTACTGCCATCATTTGAAATCCTAAGCTAAACAAGAAAACTAATAAAATCTACACTTTCAGTAGTTTGAGGATTAGATGAAGTAACAAAGCACATGGTTATACAAAGTATAATCATCAGCCCTTTGGTTTAATTTTCAAAGCAATACTTGCTATGTTTGAAAATAAGGATTAAGTGGAGACCTTTAGACCATCTGTTCATGGTCTTGAGACACAGTAGCAATGCTGAACTGGAGAAAGGGTGCACTGGAAAGATGTGTGAGGTCATTGTATGTCATTGTAGCTTTATGGTGGTAAAAGGCTATCCATCTCTCATAAGACAGTTATATTTTTACTTTTGGAATTCTTTAGTGGAGTTATTTATAGACTATACCAGGGTTAGAAGCCTCCATGTAGTCTAAAGCAAACAATGAACAAAATCTTGACAGTAAGCATTTCACCTTAGGTCTCTCACTTACATCAGGTTAACCATTCTGTCTTCTTTATCCTGATTTTCTATCATAGTCTGAATAAAATCGAACAGGTACATCCATGGCAAAATGAAAGTGCAACTCCTTAATATCAGTTCATATATTTAAATCTACAGTTGTTTAATTTTGTGATTCTATCTCTTGATTATGAAAGTTTTTATTAAGAAAATCCCACTAACCAGAGTGCATACACAGGCTAGACCTAGCCCCCCACCCACACATATGTAGCAGATGTGCATCTGGTCTTTCTGTGGGTCCCAAACAACTTGAGCAGGGACTATCCAAAAAGCTGTTGCCTATCTGTGGGCTATGTTCCAGCTGGGCTGCCTTGTCTGCCCTCAGTGGGAGAAGATGTGCCTAGCCCAACAGACTTGAAGTGCCAGGATGGGGGAACACCCAGGAGGGGCCCTAGCAATTTGGAGGATAAGGGGAGAGGTTATGGGAGGGGATGACTGGTAGAGGGCAGTGATTTAAATGTAAAGTGAATAAATTAAAAAAAAAGTAAAAAGAAAGTTCTCATAGTTCTTTTGTAGCTAAGCTTGTAGACCTTAGCTAATTCTGAAGATATACTCTTGGATGGTATTTTAAAGTATGCACTGAAAAGTTGAGGAGAAATGGACAAAATGAAAGATAGCTTTCAACAAACATCAGCTAGAATACCTCATGTTTGACATAATTTCCTGAAGATAGGTTCTGTTGAGCACTACAAAGAAGGCATCTTATTCCTTCACATTAACCTTTCCTGATTTTGAATAGAAGAAGCTTAAGGAGAAAAGGAGGATGAGAAGCAATTATCAGGAAGAGAAGCTTTGTTCCAGATGAGCATGTGTGGGAAGAAGCTACCACAAGGAGGCAGAGTTCCAAAGCGAAGAGCAAGGTCTCCCAGACTCATGCACATGCTTCACAGACTTGAGAAGATAATTCAGCATGTGCATTCATATACACCTTAAACTCAATTGCTTTTAAGATTTAAATGAAATAAGTTATATGAATGCATTTGTTTCTGACAAAATTAAGGCATAGGAAATCTAGGAAAAATGAATACTTAGACATAAAGGTGTCCCCAGATCCTTACAACCCAATGTATCTTATAAAAATGACATACCAAGTCCAGCCATGGGATGCAGTGTAATAGACATGTGATGTAATAGACATGTGATGTAATAGTCATGCAATGTAATAGACATGTGATGTAATAGGCATGTGATGTAATAGACATGTGATGTAATAGACATGTGATGTAATAGACATATAAATATGACTTAATCACAGTTCTTTTGAATTGTTTATGCTTTGTAAAACTGAGAAACTGGCAACTTTTATCTCTTCTGCTACATTTACCTCTAAATTCCTTAATAATCCTAGTGCTTTCTCTTCATAAAAATTATTTTTCATGAGAAACCCTGAACCAGTCAGTGTACATTTGTTTTAGTTCTCTCCTGAGGATTTGGAGGTTCAGTCACAAGAGTGCTCTATCCAGGAGTTTCACACACAAGCCAACGATGCAAAATACTAGTTTGTGCCATGGATAGACACACGTGTGTCTGCGTGCACACAAAATAGCGAGGAAGGATGCAAGAGGCTTCTAAAACTCCATCAAAAAATGCATACACTTTCTTCATTTGTGTTTAGCAACCCTGAATCCCCAACAGATACTAGTAAACTTAATTTATATATCTAGATACAGATTAAAGACCAGTATGAGTCAAGGAAACAGAGTTTGAATTAACACTTTTCTGGATAAATACACTTGGAGACATTCATAGGAGGAGAATGAGTAGGAGAATTCCATGGGCTGTCAAAGGTCCCTCTCTGATCAAGGTAAAATTACCCACATGTAACTTCTAAATATTTCCTCTCTAGTCATCTCAATCATTTCCTGCTTGTCACCATGTCTCCTTTCTATGTTTCTTATTTTGACTTTCAAATGCAGTGAACAAGAAGTCACAGTGTGCAGTCTGTATGCAGTACAGATTGCAGTGTGAGCCAAGAATTCATCCACCCCATCTCAGGACTGATGAGTTAGCACAGCAGCCATGGAAGCAGTTCCAGATAATGTAACCACTTCCTTAAGACCACTGTGGTTTACTAATTACATTCAAATGCATCCACCTCCTCCAATCTCAAGGCCAATTCCAATGTTCTTTTTCTAGCATTTGTTCCACAGCCCTGGTTTCAGATGAGGAGATTCCAAACTTGCAGTGAGATTATTGAGTTGGTTTCTAACCTACCTGTTTTCAAGCCTTTTCCCTCAGACCTATGGAAGGTCCTTTGAGGTCCTTTTCATTTCTCAAGCCTAGAATGAGCAAATAGAAAAGGCTCAGAGCAGCATGGGAGTTGAGCCAAGAGCAGTACTGTGAACATCCATTTGTCCCTCCACCTACGCTCTGAGGGGGCAGCTGTGATGTCTCGATGGGATGAGAAAAAACTCAATATGCATGGCAATCTGGTGCTGTGCCCATGGGACCATTGAAGGAAAAATAGACTGTGTGCAATCTTTCTCCCTAGAGAAAAGAAGCTTTGTGCAGTTCTTTTGTCACAAATGCAGGTTGCCATCAGCAACCAGGGTACCCCCTCTATCAAAATAGTTGCTGGAAGTGAGGCAGGATGGAAGGGCAGAAAAAAATCTTAGGAACTTGAGAAAGGGAAAGAAACTCCTCATCCTGTAATCCAGTTTGAGCCCTTGCTAATGATGAAGCATGTATTCTAGTGTAATTGAATGACTGCCCAAGGCCATTCTCTCTTCTTGCCCATGAACCTACACTTTTCTAGGAATCTCAACAGAAACCCAGAGAGAGAGAGAGAGAGACAGAGAGAGAGAGAGAGAGAGAGAGAGAGAGAGAGAGAGAGAGAGAGAATATGTGCTAACCCCATTGAGAAATCATAGTGGCTTCTGGTTTTATTTTATTGTGTTATAATTCCATCTAAAGCATTTTTGAGGCCACTCCTATCACTTATCAAGACAGAAGGGATAATAAACCGTTCATAGCAACCCTTAGAGATGTATCATGAGAACCACTAAACTGCAATACATGGACAACACAAAGACTATTAATTACTTACTGTTTTTTTGAGAAGCCCACATCTACATTTGGTACATTTCACTTTGCTGTGTCTCATGGGAAAGCACATAACCCCCAACTGAATGTGCGCCTTGCTGTATTCTTACCCCTCCTTCTTTACACCATAACACTCAAGTCTATATTAAAACATCTTCAAAAGTACCATCTCTGCTTCACTAAACTGACCAGTCTTAAAATTTTCAGCATTGAATCCATGAACTGCAGTTTGGCCTGAGCCTAGAGAAACTCCTCAGGCTGATGAGGGTAGCAGCATCAAGATGTGTGTCTCTGTCCTCTCATCACTGACACAGAAATAATTGATGACTGGCCTTAACAGCAGAGCCGAGTATCCAAGCTTCATCATGTACCTCTCTCTGGCCTATCCACTTCAAAAGATTTCTACTCATCACTTCTCCTGCCAATTCACCATTTGTGTGATATGCCAGTGTATTGAGGGAAGAAGTAGATTTCAAGATAGACAAGATCATTTGGTGAATGAAATAATAGAAACAATAGACTTTCCTGTTGGATAAATCATATTAAAAAATGGCAGCTAGTGGCATTTGATTCCTAAGTATTAATTATTATAATACCTTTACAAGTTGAATCACTATATAAGGATGGACATTCATAAATCATTTCTTGAAGTAGAAAGGTAGCAGATGTATCTTTAGAGGCATGGAATGCCACAAGGAATGGAAGGAGAAAAAACAATTTCTCCCAGTATATGGATGCTTGAGACAGTTTGTTTGCTTTAGTTGCATAGTTTGTAGAAGATTGAGTGTGGGAGGACTTATGGAATACTTAAATGCCCACATAATGAGAGCTGTTCATGTCAAAGACGTGCTTAGACAGTGGAGGCAGTACAGAACTCACTTTGTTTCTGTTTCAGTCCTTGAATAACCACTTCATAGACACTGAGCTCACTTAGAGAAAGAATGAACACAATAGCTATAGCTGTCCTCTGTTATAAGCAGAGGAATAGCACCTGGACGACCACATAGCCCGGAAGCCAGTGTCTGCTTTTGTTGTGTAATGAGGTAGTTTGTTTAAACAATGAGTATCTGAGAGATTTTTATGATAAGATTTCTCTGGTGGTGGGAAGAGTCCTTTAGACTTGCCATGAAGGATGTGAAATCACTTTTCAGCAGTGTCAAGTAGGTATATTAACTCATGTCTATAATCCTAACACGTGGGAGACTATGTCAGGAAGATCAGGAACTTAACAGCTATGTTGACTACATGGGGGTTCATTAGAACTTGTTTCAGAAAAAAAAAAGTTTGCTTGTTGTCCCATATAAAGCAAATGACTTTCTGAAATAGCGGTGCTGATTCTGTATTAGCCTTGTTCTGAAGATGAGATGCATTCTAAATGTTCTCTTCTCTCTCCAGAAGAGCTTGTGTATTGTGAAACCCAAAGTTAGACAGAATCTGAAACCTACAGTTCCTTACTTAAAGAGATTCTTAGAAAATACTGTAGCCAATAAAGACTAACCCAGTCTCTACCCCTTATTTCAATGCCAAGATGTTAAAGAATGATAGATTAGACATAGTTTCTTAAGGAGTGAGGACAGTCCACATCGGTAAATGCTGGACCAGAAAGAGAACTATTGGCCATTCTTTAAGGCCATTAAATATTTAGTTTAATCTGAAACAAGGTAAGTTGTCATACGCTTCTAGTCTAAAATACTGTAACAAGATGTGAGTTCCTAATTACATATTTATGACATTGGTTGTAATTCTTCCTCCTTGGTCTATGATATCTAGGGTTTTGGGTGATATATCTGTTTCCTATTATGCAAACACTTATATCTCCATTAACTGGCTTAAGAAACACTTTCCCAGACTGATGATGAATTGCTTAGTAGAAACACTGGCTTTTCCTTTGTAGTCTTTTAAGGGGTGATCACTAACAGAGGTATGCTCTGTACTATGTTCCTTATGACCTCATTCTTAGGAATGAATAACAAAGAATGAATTCTAGAATAAATCTTGCCAGTATTTTAATCTGAAGAGAGAAGATCCAGGCAGGATTTGAAATAGCCATTTCTTACTGGAATACATAAAAGCAGGGATGACTTTGATTTGTTTTGCAGAATAAAAGTATAACAGTAACAATTTTCAGAGAAAAATGTCTATTAACTTAAAGATTATTCAAACTGTGTATATAGGAAATTTGGCCATTCTCCCCTATTTCATTTCCATAATGTATAACACATTTAAAAGGCATTGCTGGCTTAGGGATGAAGCATTCAGGCATTTGAATGATGAACATTAAGGTCATTCGTCTGAGGTAAGAAAACAGTTTTCCCAATTAACTATCAATTTTTGTGATATTTTAAATTGCAAAACCAATAAGTGGTTACAGTAGATGGATAATGTTTTATTAACCATTCTTCCCACTTGAGAACTGAGCAAAGTTAAACATGAACATTATGTCAATGTTCTTAAGCTGACTTTCTAAATATTTAGTAAATGTAAGACAACACAGACTACATTTGTGACTATAGCTCCTATCTCCATCTTTATCTCTATCTACATACATACATACAAACAATCATAATACAAACATACATACATACAAACATACATACATACATACATACATACATACATACAGGTATGTTTATTCCAAGTTAGCACATGTTTATTTAAAAACTGTATACTTTTTAGAATTCTGTGACATCTAGGAAACCAGAGATAACACTGCCAGTGATCATAGCATTCACTCAGTAACTGTTAATAAAAATATCAAGATAAAATTCTTCAATTTTCTGTAGGTCATTCATTAATTCATCAAAATACAGAAACATAAAATAATAATAATAAAATAGTAATAAAAACTGTCTTTACCCTTCGTAAATCAGACTTGAAATCCCATGAATTCTAAGTGAGGATTACAAGGTTAAAACTGAAATATTTTCAGGGCCAGTTCCTTAACAAGCTTATAGGGGAAAGCTACCTGTTTATCTTTTGCAATTGCCACTTGGATCAAGGAAAAGAAAAATATAAAGGACAGAAAGAGCCTACATAAAGTCACTCCATCTCAACAGCAACAAAAGTCTCAATCCCTTAAAACATCGGTTCAGATACTAAATATCCTCCAGGTCTCATCAATTCAGATGTTTATGGTATAACCATATAAGTAATATATTATATCTATATGTAAGCCATCTATTGTATTATCTCATGCTCTGCCACCCCATGCCCATTTTCTGTAAAGATCCCACACTGGGACCAATAAGTAATCAAGAAGAGTGTTTCTACTTCAGTATCCTTTACTATGCTCTTCTGCACATCTATTTTTCCATAGAAAGGATCATATTCACAGGTCTGAAAACTAAAACATGGGTATCTTTGTGGGAAGACATTATGCAGACTACCCTTGTAAGTTCTTTAGAGTCCTCAAAATTCATGCCTAAGGATTGGGTGAATAAGAGGCTCTCTTGAGTAATCTCACTCCTGTTCTGATACATATAGTAGCTAATACATATAATAGCTTTAAAATCACCATTTGTGACTTGATATCTGAATTCAGGTTATCAGAATCACTAACAGAACAGCCCTTCCTTTGTTCTCACCTGGGCTCTTATTGCTTTCCTAACAAGTTCCTAATTTAGCATTGTTTGAAATATGGAGAAGCTGAGAATTTTCCAAATCATCAAGTCTGGTTCCTTTCTGATGAGCATG
Organism: Arvicanthis niloticus; assembly: GCF_011762505.2. Lineage (NCBI taxonomy): Eukaryota > Metazoa > Chordata > Mammalia > Rodentia > Muridae > Arvicanthis > Arvicanthis niloticus. The sequence continues at coordinate 72,790,021 of NC_047664.1, read as the reverse complement.
GCTTTCTCCATTTTTAAAAATTCCTTCTCATATTCATATTGCTATAGGAATGAGAAACCAAGACTCATCTTTAACATTCTGCTTAGGAATCTCTTAAGTATCTAAATTCATTGCTTACAAATTCCTCTTTCTTCAGGATGCAATTTAGGTAAGCTTTCTGTAATTATATTATAATAATCTCCTTTCACAATCCTCATTTCCCTTCTGAATCCTCATCAGAAGTGCTTTTAGCAACCATAACTTTACCAAGTGTTTGCTTATGATGGCACAGTTATTCTCTAAGCAGACGTCACTTTTATGCTACCATGCTCCTGACTTCAACCATCACAATAGCACCTAACATCTATATGTCTTCCATCTCTTTGTTCAAGGAAACCCATTACATTTTCTACATGTTCTTCAAAATTACTTATATTCTAATAGTTACCAATTTCCAAAAATTCCTGTCTCATTGTTATGTGTTAGCACTGTACCCTACTTTCAAGTACCCTATGTACTACAGTGCCTAATTTGATTTCTGTCTCCAAATCCAGTTTCTTTGGGTTTAAGCTGTATTCTATCAATTTCCTATTTATATCTCCTGAAAACTGTGAGGTTTATAAGGTCACTTCCTACCTCTATACAATGCTGATAGTTTAGAGAAGATTGCCTAAGTTCTCAGTACTGCAGACCCAGCCAATTGACCATTGAAGAACATTGCCTATGTAATACTTTCTTATACTTCTAAATGGCCACTTTTCTTACCCCCAGAGGAACTGTTCCAAATTTCCCCCATGATATGTGGCATCACCTTTAATAAATGGTTGAGGCAGAGAGAAGCAGAGAATTGGAAATTTATCTACCAAAGAAGTGTTAATGATTGCATTTCATGCTGAGAGGAAACATTTTGCAAAATTGAGACTTTAGGGTACAGACATACACGTTAGTAGAACACCTAGAATGGGAAAGTGTCACATTGTTAATGATAAACTTAATGATATTATGAGGGGCCTGACTGTTGAATTGCATTCTAAAAGCATAATAGTATTTTTAAAACAAATATGTTGAATATATAGTATTGGAAAGGTATTGGCCTGGAGCTAAAAACTAATAAAATCTGTAGAAGATGTCTCTTACACTAAGAAGCCTATTCCATTAGGAAGAACATTAATATGATATGCTGACATTTGGCTAAGAAAGTACTATGATAGCTATGACCTCAGAGCTTGTGCATAGTGACTAATGACTTAGTCATAGAAAAGGACAAATTTGGCTTAGTCAGGTTTAGTTGTAGATATTAAGGACGTACTAAGAGTTCTAGCTGGTTGTTCTGTCATGTCAACAAAAACTCACCTGCAGATAAGGCTTATTTATTGTGTCACAATGTCAGTCATGAATTAAGAACACCCTGGGAAAAGGGGATCAGAGCTTAGATAATCTAAGAATAGTAAAATGTCATAAATAAATCCATTTCACTGTCATAAAATTAGATTAAGTAATTGTGCATATTAGAAGTCTTAAACTTTTCAACAAAATAAAGCTTTGTAGATGATTATATATAGTCTTTCCATATTGATGAGTTGAGTTGTTTCAGGGAATTCTAGTAATTTTCAGTACTGTCTACCACTTCTGGAGGATACTTGATTTTTCAGAAGAGTCTGAGTTAAGAATCCTATACCCAGTTCTAAATTCTGCTTCTGCTACTCATCTGCTGTCCCATACAACTTGTTCATAAGTTGCTGTGCCTCAGTTTCTTTTCTGACACTCTACAAGTGATCGTTGACACTCTATGGGGGATACACACATACAGAAACTATGAGTAAGAAGGAGGCAGAAATACTGACTTCAAGTGGCTTGCATTCTGGTGAGACAGGTGAGGAAGGAACTACTCTACAGAACATTTGGTGTAAACACCATACAGGTGTAACGCTAGAGTAGAGAGCATGGTTAGTCTAGTAATACCATAATCTGAAAGATGGAATACTAATTTTCCATTTTAAAAGCTCAATTTTGTTGAATTTAAAAAGTCAGTGTCAAATTTTAATCTATTTCATTATGTACTTTTATTTGAATGATTGTTCAATCATGTCCCAGGCTTCCTAGTCTTTATGTATGTAATTTTTTTGTTGAAGGATAAATCCCTGATAAATTACAACTCTGGGTAATTATATATGTATACATATATGTATACACATATATACATATACGTATATACACATATGCATATACATATATATGTATATATTTACACACACACACACAGAATGGATCCTGTGAACATGAAGACACATGTACTTGGTTCCTAGCTGAATTTCAAGGCATTTCTGATAATTCTTGATAGTTAATTGCCCAGCAAGTCACCTGAAAAAATTCACTTGTATCCACATATATGTTGTTCACTTTAACAGATAAGCTGGGTTTTTTTTTTTGGTCAGAGAGTTAGCTCTCAGGGGAGTGTATAGGGGTTCAACATGGTACTCATTTAGATCTATATGTTTTGAATTTTTTTTTTTTTTTTACAAAGTGAAGTCTCATTTTGAGGAGTGTCCTTTATAACATATTAGCTGATAATTGTGTAGCAATTAAAGACTTAATTGTTTAATAATGGAGATACTAAGGTAAAATTTTAACTATTGGCTTAATTGGAGAATAGGATGGCAAAATGCTTAAAAACTGGTTATCAGCCATTAATGTCTCTGACTATAGGAATTCTCATTTGCATTGGATCCTTTCAAGTCTTAAGGGGGATTGTTTACAATTATGTCTGTAATTATTCATGTTCTAAAGCCTAGATATGCTTATGTCCTGGATTTACGGCCATTTTTTTAAATCCAAGTCTCTGGTTGTTTAAGCAATGTCATACCCCTCACATAGGACCTGCACTGAGTTCATAAATAATATGATTCAGGTTTTTAATGACTTCAGAATTTTCTGTCCCTCAGTTGTACTCACCAAGTTGGACAGTATTAGAAATATCATTGAGAAAATCTCTCAATGTACCATAAAATCTTTCTCCTGTACCAACCATAGATTCTTTTCTCACGCAATATAATCTGACTCTAGTTTCCCTCCGTTCCTCCCTACTTCCCTTCCTATTCAGATCCACTCTCCTGTCTCTCATTAAAAAGGAACAGGCTTCTTAGAGATACCAACAGAAATAACAAAATAAAATAACATAAAACAGAAACCATAATATTTAAATACTTGATTACATCCTAAGAATGTACTCCCATGTAACATTTCATGTACAGATATACTTGTTTGAATAACACCTGAGAAATGCTTATTCAGAAGGAATATAGCTTTTGCTGCAAAAAAAAAAAAATCAGAACTATCATGGTCTTAATTAAACAAAGCAACTAAAAGGAAAGTTAAAGGTTTAAGAAAGCCTTTGTGAAAAGATCCAATAAAGTTGAGTGATAGCTATGCATTTATCTCATTTTTACAATAGAATTGACAAATGGGGAAGGTAAAACAAGCAGAATGGCAGATAACTTGCTTTAGCCATTGAAAACGCCACATTGGAGTTGTGTACAGAATTATGTGGTCCTTGGGCTCACTGAAGAAACACATCCTGTTCTTTGAGTCAGCATGACTGATTTCAGATTCCAGGAAATAAGATGATCTTACAAGATGCTGTCAATTGTATTCTACAGTGTTGGACTTGTATCCTGCTTTAATTACCTTGACACGAGTTTTGCAAGAAATCAAAGTACTATGTTAATGAGTTTAAGATGACTGTGCTTAAGTCAAAGCAGAAGTCATTTTTAATAGTTAAGGGAACTGATGAAACTGTGACGAGAAGTGGGGTATAGTTTAATGCTGTCCTCAAAATAATCATCCACCGAGTCTCATTTTTGAGTCCTGCATCTGAAATTATGTTTTGTTCAGAATTCAAAAGATACAAAGAAGCTGCTGAGTTTTTCTTGCTCATAAAGATTTCAGTCTGACATCTACAATATTTTGTGCAATTCCACATTACCAATGTGAAATGAATTTTTAACATTTATTTTTGATTTTGTTTAAATCAGAGCAGGACTAAATTCCTTTTCTGTTTGTTTTTCTCACAAAATAATATAGTTAACATGTTTTAAAATCAGTTTCAAAATCTGTAGGAATGGTTGCAGTGGCATTCCAAACTCAGGGACAGGGACGAGATACAATTGGTGGCCTTGGTTAGTACAGACACTTTGGTTTTCATGCCATTTCTCACAAGCATTGAGAACACAGGGCTCTGCTGATTGTTGTTCAAAAATCTCTAAAGAGATACAATTATATCTTCTACTCTGGTATGAAATTGAAATGCAAGGACACCACCAGAAAAAGATGTGAATTTTAACTTGGCAACAATGCAAGTCCTTGAACTGCTAATTTAAATGCTCAGTGTCTTTAAATGATTATGCCACAGTTTGCGGTTTTAAATCAGGATTCTATTTGCACAGAAGGAAAGCTTTTTAGCTTTGCATCACTTGTTTAGGTGTTTGCTCAAATTATTGGCACTTAGTTTTGTTATTAATTTTCTGTTTTAATTCTTTGTGATGTTTTAGCTTAGTTCCTCCTGCCTTTCTTCTTTTTTTCCCCTTGTAGCAGCGTTTGAATATCTTGGACTTTAAAACTGCCAAAAAATGCATGTAACAGTGAGAACAGAAAAAGACTGTTGTGGATTTTATTTTCAAAATTAAAAAAATTAAAATTTACTATATTTTAAATTCCCATTATTACATGGTTTTTAAACAGTAAAAATGTCAAGCACAAGTTAGACCCTATTATTTATTTGTACATAGTTCATGCTATAATTCAATTTTTGATAGTTTCCATTAAATATAGTATTGGTTCACCCTTGTGCTATGGCACAGCGGCAGGTGTAGATCTTACCCATCAATGTAGGAGTTTCTTTTGGAAGAAGATTTTTTTTTGGAGCTTTGAATCTCTCTCTCTTTTTTTTTAATTGGATATTTTGTTTACTCTTCAGATGCCATCCCCTTTCCCCATTCCTCCCCTCCTTAGAAAACCCGTATCTCATGCCCCCTTTTCCTTTTTGCATTTATACACTTTTTAAAAATGTTAATCAAAGGCTTTATAAGTTTGGTAATGCTCAGTCAGAAGTGTAACCTAATACCCAGCCAAGATATATAAACTATCTTTGACTGGTGGAGACACGTGAACATCTGCCTCCATGTCCCCCCCCTTCTCTCTCTTTCTCTCTCTCATCACCTAGCTTTTCCTCTCCTTCTTCTCCTCCTCTCCTTACTCCTTCTCTTCCTCTCAGTACTCCTCCCACCTTAATTCCTCCTACACATCACCCTTCCTGTTAAAATAAAACTTTTCTCTCTAAATACAATTAGAGCATAATTATGCCAATTTGTACCAGTGAGGTACAAGATAGTCCTAATACCCAGTCCATTGTTTTGTTGACTAACCAGAACCTCTGTCATCTCTCCTAACTAAAACACTTAGTTCTGAACCTGGCTTTTTCCTTTGGAGCCTTGAATCTCAAAATCATCAATTTACTATAATACAAATAAGGAAACCGTAAAATTGAAATATAAAGATTACAACACTGACCAAAGAATTTCTTTACTACACAAAATATGACCCAGCAATAAAAAACAAACCACTTTTCCTTATCCAGGAAAACAAATGGTGTGGGTTTGATAATAAAATAATTTTGAATATAGCCCAACTAAATTTACCTCTCACTCAGGCAGAAAGTTTTATCATAATTTAGTGTTCTGGTTGTATTGGAAGAAGATCTTTAGGGAAAGCCACAACTAGTTAAAATTCAGAAAACAACCAACCATTGACCATTGGGTACGCTGTCCTCATTGGCACATCTACAATGCAATTACTACTCTTGAGGCTCAGAGAACATAGCAGAAAAGGGAGTAGAAGACTCCAAAAGCCAGAGGATCAGGAATTCAGCTGTGAGATTGTGTCTTCTGGATATAACAGGGAAACTACACCCATGTACTTTCAACACCATGCTTGTCTAAACAACACCCAAGGAATTTCAGCACCAGTTGACCTCTCAACACAGATGGGAAACCTCATGGGGCTCTAGACACTGAGGATGAGCTACAAGCATTAATCACTGTTGAAAGGTGGAGAGTTAACTTTCTTCAAGGATTACACCTCTGATTGATTATACTAATACAGGCAATGGAAATGACTTAGCAGTTGGTATTTACATGCTTATTAACTTGTATGTATTTGTAAATGTATATATAACAGCAATGGTTAAAAGAAGGAGACCATGATTTTGTGAGTGGTCAGACATGAAACAGAGGAAAGGGAGGGAGAAATGACATAACTATGTTATGATTAAATAATAAATAAATATAATACAGTCTATCTTGCTAACATACTGATTTTTCCTATTCATAAATGGGTATTTATGGGCAGTAAAACAGCATCTTACAAGTTTCAAATAAAAAAGATATACTTTACACTGTCACCTATGAAATATACTTTATGCTCTTCCAAGCTATTCAAGAGCTTCACTCTTGTATGTCATTTTTACTATCATAAAAACAACTGTAGGTCAACAAAACTAATAATTATAGACTCCATGCTAGACATTTTTGCTAATTGTTAAGCATAAATAAAATAGAAGGTCAAGATAGAAGTCAATTTCTACATTTGTGGAGACTAAGACTACGTTACGTGTAACACAAATGGGTGTGGGAAGCTCTGGTCTTTGGATGAGAATGTTCTCCATCAGCTCAGGTGTTGGGATACTTCATCCTTAGTTGTTGCGGTTTGGGGAGGATTTAGGAGATAAAGCCTTGTTGGAGGAAGTATGTCACTATAGGTAGATTTGAAAATCTAAAGATTCATGCCATTCCAAATTTGCTTTCTCTGTTTCTTGCTTGGGGTTCAAGATGTCAGTTCTCAGCTCCCAGTTCCACCTACCATGCCTCCACTTGACAATTATAGACTCATTCTTCTGGAACTATAAGTTCAAATAATCTCTTTCTTCTATAAGTTGCGTGGTCATGAAGTTTTATTACAGCAATCAAAAAGCAAATAATACCGAAGCCATTTTAGGAAGATAGCTGTGTTTAGGAAGATCACACATGAGGTCAAAAATTAGAAGGAAAGTACCATATGATTTGGGGCAACCACATTCCCAAAATAGGAGCTTTTGAAAAAGGTTTCTAAGCACAAAAGAGCACAATATGGTAGAATAAATGGTAAGGAAAACCAAATCAAATCAAATCAAGCCAAATAATATCCAAAACCTCTTTGGACCTTTTTCTTCTTGTTCTTCCTAAAACTCGTTAATAGTGACTTTGTAATGTTGATCTCTGGAGATTCTCTGATCCTGTTCTCTATGTGTATTTTGTTTGTTTTGGTTTTTTTTTCTTTCCTGGCAAAAGAACAAGAACAAGGGGTGCTTTGCTATGAACTCAATGTTTTTTTTTTTTTTTTTTTTTTTTTTTTCTAAAGAGGGCTGACACTTTATTAAAGATGTTGGTTCTAACAACTTTTCTCTTTTTTTCCCTTTTTAAAAATTGGTCATAATATTTACATTTCAAATTTTATCTCCTTACCTCATTCCCCCCACCACCTTTTTCTTCTATGATGGTGTGATTTTCCTGTTTCTATGATGCTGTTTCCATTAACATAAACTGTCTCCCAAATTTCTAAATCCTTCCCTTTGTGTTATTAAACCATCTTTTTCTTTCTTTCTTTTTTTCTTTATTTTTCATCTTATTTTTTTTTAAATTGGGTATTATATTTACAGTTCAGATTTTATCCCCTTACCCCACTTACTCCCACCACCCAGAAACCTCCTATCTCATCTCCCCTCCTCATGCTTCTATGAGGCTGTGCCCCCACCTACCCCCCAGCCCCCACTACCCTGTCCCCACCCTCACATTCCCCCCCCACTCTGTGTTCGTTTTTCATGGGACCAAGAATCTCCTCTCCCACCTATGCCTGACAAGGCCATCCTCCCCTACATATACCACTGGAGTCATGGGTCCCTCCCTATGTGCTCCCAGGCTGGTGGTTTAGACCCTGGGGGGGGGGGCTCTGGTTGGTTGGTATTGTTGCTTTCCTCCTGGGGTCACAAACCCTTTCTGTTCCTTCAGTCTTCTCTCTAAGTTCTCCATTGGGAAACACTTGATCATATCAGTGGTTAACTGTGAGCATCGTCCTCTGAATGTGTCAGTCTCTGGCAGACCTCTAAGGAGACAGCTATATCATGTTCTTGACAGCATGCACTTCCAGCCATCCACATCAGTGTCTAGCTTAGGTGACTGTACATGGGATAGATATCCAGGTGGAATGGTCTCCAGATGGCCCCGCCTTCATGAACTCAATGTTTTGAAAGTTATAAATATGTTTTTAAAATCTTTAGAAAATCCAAAGAATGAGTTGTGTTATGTTCATAAAAATACAGTATAATTTTATGCCATGTTAACACTCAAGCATCTACTAGTTAGTGAAGCAGACTCAGTTTCCCAAGCTCACAGTATGGTATAGTGGATGAGGACCTAAATGCCCAAGAGGAAATCCCCAGAATTTTAGTCTCTACAGCAGACTTACTGAGTTGGAATATATATTTCCAGGGTCTTCAGGTGACAACGCACATTAGATTTGGCAATCTCAGGTTATTTTTCAGATACTGACTGAAGTTTAGTTCTATATTCCTTCCTGCGGTCTTTCTCATTTTAACCTATTAGAAAGTTAAGCTCTATTCTGCTTGTCTCCTTCTTTCTTTTATTGGGCATTTACTAAGCTTTGAATACAGGTGATTTAAAAATCTTTGTAAATTATCTTTGCAGTTTGTAGAGGCACAGAGGGAATGTGTTCAGGTGCCAACAGGCTTGCTGGAAAGACTAAAAGTGACAATGTCTAGAAAGCCTCAAACACATACTCCATAGTGATTTACACACACACACACACACACACACACACACACACACACACACAAATTCTGAAATTTTTATTCTCCTGATTCTCAAACTTGGATTGTTCCTATTGCCATAGCATTGTGTTCATGATCTATCTATCTATCTATCTATCTATCTATCTATCTATCTATCTATCTATCTATCTATCATCTATTTTATGCCTGTGTGTATGCGCCTGTGTCTGTGTCAGTGTTTGAAAATAAGTATGTAAATATTTGCATAGGTGAATGTGAAGGTCAGAAAAAAGGGTTAGATCCTTTGGAACTAGAGTGGCAGGCAATTGTGAGTCACCTGCTATGGGAACTGGGAACTGAACTGGTTTTCTGGAAAATCAGAAAGTGTTCTTAGCCACTGAGCCATCTTTTCAGTTCTCAAGGACTCTTTTTTTTTATCTTGACTTGGCCCTTGTGCTCACACCATGCAACGTTCTCTCTGTTAACTTTCAAGTGTGTATGCTGCTCTGATAACTGTTTCCATATATTCATCTCTTCTCTTTAAGGTAACTTTCACATTCAAATGTCAGCTCAAATGGTACCCTCTTCAAAAAACTCTATTCTGTTCACAGTTTTCATTGGAAGATTTAGGCTTCTATCCTTTGCATTATACGGCTGGTGTTTCACAAACTTTTGCTAAATGTGAGTGCAGGGGTTAACTGCATACAGTAGTTGCCTGATATTGACTCACATTTAGCATAATGTCCAACTCAAAGCAGCATAAACTTAAAGAAACAATGAAGTCATGCATTAACTTCAGCATAAAGGGAGTGTAAACAGTTTGAGTCTATCAACCATCTTCAAAGAGAAAAACTAAATAAAAAATGTTATTAGCACCACGTGCTTTAGCTTCCTAGCACACTTCTCTCGTGCCCCTTTACCTCTCTTAGACTAGCTTTCTGCTCACATCATCAAAGAAGGAACAGGGAAATGACTTCCTTATTTCCTGTATAAACCACATTGGATTTCTGTCAAACCGTTGAGTTCCAAGAATAGTGATACTTTTTGAAGTACACGAATTTACAGAGAAGAGTATTGATGTGGTAGGACAAGCACAGCCTCATTACCTTGACACCCCAAACATAACCTTCTCTTCTGAAGGACACTTAGATTTGAGAAAAAAATATCGACTGAAAAATACTTGGTGGATAAAATGTGTTTTCAGTCTAAAAGAAAAACTCAAAGCAGACTCATACTAATGGAATGGCTGGTTCTAAACTCGGTTCTAATGGGAAGGTGAGGACTTTATTTGGTTCTACATTTTGTACTATGTGTATTAATTCTTATATCTAGCTCATCCAAGAATTAATTTACATGTGCTGTGTGCTGCCTATGATGCAGTCACTGGAAATGCATCCATAAAACACAATTCGTGTAACCACATACCTGAGTACATCTGGTTTTTAGAGCTACTAAAAATCAAAGTACAAACTAATGCATAATTTGAAAAATAGTTTAATTGCTGTAATGAGAAACAAGCCAAGATAAGAATCAAGAGTGATCAGGTGGCATTGTGAAATTATTCTGCATGGAGTGTGTGCTCTGCAGACATCTGGAGAAATGTCTTTGAAGACAGGGGTAATAGTATGATCAAAAGCCTTAAACAGGAACCAGCTGGTGTTCACAGGAACATAAAGAGTTCTGCAGCCTAAAGGGACCAAATTAGATTTTGGTCTAATTTAATCAAAGGGAATTAGATTTTGGGAAGGTACACAGAGGTCAGGTAAGGTATGGTCTCATTTTGGACTCTGGTAAACAAGGAGAGATGTTATTGGAGTATTTTTATTTGATAAGTTACATGACTTTCATTCTAAGCATCACCTTAGTCAATGTATGTATAGCAGAATATAGAGAACTTATTGCATCTTGGAGGTTGTTGGTATGCAAAGAATGAAGGCACAGAAAATCAGGCAAAAGAAAATAGTTGTAGGTAGGGAAGGAAATGTAAGTTGGTCTCAGGGTGAATTAGAATATAAACAACTTATAATTGCCCCAATCCATATACATACTTACCTCGTAATAAGTTTTTAAATCTCTGAAGTTTAAGAAGTGTTTAAAAAGATTTATTTATTTTTTTATTTTATGTGCTTTACCTGCATGCATGTATGTATGTATACCATGTGAATGACTAGTGTTTGTAGAGGTCAGAAGAGGTATTCAGATCCCCTGGAAATGGAGTGATAGATGGTTGTGAGCTGCCATGTGGGTGCTGGGAACCCAAACCAAGTCCTCTGCAAAAGCACAAGTTGCTCTTAACTGCTGAGCCATCACTGCAACCCCCCTTAAATATGTTTCAAAAGTTAATTTTATGTGTATGAGGGCTTTGCCTGTATGTACGTATGCTCACTGACATGTATGTCTGATGTACTTAGAGGTCTAAAGATGCCGTTGGCTCCTGCAGTTGAGGATGATTGAGTTACAGTGTTGCTTCTGGGATCTGAACCCAGGTCTTCGGACAGAACAGCAAGTGCTCTTAATTGCGGAGTCATCTTTCTAGACCCAATAGAAATACCCTATAATACCAAATGCCTTGATGGAAACTTTGGATGTTCATATTTGTCATTAGCATTCTAATATTTCTCAATATAAACTTGCTTAGAAATAAGCTGCATTTAAATTTTTATTATTAAATTTTGTTCTAATACCATTTCATGCAGATACATGACCTGTCCTGATTCCTCTCCTCACAACCTTCTCCTAATTCCTTCCTATTCCTACCAAACCCTTCTTTTATCTATACACCTCTTTTCCCTATTTACTAGTTTGGGTTTCTGACATCCCAAAGAATATAGTTATGGTTGTCTATGTGATCCTGAGTTTGGAACTGAGCATTAGAGTGTGCTGAGCTGATCAGTGGGTATAGTGTTAGCATAGGACTTTGTTTTCCCAACACAGACTATGTTGGTTGCCAATACATAAGTAATATGTGGTACTGCCCTGAGTATCTTCCCCCTCCTTAGCTGACTTCTGTGGATCCAGCACCAATTTACACAAATTCTTTGGGTTTGTAGATTCCAGAGCTATGTCATACTTAGAAGATGACATTTCAAAATTACTCTCCTTATTCTCTGGCTAGTACTTTCTTCCTATACCCTCTTCTGCAATGTTCTCTGAGTCTTAAGGATAAACCCCTCAATTGTTTGTTGGGACAATCTTCAAGCACACTGTGTGAAGGCAAGTCTCTGTCCTCTTCATATGCCTTTAAAGAGGTCAAAAACCTCTTCAGTCCTGGGTTCTGGACTAGGTTTAAAATATTAGGCATATTCCCTATTACAAAGGAAGCCCAAAATCCAGTTAGGGAGCAGGTGGTTACCCTGATAACAGTCATGCTACCATTACACTAATGGGCATATCTTGTCTGTCAGGTTGTTACTGTAGTTAAAGGAGTTCCCAACTTTGTTAGATTGCCAATGCCTTTCCCAACACAACTGCCTGCAAAAGCATCATCTGGAGCTATGAGACTTAGACCAAAGCTGTGTGTAGGAATCTTCTAGTCAGTCTCACCAACAATTTTCAATTAAAGTGCACAATGTCTATGACAGTGGTATCTTAATAGCTAGGTATAGGAGGTAATCAAGAGGCATGTGAAAAACCTATGATACTTTGTGGTCTCTGGAGTTTCTATGAATAATGACCCCTATATAAGTGCTCCACATTTGATGCTAAGGTTTTTGTTTAATGACTGATTGTTTCTAGGCCCACATTGTCTGGTCAAGGCATTGTATATGCCTTGAAACTATTTTTATATTTTTAATTGAGATAACAGACTATAATTACAAGGTAATAAGTTACCAAATGTTTTTCTCATTTCCCCTTCATTTTGTTTGCTCATTCCCTATCCCCTCATCTCCATTTCCTCCATCTCCTCCCTCTCCCATCCCTCTCATGGTATCTTTCTATAGTCAATATACCATTCTCCATCCTCATTTACCTTATGTGATATTGTCTCACCTTCCTTAGTGTTCAATTATTATGAGAATCAGAGACAACTTACAGATAAGTATGCTTTTCAGATAAAAGAGTTTAGTATTGTATATAAAGAAAAAAAACATTAAGATCAACATTCCTACATCTTTATAATGCACCTAATACATCATAGCTGTGCAATGGTTTGAAGGTCACTTGACTACCACTTGATATCTATTTATCCATTTAAAATGGGAATGTTACTTTACCTTGTAGAGGTTTTGTAAAACTTGTGTCATAGTAAATGCTCATTAAAGTCTAGAATTTTATTCAGCTGACCAGCAATAATTCCCAACAGATCTTTTTAGTAAGGTGAGCTTACCATAAATATGCCATCGATGAACAGCCCCTTATTTTCAAGATATCATTGCTTCCAGCAAGATGTTCATTATGAGTGATTTAAATTTTTCAGATATGAAACCTCTGAGTTTCTATCCTATTCATCAGTTTAGGAAAGGTGTGCATCCTATTTTGGTTATTGTTGCTGTGATAAAATACCCTGATGAAAAGCAACTTAAAGAGGAGAGGCTTTACTTCAGCTCAGACTTTCAAGGTATTGTTTCATCCATAAACCAATTTTCTCAACATTATTATTTTTGTCAAATTAAAATTGTAATGAAAGACATTTCTGTGATTTTATGTACATGTCCAGATACCAATGATGCATTATAATATTTTCAGTATGTACTTATTGATCTTCTGACCTAAAATCGAAAAAAAAATCATGTAAGCACACCTATTATGAGAGAGAGCTTAGGACTGACTCCAGGTTTCATTTTGTGGTAGTTGCTTTGGAACACACTCCCCCACCCAAACACACAGATTGGTGGCGTCTAAGACTGAAAACACACACATGAAATGTTGCTTAAAACAAGAACTTGACATGATCATGTCAGTCAATACAGTACCGCAGATGAGGGAGTTGCTTTCTAGGCCCCACCCCTATTGGGAGGAGGTATTGGCAACTGTTAGTTACTGAAGAAAAGAGACTCATTTTTTGAGGTTATGGCCACTAGTAGGTAATCATGTCAGTGGATGGCCCCCAACACATATAGACAACATGAATTGAATTTATAGTGTCTTCTAAATGTGATAGGGATGAAATGATAGTCATGAAATCTCACAGTATGGCAGTTTCAATAAGACCCACAAGATGATCACATCAATGGATGTACCAACATGGATGGATGGCACAAAATTTCATGCTATAGGTGATCAGCAGCTGCAGAGAAAGGAAGAATCAGTTTTCTTTGGGGATGAACCCCTGATAGGTTTTCAGATCCTAAGTGCTTAATCCTAAAGATAAATAGAAGTAAAATTAAATAGACCCAGTAGGTTTTATATAAACATATGTATATGCATATGCACCTGTATGTGTAGCTATGTACTTTTTAGAAATAATAATTAAATGGTGAGAAGTCATGAAGAAATGAGTTAGTAGGTAACATGGAAAGAGTTGGAGGGGGAGATAGAGTTGTGGGAATGATGTAAATACAGAAATCATGTATAAATTTCTCACAAAATTAAAAATAGCAGAGGAGAAGAAGTCAGAAGGGGTATACGTTATGTATGGGAAAGAGGTGGGAGTTGGTGGTGGGAAAGCAGGTGTGGATGTATGAATTATCAAAAATAAAGAATATTATAAAACTTCTGTCTGTTGGGCCTTCGGGCATTTTTGCTCAGTGTCAGTGTAATATTATGGGTAGTTACAGTACTTGAGAAGACATTCAGTTAAATACTTTGGGAACCTTCTGAGGCAGAAAGCTATATATATTATAGGCCAGCCTTGGCCATTTTTGAACATCTCTTTATGTTTTCACTTGGTTAAGTTTAGCATAGCCATGCATGATGCTCTCCCTTGAGACATCTGAACAGAAGGACCATGTTCCAAAGTGAGTGGCAATCTGCTCCTGTCGTCTGTAAGGCACAGCGCCACAGTGCTCCAGAGCAAGGATTTGCACTTCAGTTTTTAAAATAATTTTTGCTCCATTCTTTGAGGATTTACTATTTAATATGGTTAATGATTATCATATTTTGCATACTTCTTACTTTGGGGTAGCTTATGTACAGTGATATGTAATATGAAAATCTTACTGAGAAGTTTCTGTTACTGGCATCTTCAGAGGAGGAAACTGAAGCCCCTGAAGAGTGAATGTTCCAAAGTTAAGCTGGGAATAGGTAGAACTAGACTCTGAATACCGTTTCATCTGATTTCATTGCTTCCCTTACTAAAACATCACAAATCTTTCACAATAGGGCAGTGAACAGTGGAAGTTCCATATATTTTATATTGGGAAGACCAATGGTTGACCTTTAAATATGAGGCTGAAATGAAATTCATTGTTGTATGTGACTGATTTTGTATAAGCTGTGACCTTTAACTTCAGAGTGGGAAGATATATTATAAACAGTTTTCCAAGAAACAGCAGTCTTGCTTCTTTCCAGAAATTTACTTGCTTAGAAAAAAATGAAGAGAAGGAAGGCCACATTTTTCTGATAGGCACAAGAGTTATCAGTAGCCATTTCCTTCTGACTCTCTTCCTAAGTATAGCCTGTGCCAAAATTGAAGGGTTTCAGTGAACATTTATGTTCTAAGGATTTTCCTTTTGAAAGGATGGGAATAAATACTGCCTGTGTAAGTAAAAGCCACAAGATTATTTTCTGAATGTCAAATGCATGCAGGGCATTTCTCAACACAGAAATAAACCAAATTAAAATAACCAGGATGCCTTCTTCAGAACAGAAAGGCAGGTGTGTTGTGCCTTAGGCAGTTCTGTTATGTCATAAACATTAGATGAAGTTCAGAAAGAAATAAAAGAAAACCATAAGTAATGATGGTTTCCAAAATAAATCATTTTGTGATAACTAGGTGGACTTCTGAGTCTTGGGCAGTCTTCTAACTCTAGTGACAGAAGTATGTAGTAGCACCTCACAGCAAGAGAATCTTGGAGCCCATGGATCTCTGTCTGGGAACACAGGCATCCATGTCATTTTGTATGACCAAGCTTTTTCTTTTAGAAGCACAATAAGTTAAAGTAATCTCTGGTAACTCCAACTTACTATTTTCTCCAATCTTTGAATTTATTGGCTTCTGATATCTGACCTAGTATAGGGGTATATAACTCCAGTGACTAAAGAAAACTAACTGGTTTGAAAAAAGTACTGAGCTTGACATTATTAATGAAGTTTAGAGGATATTTCTACCCTTGTAGGTTATGAGTAATAGAGTAAGGTAAGTTATGGTAAGATGAAAAGTTAGAGCTGCTGCTACTTCTTGTAGTTGTTCTTGTTCTTCTTGTTCTTCTTCTTATTGTCCTCCTCCTCCTCCTCCTCCTTGTTCTTCCTGCTCCTCTTCCATTTCCTCTTCTGCTTCCTATTCTCTTCCTTCTCTTTTTATTCTCCTCCTCATTATTCTTCTACTTCCTCTTCCTCCTCTTCCTCTCCCTCCCTCCTTCCCTGCCTTCCCCTTTTAAAGAATTTGAACATGTGGAATGTAAATAAATAAAATGATTAATTTAAAATTAATAAGAAAAGAAAAGAGGAAGAAAGAATTGAATTATTTTTGTATCCACCTACAAAATAACCCATCTAGCAATTTCTTTGCTGGATAATAAAAGTACGTACTTACAATGTGCTGATTTTTTAAGTAATAGGGCAGTGAATAAAATAATCTTTGTGGAAGTCTGAGAATCTAACTGAAGAAATAACACAGTATAAATGAGACATGCAGCTGTGGTAAGATTTCTGGTGACTATCAAGATTATGGGTAGTATTACAGAAAGGGTAAAGGTTTGAAGATAATTTCCTCCAATATTTTTCTAATATCTAAAAATGAAGACAAAAGAAGCAGTTTGGTAGAGTGATTGAGTGTGGGCTCTAGTTTTTTAAACATAATAAATGTTTAGAAAGAAGAGTGAGAGCTATATTATAATATGACATTTCTATTGATTAAGAGAAAAGATTAAAAGTTGAAAGCTAAGAGTGGTGGCCCAGACTTTTAATTCCAGGTTGTAGGAGGTAGAGTAAGACTGAACTGTGCAAGTTCAAGGTTGGACATGTAGCAAGTTCCAGGCCAAACAGGGCTACAATGTGAAGAGAAAAAACATAACTGGTAGGGTCAAACTTCCACTAGAGGATTATGGATGACTTAGTAAAGAGATTAAATTAATAAAGGCAGATGAATAGAATACAAATAGTTTTTCTGGCATGATTTCCATATGGATAAAATTGTAAATTAATGACTTTGAATGTCCAGAGTAATGTCTGTTTGAGTGCAGAATTAAAAGATTTGAAAGTATAACAGATTAAAACAGCAAATGTGACCTATCTGTGTTGTGTAGGTGAAAATTCTGACCTCATTTATACATAGCAACATTTACAAGGATTCCAAGAAGTGCTATGGACAGACAGAAAAGTATTAGTGATTCCAGAGTTTCAAGGAACAATTAAGAAAAATTTACATGGAGCTTAGTTGAATAAAAAAAGGTCAAAAATTTTTGGAGGAAATGATACATAGGCCCTACATTGACAGGCCTGGAATCTATTCTGTGGATATCCTTTATTAAGCATGGAATTACCAAAAATGAACCAAAGCATGGCAGGCAAACTCAAATAAGATGTCTGTGTGTGTGCAAGTGTGTGTGTGTGTGTGTGTGTGTGTGTGTGTGTGTGTGTGTGCTGGGCATATAACCATTTTATCTGTCTGTATATTTCTCCTTAATGCTAATAGTTATCTTACTATCCCTGATGCACACTAAATGCTTCAGAGCCATAAAAACATCATTAAAACCTGTAATATATATATTCTTTAAAACATCTATATGTGTTTTATAGTTTCAATGAATCACTGTTCTTACCTGTGTTATGGAAGCAAACTGAACTCCAATAAATAAATTTGGGTGTGGTGGTAGACATCTACAATACCAATAGTCTGGATGCAGACACAGAAATATCTTGAATTTGTGTCCAGTCTAGAGGCTACATAACTGAATCCAAGGTCAGTCTTATCTATGAAGCAAGATTATGTCTCAAAAATCAAGGTCTGGCTATAATGTACAGCCTCACCTGGAGGCAGAGATGCTCACTTTTTTTTTTTTTAAAATCCATGAATGGGGAGCTGTTAGGAGCAGATATGTCTCAACAACAAAAAAACCAATAACATTAAATGTCACATTCTGTGGATTTCTGATGTTTTTAAAAACCAACTATCTATGTAAAGTAATCTGGACAGTTGTCGGTTAACTACTCTCAGCTATTTCTAATTAAACTATCTGAAAACACCTTAACAGTAAACTCAGAAACATGAATTTGCTATTTGGCCCTTAACTCACAGGCTTAAACATCTCAGATCACTTTGTAATGACTTTACAGGACTGGGTCTAAGCCTTGTAATTTTAAAATTTTTGGCTAGGTGGCCACTGGGCAGAAATTGCCTATCTCTCCTGTAGACTTGTACTGTTCTTGAGAGGACACAAGTCACAGGTTAGGACAGCTAGTTCTGCCGAGACAGAATAAGCTAGTCCTTAGTAATTCCTGTTTTTCAAAGATTTGTCAGATCATCCTGGGCCAGAAGGCTGAAGACTGATGCTCCAGTTATCCTGACTTACTGAAGCTGTATGGGTAGGCAACTGTGTCTACAACTTGTCTCAGTTCAGGAAGCTAAGTTAGGCTTCCTATATTTTCAGATAATGTTGCTCATTCTCAGATTTCTGATGGGGTTGAAAGACTATCTATAGCCAACTTAAATGGCCAACCCAGGCTATTTAACATTGAGAAAATATATTTGAGAAGATA
Organism: Arvicanthis niloticus; assembly: GCF_011762505.2. Lineage (NCBI taxonomy): Eukaryota > Metazoa > Chordata > Mammalia > Rodentia > Muridae > Arvicanthis > Arvicanthis niloticus. The sequence goes on along the minus strand of NC_047664.1, from coordinate 72,771,369 downwards.
GTTCTTAGTATACAAACTAAACCAGGATATAACATAATGGATTTATAAGTCTTTTAAGTTAAGATAGATGACAGAGTGCACTATTTAATTGTCAAATATGATGGACTGGATGTTAGGTGTATCTTATACTTTATAAATTACAAAATGGTAATAAAAATTAAAAAATAAAAAACATCAAGGTCTGGAGATTTGACTCAGTGGTAGATTGTTTGTGTACCATGTACAAGGCCCATGTGTAACAGTAGAGACCATCAGTACATAGAAGTACTGAAATTTTCATAGCAAAAATTTATGATGAGTTTGACCTTGTAAAGTAACAATGACAACATTTTGAGCAAGTATGCAAGAATCAGGACTATGAGAACACAAAGTAAATCTTTAGTTGACATTCAGTTTTTAAATGCCAAAACCCTTTATTTAACTTGATTGAACTAGGTCTAATATTCACAACAGCTTTTGTTTTATTTGAAAAATGAAATGTGAGAGGATGAAGGAGAACTGCCTGAGAGATAAGGAAATTCCCTCTTATGTTCTTTCTTCTGGGTGATAAGAGCTTAGCATTCATATCAGAATGTTCTCTGTAAATAAAAACTTTCCTTTTAGATTGCGGGCCTTGAAAAATATAGGAATTCCACAGGAAGACCAACAGGGTCGACTAAGCTGTACCTTTGGGTCTCTCAGAGTCTGAACCACCAACCAAAGAACATGCATGGGCTGGATTTAGGCCTACCCATACAGACGTAGCAGATATGCAGCTTGGTCTTCATGTGGGTCTTGAACAACTGGAACATGGCCTATCCCAAAAGCTGCTGCCTGTACATGGAATATGTTCTTGTAGCTGTCTCAATGGGAGAGGAAGTACCTAGCCTTGCAGACACTTGAAGTAGCAGAGTGGGGGGATATCTAGGGAGTAGGTTGCCTGCTTAGAGGAGAGGGCCAGGGAGGATGGGGGAAGGATTGTGGGAAGGGGTGACCAGGAGGTATGCAGTGAGTAGGATGTAAAATGAGTAAGTTAAAAAATTAATTAAACTAAATAAAAACTTTCCCTTCTAAATATCAAAACCTACATCACTTTATAAACATGGGAGTTATAAAATGATTTTATTAAAATATGTTTGATTATTTGCATATTTGGGTGTCACACTTTGTTTTCTGAAATACATCATAAATATATATTGTGTCTAATATCTTGCATACCATTGTGGAGTTTAGAAGATATTACATTGATATTCACTAATAAAAATACATGGTTATCATACAGACACACACACACACACACACACACGAGAGAAAGAGAGAAAGAGAGAGAGAGAGAGAGAGAGAGAGAGAGAGAGAGAGAGAGAGAGAACCATAAATCTTTCTCATGACATTTCTAGGATATTCTATGTAATGTCTTTCATGTGCCAATGATCAAATTCTCATAACTGCTAAAGCAATTCAGTTATTCACCTTTAGACTGTAATTACCAGTATCTTTAGTCATACTGAACAGCAGTGGAGCTCAAATCATACATATCATGCTCTCCCGGTTTCTTTTATAGAAAGCTACTGCCCTGCTTTGGAGTGCACCATACTGTGCCTTAACATAAGAGTAAGGGAAGAGCAAAAAAACTTGCTGTCTAGCCACATTTGGAGCCTTGGTTCAAGAAGACATGACTAAGAAATGCACATAGCTGCATCTCCTCTAGTTTAGAGATTAAGCTTCTGCTGACCTGTCCTGCTGTGAAGTGATTACAGCCTAGTAGTATGCCTGCAAGAGAAATCTCACTTGGAAGACTTAGCAAACACAAAGAGAAAACAAATACCATGAAATTTTACCCTTGAGGTGATAGCAATCATAAGAATAATAATTGCATCAATTGAAGTTCCTCATAAGGACAAATTATCTATAATGCTTTGTTCTAATAGCTCTATACATATTTCTCATCGTTGTTTCAATGATCTCATTTTTAAAAAGCTAGTATTAGCTTGTGGCTTGGGTCTAGAGCAAGAGCAGCATTTTGACTGCCAGTTTGTTCTGTGATTTTTGCATCTATATTTGGAAAGAAAAGAAGGTATACAGTAAGGCAAGTTCTTTATAACATGGAAGATAGGAAGAAGAGAAAATGGGAGCGGGGACAGGGATAACAACAAAAGACACAATCCTAGTACCAGCTTTCTCCAGTTCAGCACCACACCTAACATTTCCAGAATATCTCAAAATAGCTCTACGAGCTAGGCACCAAGCTCCATTCTATGAGGCGTAGAGAACAATTTATATTCACCTTGTAATATCTTGGCATGCTCCAGGAGCTCATTAGGGGGTCTGGTTACTACAACACTGACATCCCCTTAGTTTCTAAACTTTTATCCACCATCTTATTTTTATTAATGAATCTCAAAATCCTAATGCATGTACAGTGGTTCCAAATGTACGTATATTGGACCTCACTACCAGTATTTTATTTCTTTAATATAGTCATAAAATGAGAAAAGTCAGGAAGAAGAGTCAGGGTACAGATTTTTGATCATGTGAGTGGGTCTTTCCAATACGTATTTGGAGTTATGGAAAGTAGAAACATGGGGAAGTATGACGAAAGTGACCATGTTTATTCCAGAGACAGTCCACTTAACTGGGCATTGCCTGTGTTCTTTAGAATATAGCACATGGACTAATTTTTTGGTATTTTCTATTTTCTCTATAGAGTTATTGAAGAAGACACAATCATTATTTTCTAATCAAAGTGTTATTGTTTGAATATGAACTGTCCTCTAGAGGTTCACTTGTCCTCAACTGGTTGTAGTATGTTGGGAAATTATAGGTATTTTGAATGTGGAGCTTGGCTTGAGGTGCAAGATAACAGGTGTTGGGGGGAATATATTGTTCTTCCACTTGCTGTTCAGGACCTGAATCTAGACAAGAGGTTATGCTAATGAGGCTTCAGATGGGAGCAAGGACGCTATGGGCAGCTAGACTGAAGCCCATTCATATTAAATTCTGGCAAGGAATATTTTGGCGCTTTGTTCATCCTGAAAATGTGAGTGAAATCAACTGAAAAGATTCACTTGAGTCTAGATTAATGGGCCAATATTTTGGCAGAGAAAATTTCAAGACAACATAGAACTCAGGTTATGGTATGGTTTCTTCTGGCTACTTTTTAGCCAGACTCACAGTGAGACTAATAAGTAAAAAGTAGAGTTAGAAGATGAAAAAAAAGGTGGGGGGAAGGTATGGAAAGATGGCTCAGCAGTTAAGAGCACTTCCTTCTTTTGCAGAGTGCTTGGATTCAGTTCCAAGAACTCATGTGGTGTTTTACAACTGTCTATAACTCCAATTCCAGAGGATTCCTGTCTTCCACAGATACTGTATGCATATGGTGTACAGACATACATGCAGGCATACTATTCATAGCTGATACATAAATATGAATACATCATTCAAATATTTTAAATTATAAAAACTGTACTCTTTGGCCCCCAAAAGAAGCATATTTAAGGCACAGAAATAAAAGCTATAATTGTTAAAGAAACAAAAGCAAATTACTTTATACTAAGCTGATTTAAGATATCTTAAAGTCATTCCAGGAATTAGTGAATTCCACAGTTTGCAGGCTCCACAGTTTAAAACTGTAAACACTTTTGAAAGATTTCCACTTGAATAGAGGATACATTCTACATTCAGCATAGTCTGCATGCATATAGGCATATAGGAAAATATTTAGGTTGAAAAGTGTCTATATTCAGAAACTGTAACATGGTCTAATGATACCCAGTTTTGCTAAAAGACATTGATATAATCTTCTCTGGGCTGGTTTTGCAAGCATTCGGAATGCCTGAAAAACAGAAACATGAATGCTTTGTCATGGAGGAGGATTGTTTATTTTTTAATTTATTTTTATTTTATGTATATGGGTGCTTTCCCCATATGTATATATGTGCACTATATTCAATGTCTGGTACCTATGGAGGCCAGAAGAGGTAGTTGAATCCCCTGGAACTGGAGCTACAGACAGTTGTATGCCAGTATACGGGTGCTGGGACTTGAACCCAGGTCTTTTGAAAGAGTATCTGCTCTTAACTGCTGAGCCATCTCTTTAGAATGGTGGAAGAGGTTTCAGGAAAGTCCATGCAGCTACAGCGTGTGAAGCAAGGGTGGATTCCCAGCAGGGGGCCCACGAGAAGGTAATAGATGAACCTATAAAAGTGAATTGTAAACCACACCATAGACTTTTTGACAATCTTGGGACTACGAAGACTGTAAACTTTTGAAGCTGGACTCCATGGATTTTGTGTTACAAGATGGGCATGGTCCTTGGGGAGCAGGGGCAGAACATTAGGTGTTAAATATGCTGTGCCTTCCTCCAGCCCATGCTTTGGATAATGGATCCCCAGATAATGGAGCTTTTCTGGGAGACTGGAAACTTGGTGGGGTGAAGCTTTGGGCGATGGGCCACGGTGGGTATTTTTGAAGGTTTATTATTTCTGGCCACTTCTCTTATTTCTCAGTACTATCTCTGCATTAGGATGAATTGTTCTTTAGAACATACACCTTCTACCTTGATGCTTAAAACTTTTGAAACCATGAGCCAAAATTTAACTATCTTCCATTAAGTTATTTTTGTCAGGTATTCTGGTCAAAGCAATGTGATAGTAACACTGTGACTGACGTAAGTATGGCTGATTATTCTCAGAGTCATGAAGGAGCAGCAGTTTGAATACTGCAGATAATAAAGACGGTGATAAAAGGAGGACATGAAAGGAAGACCTGGAACAAAGTATCTCATTATATTGTATTTTCTCTACATTCAACTATAAATGCTGTGCTCAACCATGACTCCCAATTTCCTTAAGCTTCTTAGCAGAAATGAAATCTCTGCACATCGCATTTGGCATGTGTAGCTCTAGATAAAAGAGAGAAAGGAGGCTAATCTTTAAAGACATTTTTATCTTTCTCTAAAAATGGCATTCTTCACTGCCCTTTTTCTATGGGGGTGAATAAAGATGACTTTGTATTTTAGGCACATCCAGTTTTTTCTTTGGTACAGAATTATCCAGTGACACAAAAGATGGAAGTACATAATACTTGACAATAATGAGCGATAGCAGAGTGTCTTGTGCCTGCACAATGGCTGCATTCTCCTCTGGACTCACTAATCTAACAACAAAAACAGGAGCATAGGAGAGAAGGAAATTCCTCTTCATTGTGTAGTTGGAGCAAACCTGGAGAGATTCTAAGACATAGCAGCTGATATCATCAAAGGTAATCCAAGTGACTCTCTATGTGCCATGAAAGGGCCTACCATTTAATCAAAAGTCACCAAGCCTTCCCAGGAAGTGGAACCAAACATTAAAGAGTGGACCTTCAACCCACACAGTAAGTTTTAAGAATAGGCAGAGCCACCACTGAGTGCTCACTAGAGAACAAGCAATTTTCTACTAATTTTAAATTCTCCTTTCTTGCTTTAATGGTCTCTAAATGTTTGTATTATTGGCTGAATCTTGATCTTATTCAAGAAATTGTGACATGAACAGATTGATCTCTGCAAGGTCATATAATTGTAAAGTTAAGAGTTGATACTGGGCTAGTGTGAGAATGGTAAAGAAAAACAAAATTCAATGAACAAAACCACTGTTCTATTTTATATGCAATAGTTCTTCTAAGATCTTAAAGATGGTTCTGCTTAAGCCTGCTTTTGAAATAAGTAAACTGAAAGTCAAGGAGGTGTTGTAACTCAAGGCATAGCACAGTTAGGTGATTAAGCTTGAGTTTTTGCTTTTTGTTTGTTGCTTTTTTTCCCACTAATTTACCTACCTCGGTAGAGTCACTGCATAAACATTAGTTCTAGTTTTTAAAAGTTAGATAGCTGAAGATTTTAGATTGTACGTTTTTCTCATTAGACTCACAAGGATAAACACATACAACTGATGCGCTGTTCAAATGTTCCTCTTGTTGCATCTCAACACATAGTAAAGCTATGGCTTCTCAGAAGTAACACACTTTCAGTATTTCAGGTGAGCTATTATTCTTCTCTACTTCCTATCTTTATTATTTCATTTTATATTTTACTTGTGTTTTAATGGAATATTTAGAACCATGGTTATTCTAGACATAGAATATGCCTTAAAATATCAGCTTAGTTCAAGGGCAGCCTGGACTATCTAGTGAAACTACTTTTCAAAAAAAAAAAAAAAGATAAAAGTATGGGCTCGATTATGATTAGGAATACTTTTTGTGTAAACAATGACATATACTCCACTATGTTCATAGCAGCCTTATTTACAATAGCTAGAAGCTGTAAAGAACCCAGATGTACTTCAACAGAGGAACGGATATAGAAAATGTGTTACATTTACACAATGGAGTATTACTCAGCTATTAAAAACAATGAATTCCAGAAATTCTTAGGCAAATGGATGGAACTGAAAAATATTCTGAGTGAGGAAACCCAACCATAAAAGAACACACATGGTATGCACTCACTGATAAGTGGATATTAACCCAAAAGCTCACAATACCCAAGATGCAACTCACAGACCACATGAAGAAGAAAGACCAAAATATGGGTGCTTTGGCCTTTCTTAGAAGGAAATCCTCATGGGAGAAAATCCGGTGGCAAAGTATGGAGCAGAGACTAGAGGAGGGGCCATATGGAGAGTGCCCAACCTGGGTATCCATCCCATGTGCAGTCACCAAATGCAGACACTGTTGTGGATGGTAGGAAGTGCATGCTGACAGAAGCCTGACATACCTGGCTCCTGAGAAGCTCTGCCAGAGACTGATATATACAGAGGCAGATGCTCGAAACTAACCACTGAGCAGATCACAGGGTCTCCAATAAATGAGTTAGAGTGAAGACTGAAGGAGCTGAAGTGGCTTGCTCCCCTATGGGAAGAGTGCCAATACTAACGAACCAGAGCTCCCAGGGTCTAAACCACCTGGGAACACACATGGAGGGATCTCTGGCTCTAGCTGTATATGTAATAGAGGATGGCCTTGTTGGGAATCAGTGGGAGAGGAGGTCCTTGGTCTCATGATGGCTGGAAGCCCCAGTGTGGGGGAATTCGAGGGCAGGGAGATGGCAGCGGGAGGATGGGTGGAGAAACACCCTCATAGAAGTAGGAGGAGGGGGATGGGATAAGGGGTTTCCGGGGGGGGGGATAGAGAAAAAAGATAACATCTGAAATGTAAATAAATAAAATATCCAATAAAAAAAACAGATAACGGGACTAGCTTTTGCAGTCGAGCATTTGAGACTGTTTGTAAACAATTTAATATTACCCATATTACTAGGATGCCTAATAACCCTCAAGGACAAGGCATTGTGGAATGGGCCCATAAAAACTTTACAACAATATCTTCATAAAATAAAAAAGGGGGTATATTCCTATATACCACAAATTTATTTAAATAATTCTCTCTTTACTTTAAATTTTTTAAAAAATTCAGATGCCAAGGAACTTTCTGCTGAGTGTCTATGGCACCCTACAATTAGGCATATTTATGCCTAGGTAAAAAGGAAAAATTCACTTACTGGCATATGGCATGATCCTGATTAGGTATTTAATATAGGGAAGAGGGCATGTTTGTGTTTTTTCATCATGCTGAAGGAGCATGATGACTGCCAGAGTGATTGGTGAGATATGCTGATGCTGGGACAAAGAATGATGCTAACCTGTGAGTTAGCTGAGTGCCCTGACAATGGTGACTGGGAAGCTGTATTGGACATATGTCCCTGACCTACCTTTGCTTGCCTAGATCCCAGATAGGACAAACTGCCTAGCCTCAAGTTTATAGACCGTTTTGGACAGAGAACCAAAAAGAAAAGGTATAATGACTCTTGTATTTTTCTTAAATGTGACCAGTTATTTGGACTCAATCATGAACTGGTCTAGAAATCTATACAATATTGGAAATAATAATCTTCATTTGGAAGGCTGGTTCTGGGCATTTTCAGAGACATATTTGGAAGTTAGCTGCAGTCCTCTATGATGTTATCTAGCAAGTGATAAAGTTGGGACAGGATCTGGATTTTAAACAAGTGTTAGTGCATGTGTTAAGGCTCTTTTACTTGTCATGTTAAAATTACTTTTGTTTCTTCTACAGTATTTAATGTAAGTTGTATTGATTGTACACTTTCTAATTGTGTTAGTGTGTTGAAACCTGGCATGTCTGTTATGGGGGGTGTCTATCAACCAGCTTTTGTTTTATTGCCTTGAGTATTACAGGACCTTGGTATTCTGAAAAAAAAATCTTGCAAGTACTGGAAGAAGTGAGTCAGCTTTAAGCAGAAGCAAGAGGGTAGTGGGCTTGCTTATTGCTGGTATAACAGCTATAATTATATTAATTGCTAGTACCACTGCTTCTGCAATTGCTTTGTCACAAGAAGTTAGGACAGCTACTTTTGTTAATCACTGAGAAAATAAATGTTACTAATGTGTTAAGTATACAAGAGGATTTAAACAGGCATTTGGAACATCATATTGATGGTCTTTATCCTATTCAAATTGATGGAAGGAGGTTCAAAGTTTAAGAAAAGGAGTCCTCTTATCTCCTTTTACAAAGCTCAAGTCCAAGTGGATAAAGGACCTTCACATAAAATCAGATACACTGAAACTAATAGAAGAGAAGGTGGGGATGAGCCTTGAATACCTGGGAACAGGGGGAAATTTCCTAAACAGAATGCCAATGGCTTATGCTCTAAGATCAAGAATTGACAAATGGGACCTCATAAAACTGCAAAACTTCTGTAAGGAAAAGGACACTGTGAATAGGACAAAATGGCAACCAACGGATTGGGAAAAGATATTTACCAATCCTACATCTGATAGAGGGATAATATCCAATATATGCAAAGAACTCAAGAAATTAGACTCCAGACATCCAAATAACCCTATTAAAAATGGTGTACACAGCTAAACAAAGAATTCTCAACTGAGGAAACTTGAATGGCTGAGAAGCACCTAAAGAAATGTTCAACATTCTTAGTCATCAGGGAAATGAAAATCAAAACAACCCTGAGATTCCACCTCACACCAGTCACAATGGCTAAGATAAAAAACTCAGGGGATAGCAGATGCTGGTGAGGATGTGGAGAAAGAGGAATACTCCTCCATTGTTGGTGGGATTGCAAGCTGGTACAACCACTCTAGAAATCAGTCTGGCAGTTCCTCAGAAAATTGGACATAGCATTACCTGAGGATCCTACTGGGAATATACTCAAGAAGATACTCCAACATATAACAAGGACATATGCTCCACTATGTTCATAGCAGCCTCATTTATAATAGCCAGAAGCTGGAAAGAACCCAGATGTCCTTCAACAGAGAAATGGATACAGAAAATGTGGTACATTTATTCAGCTATTAAAAACAATGAATTCATGAAATTTTTAGGCAAATGGATGGAACTAGAAAATATCATCCCGAGTGAGGTAACCGAATCACAAAAGAACACACATGATATGCACTCACTGATAAGTGGATATTAGAGCAAAAGCTCAGAATACCCAAGATACAACTCACAGACCACATGAAACTCATGAATAAGGAAGAACAAAGTGTGGGTACTTTGATCCTTCCTAGAAGGAGTAACAAAATACTCATGGGAGCAATTATGGAGACAAAGCATGGGACACAAACTGAAGGAGAAGTTATCTGGTGACTGTTCAACTTGTATCCATCCCTTGTGCAGTCACCAAAGGTAGATGCTGATGTGGATGCCAGGAAGTGCATGCTGACAAGAGCCTGATATAGCTGTCTCCTTAGAGGTCTGCCAGTGTGTGACATATACAGAGGTAGATGTTCACAGCTAACCATTGAACTGATCATGGGGTTCCCAATGGAGGAGTGAGAAAGAAGACTGAAGGAGCTGAAAGGGTTTGTGGCCCCATGGGGATAGCAACAATACCAACAAACCAGAGCTCTCAGGGTCTAAACCACCAGCTTGGGAGCACATAGGGAGGAACCCATGGCTCCAGCTGTATATGTAGGGGAGGATGGCATTGTCAGATATAAGTGGGAGAGGAGGTCCTTGATCCAGGGAAGGCTGGATGCCCCAGTGTGGGGAAATTTGAGTGTGGGGATGTGGGAGTGGCCGAGTGGATGGGGTCACATCCTCACTGAAGCAGGAGGAGGGGGAGGACATAGGGGGCTCCTGAGTGTGTGTGGGGTATTGGGGGAAGTGGATTACATCTGAAATGTAAATAAAATATCCAAAAAAAGAGTAAGGAGTCATCTGGAGTGTCATGCCAAATACCAATGGAGCTGTGTTACTTCTAAAGTTTACAATGATAGTCATAATTAGGAAAAAGTTGAGAGACACTTGCAGGGTATTTGGCATAATTCTAATACCTCTGTGAATATTTTATCTTTGCATAGCGAGATTATGAATTCAATGAATGCTGCTCTGCTGAGCTTTGATGCTACAGATACTACTTATAAAATTATCCATGGAGTGAGGTTAGTATTTCCATTTTGGTCAAGCTTCAAGAATGTCATATATAACTTGATCATGCTAGTCCTTGTTGTCCTGGGAATATTTTATTCCTGCCCAGCTTGTTAAAACTTGTCTTTAACAACATCAACATGTTGACAGCCAAAGTACATGACTTGAAACTGAAGATAGACCTCCAGACAAAATTATGAATTTAACAGGCTGGCAAACCAAGGACGGTTAAGATTTTGTACAGGACCTTACCAAACTAAGACAGAAGTGCATTGCTTTTGAAAATGCATATTCCATGACCAGTAAGAAAGGCATTCTTAAGTTTTACTTTAACAGGAAGAGTGATATGTAGGAGGAGCTAAGTGGGAAGGAGTACTGAGAGGAAGAGATGGAGTAAGGAGAGAAGATGAAGGAGAGGAGAAGCTAGGTGATGAGAGAGAGAAAGAGAGAGGGGGCATGGAGGCAGATGTTCACAGGTCTCCACCAGTCAAAGATAGTCTTTATATCTAGGTTGGGTATTGGGTTACCCTTCTGATTGAGCATTACTAAACTTATAAATCCTTTGATTAACATTTAAAAAAAATTGTATAAAAGCAAAAAGGAAAGGGGGGCATGGGACAGGGGTTTTCTAGGGAGGGGAAATGGGGAAAGGGGATGGCATCTTAAATGTAAATAAAATAAAATAAAATAAAAAGAAAGGCATTCTTGTCAGAAGACCTAAGACAGGTTCAGTCTTGTATATGCTATAAATAAGGGTTGGGGGGGGGGGGAGATGTGGAGAGCTTTTGGGGCTGCTTGGCAGGAACCTGACATGGTCCAAGGACAAGGAAATGGGCTTCAGGCAGGAATCTGACACTAGGCTAGAACAAAAAACAAAAAAATAGTTTCAGGCAGGAATCTAAATCTTAGGCTAGAACTAAAATGTAGGCTTAAGGCATGAAAATGACTTTGAGCTAGGACAGGGAAGTTGGCTCAGATATTTTGGTCATCCTGATAAGCCCTTAGAAACAGTGATCATGGGACTTTGTTTATTGCCTTGCTTATTCTTTGACTGTGTTTATTGTCTTGCTTGTTCCTTGACTATTTGCATCTATTGTATTGCTAGTTCCTTAACCTAGAACTGACTTTAATACTTACCTGTAATTAAAATGGTATAAAAGAAGACTGGGAAAAAAAAGAATACTTGTTGCTCTTAAAGTGGGCCAGGTTCAGTTACCTCATCCTACCTTGTGGTTCACAACCATCTTAACTCTAATTACAGGAGACCCAAGCCCCTCTTCTGGCTGCTATGGGTACCAGGAATTCATGTAGAAATACATGCATGCAAGAAATACACTCACACAATTAAATAATATATAAATAAATTAAATATCTAAAGACAATGACTGTCTGTCTCATAGAACCTACCAGTAACCAATATTTTACCAGGAAAGTGTTAATTAGGGAAATGTCAAGGCCCCTCCCTGATCTATATAGAGGTACTGACAGCCCCAATATTATTCAGGACCAGTACAAGCAACCACAACTGCTGTGAGCTCACAGTAATGACATGACCTTTGTATTTTGTAGTCATTTCTCACACCTCCAGGCTTTTAATGTTTCCACTCCTTCTATAATGCTCTCTGAAACTTAGAGAAAATGTTTTGAATGTCCTGCTTTGGACTGAACACTTAATTGTCAGACCTAGTAAAAACAGTGGGTCACAAAAGAGCATGCAGGGACTGGACAGAGACCCCCCTACACATTGGAATAGATGTGTAGCTTGGTCTTCATGTGGGTCCCCTAATAATTGGACTGCAAGCTATCCCTGACTCCATTGCCTGCCATTGGATTCCCATCCCCTAACTGGACTGCCTGGTTGGGCCTCAGTGGGAGAGGATGTGCTTAGTCCTGCTGGAGGTGGATGTCTCAGGACAAGTTGGTACCCAACTTCCTTTCATTGCTTACTACATTGCCAGTGCCATTGTTCATTTTGTTATCTAAGTCTGAGAAAACAATCTCAATGGAAATGGCCTACTGATGATGCTACATTTCTATCAGAACAATTGTGTGTGACCACTCAGGCCATTAATGCAGATTGCTTAATTTGGGATTCTGGATGGCTTTTTTTTTTTTTTCAACCATACCATCCTAAGCAAGTTATCTAAATGAATAGTGCTACCTCAGTTTACCTATTTTAAAAAGGGAAAACAGGACCACTTTTCTAAATGAGTTATTCTGGCAAGTAAATACTGCTACCAGCCAGATTTCTCTACATGCTTATGTCTGGAGTCTTTGTCTTTTCTTCTGGTGTGATGAATGAGCTTTCCATGCTCCTGGCTAAGGTCCAACTGGTAGTTCTGGTACCTTTTCGTCTTCTTAAGAACATGGCTCCATATTTTTCCCCTTTCACAACTCACAAACTTTTTCTTCTCTGGCATATCTTTTCAACACATCAGTATGCTATTAATTCATTTCTCTTTTGTACTATTTCATAGTTTGTATGACTATTGCACCTAGTCCCATCATATCAAAGTCCTCCAAACACTTACATTATTAAATTTGTTGGTCAGTTTATCAGTATTTAAATAACTTGGCATATTGGCCAGACCTCACACAGTCGATTAGTCCCACTTCTTTGTGATACTTTCTTTTACTCAGCTGTCAGGATACCATGGTCCTCTGGCCTTCCTCCTGATTTAGGTCATTGTCCTCCTGATTTCTCATTCTAGGTCTTAGGGCCTTTCCTTATGGCTCTCCACTTGGACTTCATTTCCTTTCTATCTTTTCTAATCTTTAGTCAGCTTATGCAATCTGATGCTTTTATTGTATGTCATCAGAAAAGAAAACAATGTACTTGCTCACAGTTTGAACACAGTTTGTGAAACAAATACCATGGCCACCTTGCATTTTAGAATGGTTAAACTTAAAAAAACCGAAGGAATGGAGCTGTGGGAGATGCTTCTGGGAGAGAAGCTAAGGATCTCTCCTTGGGAATATGTGTTTTAGAAAGTCCGTAAACATTTACGTAGAGAAGTTGATCAGCAGCTCCCTGCAGGACACTCAAAAACAGAGATTTGGATTTGGATGTATCTGCCTTTTTAAAAATAAACCATACCGGATGTTTGCCATTTCTACACCTTCTCCCCACCCCCATCAAATACACTGAAAATAAGCAAGTCACTTCTTTGCAATTAGAAGGAAATGGGTTAGTCAATTCTTTCAGCTCCAGTTCACTGCAAAGTTTTTAGATGTTGGGTTGCATTTTATCTTCTTTAAAAATAACAAAATAATGTAAGAAAGGTAAACCACATTTTTTTCCCTAGGAGATGGAAAGAAGCATACCTCTAGTTTCAGTGCATGCTGAGTTATTTGTTCTTCATTGTAGCTGTCTGTGCTCTGGAGGATGAGCACACTATATGAACACAGCATTCTGTGTTCCCCAGCAGAGACCGAAAAGGGTACATTACCCAGGAAAACATTTTTATCCTCTCTAATGTTCTGTGGGATGTATTACCCTGGAGAACAGGCACTCAGTCCAGTAAATGTGGTTCTGATTTCCCTGTTACTTCTTTTACATGCAACAAGGCAATACTAGGTACTGTAAAGATTCCTGCCAACTGATTAGAATATTTGGGTTGACTTGCAAAAGTGAGTCAGCTCAAACTCTTATCTTAAAGAACATTTTTTTGTGCATTTTCACCAGAGGCCCTTTGTAGTATTTCTGTTTTAGTCTAATATAAATTACTGCTTACACGAAGGCCATGAGATGATGAAAACATCCACAAGCTACTGATGCAAAATATAAAGCTTCCAGGTCTGGACATTATGGTTTTGTAGTACTTGAAAATAGGAAATGTCATACCGGGTATAGTATTGTATCTCATATAAAATCTGCAATGGAATTCTCTATTTTAGAGGTACCCCATGGCTTACATTTAATACCAAAACTAGAAGTTAAATCACAGTGCAGTAAAACTGGTTCCTCAGGCAATCACCTCACAATCTGAGAGCTACAACACAACCCTGAACGGAGCATAGCTTTAACTTGGTGCTTCAAATGATTTGCAAAAAAACCCCTAAGGCTTCCTATTAATGCTATGAGCATTGAACAGCATATGTTTGTTATCTAAGCATAAGGCATACATCATATGCCTTACATGAGATAAAGAAATGTTCCTTTGGTCCTTAATATGTTGTTAGGTATATTATTTTTTTTTTGCTGCTGTTAATCTATTTATCCCTAATGTACTCATAGTACTGTTATCTCAACTCTACAAAAGAAGAAAAATTATTATAAATAAAACATTTTAATTTTTAATTAACTCCATGTCTACATAAAAAATTTCCAAATACAAAGGCAGTACAATTACATTAAAATATGCATATGTATTCCTATATACAAGCATGCAAGTAATAATGAGTCAATATTTATAGATGATTTATAGTTGGGAAGAAATCATGGAAGTTAATTTTGTCATGAGGCCTCAAGGAAAAGTTCAGGGTTTTGGAGAAAACTGTTTAAAATTAAGATTTCACACATGAGGGGCTAGAAAGTTATCTTAGAGGTTAACAGTGCGTATTGTTCCTGTGGAAGACTCATGTTCAACTCTCCAAGCTCATGTCGGGTAGCTTTCAGCCACAAATATCATCAGGTACAGGGAATCATACAGCTCAGACCTCTGTGGGCTCCTGCATGTGTGCACGTGCACACGTGTGCACACACACAGATACCCCAACACATACACACTTAAAAATAATCATTCTACAGGAAAGATTTCAACACTCAGTTATGAAACCTCATAAACTCACAGTTACAATATAAGGAGCTAAACTTTACTTGTCTCTGATATACAGGACACTCCTCTCCTGTTCTTTTCCTCCTATCCCCCCTCCTCCTCTTTCTTTCTTCCTTCTGTCTTGCCTCCAACCTTCTCCTCCTTCTTCCTTTTTCTCATTATTTTCGTCATTCTAACAGTTCACAATTGGTATTCTCTCACAGGATACTTAACCAAACCTGTGAATTTGAGATATATTTTAAAATATTATCTGGTCATTGTTTGTATTTAATATTGTATATTAATTGCAGAGCATTAATCATACTGACACTTCCACAAACCACACGGTCACACAATAGCTATAGCAACTGCATAATTATATAAATGGCTTATTAAGTATTTAAATTAGTCACAATGGTATATTTTATGAGAAAAAAGACCCTAAGAAACATCATTTAATCATAACTTTTTAATATAATTACTTATTCATTAAATATAAAAACGTAGGCAAAAATAGAAGTGCTTTCATTTGGAATCCATTTCAAATGGCTCTCTCTGTGTTTCACTGATGAAGTTGTGAAATATAAAGTTGCTAAACACTGAGAGACATTCCAGGCCTTCTCTTCAGAAGGAACTTCAAGGAATGTCTCCATCCATTCTTTCTAATAAATGGATCTACCTGTTGTTTATGTGTGGTTTATTTTCTTTTTCTTCAACTCAAAATTACAAGCTTCTTCCTCTTACAAAGTATATTTCCCGATATCAGTCCTCCACAAACGCCACATTAGCCTACATATCCAATCTCTGTTCTCAACTGTACAATGCTGTCGCTTAGTGTGTACACACAGTGAGCTCCTTGCCAGCTGCTGAGAGCTCTTTAATGTCCTCATAACTGCTCTGTGTGAGCCAAGTTTTAGGAAAGAGAACAGTTTTCAGGGTCCACAATCAATTCAGCGAGATAGTATGAAACAACTAGGACCGCCAAACTGCTATAGAAATCAATACTTCTATACATTTTTATGTTTTGGGATCGGTATTATTAAGATAATTGCCTCTACTTTTTAGCTGCTTTATCATAAAAACTAAGGAAAGATAAGATGATTCTCCAAGGGAATGTGAGAAACTCTATCTTTCTTTTACAGTCAATAAAGTATAGTCATTGATTTTATTCTTACATATGACCTGTGGTCAGGAACAGCAAAGAATACCAAAAAAAAAAAAAAAAAAAAAAAAAATCAATTTGAAGAAGAGCTAGCAGTACAAATACAGTAGCCAAGTTCTCAAGGTCCACATAAGGCCACAAACTTCTCGTAAGCAGTAACCTCATTTCTGATACCTGAAGTTCAGAAAATTCTTTTTCAAATATAGACTCATTACTATGTGTTGGAGGATTTAACAAAATTTTGTACATATGAAAATTTTCACAACCTTGAGAGAATTATTTCTGTGTATTTTGTGTACCTTCTTCTGTAACTCTTCTTGTTTCTATAATGGAGAACAATAAGGTGATTGGACATAGAAACACAGACAAATGCTCTTTAAGAAATAATGTATGTAAAATATCAATGGGGTCTTATGAGGAATGTGGACTGTGAGATAAAAAGACAGCTTCAACCTTGCTTTCAATGTTTATAGGCATTTTTGCAATATGGCTGGGAGAAATAGAGCAGTTGATGTACTGTGATACCTTCCAAAGTAAAGAATTGAATATATATATATATATATATATACTCCCAGTATATGTATATATATATATATATATATATATATATATATATATATATGTATGTATATATATGGAGAGAAATATCAAACAAATGAAAATGCTCATATCTAGGGTCAATAATATAACAGGACTGTGGTAGTAAATATTTAATCACAAATTGGAGTTTCTACCCCACCTTTGATCATTCTGTTCCCAAATAAAAGACATACAACTTTTATATTTATAATAAGCCTTTAATGTACTAGAGTTCTGAATTATAACTTGCCATGTTTTATCTGGGTAGCGCTTGACTCCAATTAAGCAGCCCTCATGGCCTGGCTATTATTTTATGTCTCATTTAGCCCATAGCATCTTCTCCTCTCTTCACTTTCTTCTCCCTTCTCCTCCTTATGGTCTCTTCTCAGACCTCAGGCCTGGGAACCCACACCCCAGCTGTCTCTCTTCTGACCAAATATAAGCTCTAGGCATTTTATTCACCAGCCATAGATAATCTGGAGGGCAATGTTATATAGCATCACTTGTGAATGTGCAGATTTTCTCATCCCTAGGGGCAACCAGGCCTTGGGAGCCAGTATTTGGCATTATTATACATAGCAAAAGACCAAAGCTTAGCAGGTCTCCTTTTCTGTCTAAAGAAAAAGGCTAGTTCTCGGGTCCCTTCTGGTCTGCACTGGAGCACTGAGCAGACCTTGAGCTTCAGCTCTTCACTCAATCTCACAAAACCCAGAGGCAGCTGGATTCCCAGGAGCTCTAACATACTAAGGATCTTAGGTAAAGAGGCAGTGACACATGCCCCAAACAGGGAGTAATTGGGACCCACGGAGACCCAGGAACTTACTCCAGTGGCACCGGTTCCTTCCAGTCTGTGCTGGTGGACTGAGCAGACCTTGAACATTAGCTCTGCACCCAATCCCACAAAACCCAGAGGAGGCAGGGTTCCCAGGAGCTCTAACACACTCAGGAACGTAGGATCATAGGAACACAGGATCTCAGAAGATTGGTCACACTAAGATTTCAGGATCCCAGAGGCAGCTTGGGAATTCTTATACCTGGGATCTCAGGATCACAGGATCACAGGACAGCTGGACTCTGAGGAGTTCTGACACAATCAAGATGACAGGAAATACAAGCTCCAGTCACAGACTGTGAGTGAAGGTAGGGCTAGAGATAACCAGATGTTGAAAGGCAAGCCCAAGAACATAAGCAACAAAACCCAAGGTTACATGGCATCATCAGAACCTAGTTCTCCCACCATAGCAAGTCCTGAATACCCCATCACACTAGAAAACCAAAATTCAGACTTAAAATCACTTCTCATGATGATGATAGAGGACTTTAAGAAGGATATAAACAACTCCCTCAAAGAAATACAGGAGAACACATGGAAACAGGTAGAAGCCCTTAAAGAGGAAACACAAAAATCCCTTAAAGAATTACAAGAAAACACAACCAAACAGGTGAAAGAATTGAACAAAACCACCTAGGATCTAAAAATGGAAGTAGAAGCAATAAGGAAATCACAAAGGGAGACTACCATGGAGATAGAAAACATAGGAAAGAGATCAGGAGTCATAGATGCAAGCAACACCAACAGAATACAGGAGATAGAAGAGAGAATCTCAGGTGCAGAAGATACCATAAAAATATTGACACAATCATTAAAGAAAATGCAAACTCAAAAAGCTTCTCACCCAAAACATTCAGGAAATCCAGGACACAATGAGAAGACCAAAACAAAGATAATAAGTATAGAAGAGAGTGAAGATTCCCAACTTAAAGGGCCAGTAAAAAATAAAACAAAACCAAACAACTAAGGCTGGTCTTCAATAATAACGAAAACAATGGAAAGCCCATACACGTGAAAACTGAACAGTGCTCTATTCAGTGATAACTTGGCCAGGGAAGAAATAAAAAAAAAAATTAAAGACTTTTTAGAATTTAATGAAAATAAAGGCATCATGCCAAAACTTATGGGACACAATGAAAGCAGTCTAAGAGGAAAACTCATAGCTCTAAGTGCCTACAAAAAGAAGCTAGAGAGAGCATACACTAGCAACTTGACAGCACACCTGAAAGCTCTAGAACAAAAAGAAGCAAACACACTGAAGAGGAGTAGACGGCAGGAAATAATCAAACTCAGGGCTGAAGTCAAACAAGTAGAAACATAAAGAACTATACAAAGAATCAACAAAACCAGGAGCTGGATTTTTGAGAAAATCAACAAGATAAATAAATCCTTAGCCAGACTAATCAGAGGGCAGAGAGACAGTATCCAAATTAATAAAATCAGAACTGAAAAGGGAGACATAACAACAGAAACCGTGAAGAAATTAAAAAAAAATCATCAGATCCTACTACAAAAGCCTATACTCAACAAAACTGGACAATCTGGATAAAATAGACAATTTTCTAGACACATACCAGATACCAAAGTTAAATCAGGAGCAGATAAAACATCTAAACAGTCCCATAACCCCTAAAGAAATAGAAGCAGTCATTAAAAGTCTCCCCACCAAAAAAGCCCAGGTCCAGATAGTTTTAGTGCAGAATTCTATCAGACCTTCAAGGAAGACCTAACACCAATTCTCTTTAAACTATTCCACAAAATAGAAACAGAAGGAACACTACCCAATCAGTTCTATGAAGCCACAATTACGCTCATACCTAACCACACTAAGATCCAACAATGAAAGAGAACTTAAGACCAATCTTTCTCATGAATATCAATGCAAAAATATTCAATAAAATTCTCACAAACTGAATCCAAGAGCACATCAAAACAATCATCCATTATGTTCATGTAGGCTTTATCCCAGGAGTTCAGGGATGGGTCAATATATTGAAATTCATCAATGTAATCCACTATATAAACAAACTCAAAGGAAAAAAAAACACATGATCATCTCACTAGATGCTCAGAAAGCATTTGGCAAAATTCAACATCCCTTCATGGTAAAGTCTTGAAGAGATCAGGAATCCAAGGCCCATAACTAAACATAGTAAAAGCAATATATAGCAAACCAGTAGCCAACATCAAACTAAATGGAGAGAATCTTGAAGCAAACCCACTAAAATCAGAGACTAGACAAGGCTGCCCACTTTCTTCCTACCTATTCAATACAGTACTTGAAGTCCTAGCCAAAGCAATTATGCAACAAAAGGAGATCAAATAGGAAAGGAAGAAGTCAAAATTTCACTATTTGCAGATGATATCATAGTACACTTAAGTGACCCCAAAACTTCCACCAGAGAACTCTAAACCTGATAAACAACTTCAGCAAAGTGGCTGGATATAAAATCAACTCAAACAAATCAGTAGCCTTCCTCTACTTGAAAGATAAACAGGCTGAGAAAGAAATTAGGGAAATGACACCCTTCACAGCAGTCACAAATGATATAAAATACTTTGATGTGAATCGAACCAAGCAAGTAAAAGATCTATATGACAAGAATTTCATGTCCTTGAAGAAAGAAATTGAAGAAGATCTCAGGAGATGGAAAGATCTTCCATGTTCATGGATTAGCAAGATTAATATAGTAAAAATGGCCATCTTGGCAAAAGCAATCTACAGACTCAAAGCAATCTCCATCAACATTTTAAATAAATTCTTCATAAAGTTAGAAAGAGCAATTTGCAAATTCATTTGATATAACAAAAAACCCAGGATAGCAAAAACTATTCTCAACAATAAAAGAACTTCTGGGGGAATCACCATCCCTAACCTCAAACTATACTACAGAGCAATAGTGATAAAAACTACAGGGTATTGGTACAGGGACAGGCAGGAAGATCAGTGAAATAGAATTTAAGACACGGAAATGAATCCACACACCTGTGGTCACTTAATCTTTGATAAAGGAGTTAAAATGATCCAGTGGAAAAAGGACAGCAGTTTCAACAAATGGTGCTGGTTCAACTGGAGGTCAGCATGTAGAAGGATACAAATCAATCCACTCTTATCTCCTTGTACAAAGGTCAAGTCTAAGTGGTTAAGGTTAAGTCTAAAGGTTAATTCTACATAAAACCAGATATACTGAAACCAATAGAAGAGAAATTTGGGAGGAGCCTTGAACACATGGGCGCAGGGGAAAATTTCCAGAGGAGGACATCAATTGCTTTTGCTTTAAGATCCAGAATTTACAGATGGGACCTTATAAAACTGCAAAGCTTCTGTAAGACAAAGGACAATGTCAATAGGACAAAACGGCAACCAACGAATTGGGAAAAGGTATTTATCAATCTTATATATAATAGACAACTAATATCCAATGTATAGAAAAAACTGAAGAAATTAGACTCTAGACAATAAAATAACCTGATTTAAAAATGGGGTACAGAGCTAAACAAAGAATTTTCAAGTGAGGAAATTTGAATGGCCAAGAAGCATCTAAAGAAATGTTCAACATCCTTAGTCATCAGGGAAATGAAAATCAAAACAACACTGAGATTCCACTTCATACCAGTCAGAATAGCTAAGATCAAAAACATAGGTGATAGCAGATGCTGGCAAGGATGTGGAGAAAGAGGAACATTCCTCCATTGTTGGTGGAATCATAAACTGGTACAACCACTCTTGAAATCAGTCTGGCTTTTCCTCAGAAAATTGAACATAGCATTACCCAAGGACCCAGACATACCATTACTGGGCATATACCCAAAAGATGCTCCAACATATAATAAGAACATATGCTCCACTATGTTCATAGCAGCCTTATTTATAATAGCCAGAATCTGGAAAGAACCCAGATGTCCTTCAACAGAGGAATGGATACAGAAAATGTGGTACATTTACACAATGGAATATTAGTCAGCTATTAAAAACAATGAATTCTTGAAATTCTTAGGCAAATGGATGGAACTGAAAAATATCATCCTGATTGAGGTAACCCAACCACAAAAGAACACACATGGTGTGCACTCACTGATAAGTAGATGTTAGCCCCAAAGCTCCCAATACCCAAGAACCACAGACTACATGAAGCTCATGAAGAAGGAAGACCAAAGTGTAGGTGCTTAGGTCCTTCTTAGAAGGAGTAACAAAATACTCATGGGAGCAAATATGGAGACAAAGTGTGGAACAGAAGCTGTATGTGGGGTCGTCCGGAGACTGCTCCATCTGGGTATCCATCCCATTTGCAGTCACCAAATGTAGACTCTGTTGTAGATGTCAGAAAGTGCATGCTGACAGAAGCCTGATATATCTGGCTTATGAGAGGTTCTGCCAGAGCCTGACAAAAACAGAGGCCAATGCTCACAGCTAACCATTGAACTGATCACAATGCCCCAATGGAGGGGTTAGAGTGAAGACTGAAGGAGATGAAGGGGAGAGCGGCAATACCAATCAACCAGCACTCACAGGATCTAAACTGACAGCCTGGGAACACAAATGGAGGTACCTGCTGTATAGGTAGTTGAGGATGGCCTTGTCAGGCTTCGGTGGGAGAGGAGGTCCTTGGTCTCATGAAGGCTGGAAACCCCAGTGTGAGTGAAATAGAGGGCTGGGAGGTGGGAGTGGGTGGATGGGTGGGGGAACTCTCATAGAAGTAGGAGAAGGTGGGATGGGATAAGGGGTTTCTTGGAGGGGGAATTGGGTAAGGGGATAACATCTGAAATGTAAATAAATAAAATATACAATAAAAAACCAGATAATAGAACTGGCAATTGCAGTCTAGCATTTGCACCTTTTTGTCAACAATTTAATATTACCCATATTACTGGGATTCCTTATAATCCTCAAGGACAAAGTATTGTGTTTAGCTCATAGGCCTCAGGCAACAACTAAATATGGCAATGTAAGTGGAGCAAGAATTGAAGTGCAGAGCTATAGTACAGTCTCAAATTTATATATAGTTATATATATAGTTATACATAGTTATAGATAAATATCATACTAGGATATCTATAAACCTTACTTAAAATGTTATGGTATGTAAAGCTTACTCACAAGATGTGTAGACACCTATATACACAGAGTCTCACTGTGTGAATGGGCCACCCATTTGTCTGCTGAATCTCTCACAGAATCTTAAACTCATGTGGCCACGAACTCACTTCTGGTAGATGATAGAGGAATATGTACTGTAAAATAATAAATGGACAGCATTGGTAGGATTAAAAAAGGAGACAGAAGGAGTGGGAGGTGTTCTTGGGAAGTTAAGTACTCTACTACATCTCTTCACATAATTAAATCATTCTCTGCCTGCCAGTTTTAGGGAAAAAAACAAACACAGTTTTTAGCCCCCACATGTATAGGCCTTGGAGAGAGCTAGTGTGTACAACCATCTGGATGGTGTTTGCATAAGACACTGAATACATCTGGTCACTAATAGCAATAATCACTCTTTGCTTAAAAGTCATCATTTAGATAAAAGAAACACTGCAGCTGACAGCTGTGAGTCAGGTAAGTGCATTCTGCACATATTAATATTATTTTGTTTTACAGATATTTACTAGGCAATCAGTTAGTTTGATAAAGGCTGGAGAAGTGCAGTTTTTATATTTTCAACAATTATACAATCTGGTTTATATGAACAGCTTAATCAGCTCCAAGACGCCAAAAGTTAAAGTGTCATAAAAGAGTTACAAACCTAGGAATATTGATGAGACTAAATTGCGATGTGGTATGGAATAAAAGTTTTCCCCTGGGTTACAGAGAATGTAGTCATCCTCATGGTAGAAATTCAAGAGGGAATATTAGGATAAAGAAATAAAATGTGAAAAAATTATCATATGGGGAAACTGTACAGAGTCACACACAGTGAGACTATGCAGAAAAGATGTGATGACAGCCATTTACACAAGGGGAGAGGACTGACTCAGTCCCCTGTTCAGGTAGAAAAGAGGCAGCTTTCAATAAGACAGTAGAGTTTCATAATGCTGCCCCATTACGTTATAATTTCCAGGAGACATTTTCTTTCAAATATTCAGTGCATAGTTGACTTTGAAATTCCTTAAAGGTTTTTAGAAAAACAGCTAGAGGTTCTTGGATTCCAGATAGAGAGTTAAAACCAATTTTGTTTGGGCTTTGAAGTCACAGATTTGGCAGGGGGGTTTCTAGCATGTTCTGAAGGAAGGATAAGATGATACTGATAAATACGTAGGAAGATTGAGCAAGAAAATTGGCCAAGAAGTGACAGAGTGAGTGAAGCTGCTAATTTAGATTAAAGAAACTGTTTATAAGCTGGAAAGATGGTTAGATAGTACAAGTAAGAAACAACAGATTAGTCTCAGGGATGAATATGTCTTGCAGTTTGTGATGACTTATTAGGATGCTGATGGTTTGTTATCACTTGGGACAAGATGATGTTTTGGTTTAGAAGAAAAACAAACAACACAAAATAAGTAGTACGTAAAGTAGAAAGGCAGAACATTCAGATTCAGGTACTGGGTACCCAATTAAAAATTTTCCCTGGAACTTGCTGGATTGAGGGTTTTAGATAGTTACTGTTGTTCAATCCCATGGGGTCAAACCTGGAATAACTGTTATAGCACATGCTAAAGACAAAAGACACACCCTCAAGCCAGGTTCAGTCATCATTAAGTCACCCAGTGAAAATGAGCAGAGAGTATGCAATGGCTTTAGTAACTATGTACATAGCTGCTTAAGTAAGAAGCATGGGTAGGAACCTGGCTGAGGATGACTTGCATAGTGATAAAGAAGAAGAAACCATGGGTAGAGCAACAATACCAACCAGGGTCTAAACCACCAGCCTGGGAGCACATAGGGAGGGACCCATGACTCCAGCTGTATATGTAGTGGAGGATGGCTTTGTCCAGCATAGGTGGGAGAGGAAGCCCTTGGTCCCATGAAGGCTGGATGCTCCAGTGTGGGGGAATTCGAGGGCAGGGAGGTGAGAGTGGGTGGGTGGGAGCACATCCCCATAGAAGCAAGAGGAAGGGGGATAGGATAGGGAGTTTCTGGGTTGGGGGGGATGGGGAAAGGGAATAACATCTGAAATGTAAATAAAATATCCAATTAAAAAAAAAGAAGAGGAAACACAGGTTGTGAGAAGATTAGAGCTCAAAGAGAAAGCCAAGGCAAAGGAATCAATAAAGAGACAAGTCTGATGATTTAAGCAAAAGAGAATGCTGTGCCTGAAGACTGTTCCATAATAAGATTAAATGCTACTGTTAAGAGATTAGCCTAGAGAGAAGAGAAAACGTTCTCAGACCGAAATGCAAAGAAAGGAAAAGAAAGAGAATTTTAAGAACTCGAAATGTAACACTCAGGGACTTGCTCAGAAAATGAATGGTTTTGCCAATGGTTTTAGAGGATAGGAGATTCCTGGTAATAAAGTAAAGCACCAACTCCTATTTTAAAAGAAATAATAGTCGTGGCAGGGTTACCCCTTGAAACCCTAGCATTTTGTCACACCCGAGGCCACTCAAGAGCAAAGGGCATAAGGACTGGTGTGCCAGAGACCTGTTGCATGGTAGCTTAGTTACTCAGTATTATCCAAGTCCAGATGTCATTCTGTTAGAGGCTTTACAGCATAAGGCACTACACCTTGGGTATAACATCTGACTTGGAATAGTTTTAAAATCTTGTAATTTCATATAATTTAAAAATAGCACTTCATATTGAATTTGACTACAGAAAAATTGATTTATTCTAAGAATGCTGTCTTAAAATTATGAAAAAGCTGGCTAAAGGACCTGTGGGTACATCAATCCCATCACTGCTAAAAATTACTTGTTAATATATGGGCCCATTCACAATGACTATTAACCGGACTTATGAAAATGGATAGAGCCATCAGTATCATTCTTTCAATTACTCATGCCTGAAGTAAGTACTTTACAGCCCTAAAGATGCCCAAACATATGTTATATGGTAAGGACTTTCTGCTTGAGAATGATAAATGATAGCTATTCTTTTAAAAGGCTTTTATGAGAAACAGGCAGATTTTCATTTTTACAACTAGGAAATGTTATGTCAGAGGAATTAAAGTGAACAGGACTTAATAGATAGGATGATAGATGAAATTTGATAGAAGCCCGAGGAGCGGAAATGCTGAGTAGGGAGACAGCAACAGCTTAAGCTGCAAGTCTCTTGGTTCTTCATTCCAGATGTTGCCTGCTTCAGTGAGAAGCCTCCAGAGTCCTAGAAAACTATTTTCAGGGTCAGAATAGCAAATGGATACACATATGGAGCACTCAGTGAGTGCTTTCTTAATTGGACAACTGTATCTCAGTTCTAGTCATTAGTACCCCTAGGAGTTAGAGGGCCAACCTCAGAAGGCAAGTTTCCAGTATCTAATGAAGCACAGTTTAGAGAACTGTGACTTAGGGCATACTACGTACTCAATCTCATACTAATTGCTTTATAAGATCTTCTCAATAATAAGTTAGGGACTGTTAAGCCATTTCTACAGACGATAACACTTAGACTCATCAAATTTGCTTAGGCTTTTCCAGGTCAAGCAATCTGTAAGCTGTGACAATGACACCCAACCTCTATACTCTAGTTTTAGTCTCTGTTACACCTTTGCTCTCTAGGATGATAATGGCTTCATGTGAAAGAAATATCAAATCCACCAGAGAAGACAGAAGAGAAGGGAGAGATATATCAGAGTACCTTAAGGAGAAAGGGTTCCATAGAGAGATTGGAATTCATGTAGTGGATGTTTAGTTTGTGTTTCTCTTTGGAAAGTCATTGTCTGTTCTTACACTAAAAGCTTCTCAGTGTTGGCTTGTATCTGAAGAGTAGAAGGCAGTGATGTATAACTTGGAAGGAGATGTTTGCTATTAAGTATATTTGGATGGGAATAGAATTGATAAAAAGAGATTTGAGAGGCAAGATACTTGAATGTTGGTTCTTATTCTGCTATTGCTTCTTGGTGGTTTTTAGATAAATTGTACCCCTTTTGTGTCAATTTTCTCTTTCTTTTCTATTTTTACTTGAAAGTTTAATACATTTATGCAATCCATTATTATCTTATCTACTCTTCACATGCCTTCCAACTTCATGTCTTCTCTTTAAATTTCATATATATTTATATGAATGTGGAATCATCTACTGAGGCATGAAGAATCTACCAATGGCCATACTTCCAAAGAAACCCAGAACAAAACCAACCAACCAACCAACCAACCAACCAACCACCAACCAATCAAGCAAACAAACAAAAAACTGGTGATCTTCTTTCCTTCAGCAGCAGTCAACTTTTGAACTTTTCAAAAGTTGAACTTTTGAACTGGCTTGATTGTATCTGCTGTGAATACATGTGTGCAGCAACCATAGCATGTTCAGAGAAGAGCATTTCAAGTTGCAAAACAATGTGTGTTCAATTATACAATTGTCCAGTGTTATCTTTCTCCATGCAATTCCCATTGTTAGACGCTGCCAATAATTTCTAAAATGCCTGAAGTGAAACTCTAAACTGCGACTTTGACCTTCATTATTGCCAAATATATAGCTACACATCGATTTCCAGCAAAACATTGACAATAACCTCGGTAGCCTTCCTTTACTTTTCAAAGGGCTTATCAAGGTAATCCCAAAGCTTTATGTAAGGACAATTTAGTCACATTGTTTTGTAAAAGTAGAAGTAAAATTTGAAATATAGGTTAAATTTTAATTATTAAGTCTTCAGTTACATAAAGAGTAATAATGGACCTCTATAAATGTTTATGATATCTTTATGACTTGGTAAACAAGCGAGATAAAATGAAAGACCCATTATGGCATAAAACATTGCTGATCTAAGATAGGGATAATATTACCTTTCTACTTGAATCATAAACCCAACAACACAGTGCGATACAGAAATCAACTGATATAAATTAGAAATAGCCCAAATAAATAAAGATATATCATATTCATGAGTTGCAAAGCTGGATAATTTTATGATGTCAATTCTTCCCATACTAATCAGTTGACTCAGTGCTTCTCCCTAATAGACCTTCCTGTGATAGATGGGACAAATTAGTTCTAAAACTTATAGGAACCTGGGAAGAATGTTAAATTTGAAGCAACTTGAAGTATAAATATAAGATAAAAAAATATACACTTTGCATTCATGACTTGACTCTGAGGCACCTGAATTAAAAGAGGGTGACCCCATTTAGGGATAAATAGCCAAGTGTGCCACATCTGGATGTATAAAATACACCTGTATATTAGATCAATGCTATCAGCACAATTCAACGATGAAAATTCATTTTCAACAAATGATCCCTGAATAAAGTAGAAACTGTAGAGAAAATTTAACCCCCACCTACAGCTCTTGCAAAATCTCAAAATAGTTTAATATGAATCATAGACTTAAATACAGACATAAAAATATAAAAAATGAAAGAAATACTATATTTTTCCAAAAGTTTCCCAAAATTTCCACTTTCTTCAAGATCTGTTTTGTTTTCTTTCATAACTAACTATACACAACACTCAAAAATCTATTCCAGTGCTGTCCTGCTAGCTTTGAGATAATCATGCAATTGATTAAAAGGGATATATCTTTAAATCTATTCACAATAATAAATTTTACTACTTTGTTTATTATTTGATGGTCCAGAAAGAACTTCTCACTTAAACTTGATGGGCCAAGTTGTCTACACTGAGCTCACATAGACATCAATAGTTTTTCTAGCAGAAGATATTAGCTTTAACCTCATATATAAACAGTTCTCTTCCTTACTCCGCTCACTTCTACATACTTGTAGAAAGAGGATATAAACCAGTGACATAAAACAAGGCAATAGAAATGTATTTACCGTAGTCCATAGAGAACAGTTCCATCAGGATGCAGCCTGATCATTCGGTTTTTCACTGTGACCCCATGCACAAATGATTTCTTGTCATTGAGAAAGTAGGTGTCTGGTACCCAGAGTTGGTCAGCTACTCTGTTGTCAAGGGTCAGATTTAATGGGATTCCAGAATAGGAAAGCCTCTTGTCCTTCCAAGACTGCTGGAAATACATGGTGAGTGTATAATCCTGTGAAAAAGAAAACAAATAGGAATTTTACCATCACCAACATTTCAGGACCTTGGTTGAGAATCCAAACACACAGGGTCAGCAAGAAAGCTCCGAGGGAAAAAAAATGCTTGTAGCACAAACCTGAAAGGCTAAGTTCATTTTCAGAAACTAGTGTAAAGGTGCAAAAGGAGAACAAACTCCACAAAGTTATCTTTTTAACTACACATATGTGCTATAGGACACATGTTCCCTGATATACACAAACACCAATACAAAGTGAAATGATAAATCCTTTAAAACGAATCTATGCATATGGAATTGTGGATGTCTAGAGTCCCATCCTGTGTTCCCCAAAAGATACATCTGAATACTTTGAAATTTATAGCTCCAAGCACAGAGCAACATATATTTTCGAAGTCCTGGGCATTGCCTTAATGGGTATAAACAGTTCATCAAGAGAGAGCAAATATATGTAACTCGAAATTAAGGTTGAAATTTATGGCAATAATTCCATGGGAAAATTCAAAAGGGAAAACGTTGCAAGACACCCATCAAAAATATTCACCCTGGATGTCATGGTTTCAGTTTTATTTCAGTTTTTATTTCACATTTACTCTGTGTTAAAGTGTGTGCTCTTAAAAGAGCATTTTCAAACTGCAACATCTTTTGGGTGATTAGTGCTCTATTTAACTCTTGAATGTTACTAATTGCCTTTCTCTATATATTCATAGTGACCTACAACTTGTCTGTGTGTCCTGAAGAGCTGTTATAATTCATATATAGATGAAGATAATTATGTAGCCTGAAGACTGATATCAATGGTATAAACAATCAAGATTTTTTTCTTACATTGTTATCTTTGTTCCATGTGAAGAATGGATTTGGGTTGAGTTGGATTTATCCTTAACACGATGCTTTCCTACACTCTGTAAAAGCTTACAATGAGGACATCTGACCACCCTTTTCTCTGGCAAAACATGACAAAAATATCTGGCCTCAGTATGCGTAGAATCCTACAGGAGGATGGTGATCATTACCATAGTTCTTTAGCTGTTGTCTCATCTTAATGAACTCTAAAACAAATGTATAACTGACTATTATTAGAAAATAAGTTTGGAACAGTAAAATCATGAAGTGTTTCAGGTGTAAATTCTAACATAATAAAAATCAGGGATTGTGAATACTTTGTCGATGATCCACTGTACAACATATGTGTACTGGCTTTGGTAGTGAAATGGAAGGTCACTGACTTGAATGATGAGGCTTATATCTGGTCATCCCCTGTAGAGGCTCCATCATATAATTACATATTTCTGAAAAATACTAAATCTTAAGACAATACTGAGCCCAGACAACAAATTTCATCACCTTTAAACGATATAATCAGGTCTGCTGTCACAATTTACTCAGAAAGCATCTTGCGTTCATTCAGAGGCTTTCCTCCTTGTTCAAAGGCAATGATTTCCAATCTTCAATTCTAATCATACACAAAAGCTTTGAACAGCCTGAAACAGTAGCTTACTTTCATATGTAGATGAACTCGCTGCCCCCCACCCCCACATATAGTGTCTTGACTTCAATAAGGCTCTCCAATAAGTAAGATTTTAGGGTACAATCTTAGAGTATAAAAAGATATAATCTTGAAAATTAGGAGAATAGATTTAAAATGTTCTCACCGTGAAAGTATAAGTATGTGAAATAATACTTAGGTTAATTATTCAGTTTATCCACCTAAAATACATACATTTTTAAAAACATCATATCATTCATTCATAATAAGTATATTTTACATTTATCAATTAATAGATTAATGTTGAATGTTGTAATTAAAATATATTTGTGGTAAGTAAACAACAGGGAGTTGAGAGAGTTAATTAATGTTACTATAAAGGATATAAATGGGTAGCCTTCAGGAAGGTATGGATATGTGTGCGTGTCTATGTGTGAATATGTGAGTGTGTGCATGAGTGCATATTATGTGTTTCTGTGTCCTCACCCTTTCATCTTTGGTGGCTCTTTTATTATCAGCCGAGAAATAAGAAACTGTATGCATCTATTGAGAGCTATGCTATATATAACTCAGTCTGTTTTAAATAAGTATTGAATGAAAATTATATCACATATCTAAGTTAGGCAATGGCATCCCCAATTGGTAGTGAGAAATAATTTAAGGGAAACCCTTTGTGCTGATATACTACATTGATGAATGATTGGAACAAGCCCTCCTTAAATCTTGTATTTCTAAACATTTCTCAAGTTAGTAGCCTGAATTAGGACCTCATATGATGATTAAAAAGAAATATCAATAAGACATATTAATAACCACAATGATCATAGTAATATGATGAACTGTATAGGAAGACCTAAAGTATAACATTATCTACTCTTTCTTCCCTCTGTATGATGCGGCACAAAGACAATAACCTCTTTTTTTCCCCGAGCTGAGATCTGTTTTCCCAGCTCTCTTCTACTCATTACTTTTTGTTCACACAGTAACCTTAGGTGATTGGTTAGTTACTCATGCAAAGAAGCTGTGGTTTACATATCAGAAATTATTTACTATAGACTTATTGTACATACTTTATTTTTCTTATCCACTTATAAAATGTCACCAGCCACATAAACTATAATAAAACCTACAGTCATATCTGGACATATATGTTACTTTTATATGAAAAAAATGCAGAAGATTGCTGTACTTTGTTCTACCACACACTTTTTTTTCTGTTAAATTTTCAGTGACTCAAAACTCAAGTGCTCTAAAGAGTTTTGAAATTTCAGAAAGAAGTTCTTGCTTTTCGCCCAGAACACTGAAAAAATTCTACTTTCAGGTATGAATCTGGCAGTATTACAGTCATTCATTTGGCTGTCTGAGCTATGCAAGCTGCTCCTCAGGGGAAGTGTGATATTGATAGAAACTACAGGCCAAAGGGGATTCTCTGACACTGAGTAAATTAATGGGATTAGTGAGTGTGAGATTGCTAATGAAATTGGTCAAGCTAATTCAGGCATAAAAGAATTTGATTCATTGAAAAAGAGAGCATATCAAATTAGGAACACTCAAAGAATGTTCACGGAAGATATTGTATTAGCTAAAAACTTTTTTTCCTTTCTGAAGAAGAAAATAAATGTTTAAATTTAGATCTGTAGTTTTAAAGTCATGACGATTTTGCTTTTCATAGTACCTTTTTAGCGTCATCTGAAGAGCTGTCTGGGTGATAGTACTAGCCACTGTGGGGAGATGACAGACTTCTTGTGAATGCACTGCTATGCACGTCACAGCTCCCATGACAAAGAATTGGCTGCTTCAAAATATTCATAGTTGAAAACCTCTCCCCCATCATTAAGATTGAGAAATCCTTCCTTCAACAAAATAGCTTTCCTTTTAGGATCACTAAATACTTCAGAGTCCTGCATCACTCTTACAGAAATATCTGAGCTTTGAACATATTGTTAAATTTTTTTTGCTAAAGAATCCTAATACATGATGGATAATAATTTGCTATTTTGCCACAGTGGGGTATACCAGTTACTTGAAGGTATTATAAGAGGTCTTCTTGAGGGTCTGGAAAAGTGGGCGTGCCTCATTACTTGCCTGTGTCAACAGCACATGCCTCAGACAATGTTAGCAGAGACAATATATTGCTTTAACATCTAATAATATTGGATCCAGAAGGATTTAAGAAACAAATCTTCCTCTTCTAAACTGTTCTAAAATAAAAGCTGTATTTTGAGAAAGAATCAAGGCTCTTGTTCAAACCATACTTTCATCTATTTTAATACATGTTACAAGAGGTTCTAAGTAAAATCCCTGTTCTGTATAAAACATTCATGACAGTTTAGTAGAACTCTGAGATCTGTTCCTTCCAAAGCTATGTTTACTTTTTCTGACAGGTTGGTTATAGTGAAGCTCTACATGATTACCCCCTCCCCCACTGCAGCTCCTAGCAGTGTTTTTCCTAAAGCTCCAGCTGTTAGAGCATTTCCTACCTATAGCTCCTAACAAGACAGTGAGGTTTCCTACCTACAGCTCCTAAAAAATGGAAAGTGGCGTATCTATAGCTCTAGATGATGGACAGTTATGCTACCTATAGCTCTGCTGATGGAAACTATCCCATATACAATCCTGCTGGCAGAGAGTACATTACCTACAGATCTTAGCATGATGGAGAGCATCCTACTCACAGTCCTGCTGATCAACATTATATCGTCTATAGCTCCTAGTATAATGGAGAGTATCACAACTAAAGCTCTTGCTGATAGTGAGTATTCTATCTACAGCTACAGCTGGGGAAGCACAGGCAAACTCTATATTACTTGGCTGTATGTTTCTCCAGCTTCAAGAATAAAGGTTAGATAGCTAAACAGGAGCATCTGTTTTACATATGTACCGTAAACATATGCCCGACTCAAAAAGAAGAGATGGAGTTTCTAAGAAATGTATTACTTAGCAAAAGTCTATGATACATATACTCAGTGAGACTGAGTTCAAAGGTCATGGCATTTAATTAAGACTGCATTGTTGTATAAAGGCAGGGTTTAAAAAGGGAAGCAAAGAAAGTTTAAAGGCAGAGGTCATTGTTAGATAAAGGATGAGAAAATGCACAATGGCTTTCTATTTCTTTCTACTTCTCTGGTTTGGAGTATCATCAATATGTCTTCTGCTTATGACTTCATTGTATCATATGTAATATTATACTTCTTTAGCTACACTGACTAATTTTTTATATTTTACAACCAGAAAAAATAATGCTGTGACTAGATCATGTGAATTTCATTATATGTACATGCATGTATGTGTGTGTGTGTGTGTGTGTGTGTGTGTATCAAATGAAATATCAAACTACCTGACATTACAGTTAATTTACTTATACAGAGGAAATGCTATGAGCAGTCTGAGAACCACAGGTGTTAAATGACTTTCAAGTAAAGGCCACATGTTTGGGATCAGTTTGGCTTATTAACCAGAGAAACACAAAGAGAGCAGGCATACATAATTTGTATCAAGGCAATTTCCTTTGAAGAAAGAAAGAAAGAAAGAAAGAAAGAAAGAAAGAAAGAAAGAAAGAAAGAAAGAAAACTACCCAGAAAAGTAACCTGGAGACCAGCTGGTAACAATCAGCACACTGTACAATGATTAAAAAAAGAGAGAGAAAGAAATCTATTACTTGTGTCCTACAAAACTAAATTCAGTGACTGTCTGATAAGTCAATTTAAACTATAGTAAAAATGAATCACAAAAGACTTGATTCTAATGGAATATCTCACTTATGTGAATAATTTGCCTAGCAGTAGGAAAGCACACCATACAAAAAGTATTCACCTTTGTATCTTCCAGGTTTTGTATTACTTTCTAAGGTAATTTCAAAGTTAATTTCTAATTCTTCCTTTCACATTTTGAGTATTACTTCAACTATTAATATATATATATATTATATTTACATCAGACATATTTTGCTAAAACACTTTTAAAATATATACATTCTCTTATTACCATTCTTTAGAAAGTTTTTGTTCTTGCTTATTAAAATTTATCAATAGTAGCCTAGTCTGTGTATCACAGAACAAAGTCACTTATCCCCAACCCTCTGCCCCTGGGGAATATAGGACAGATTATATTTTAAATCTGTAGTTTTAAAGTCATGGAAAATTCATCCTTTAAAATACCTTTAGCAACATCTGAAGAGAATTCTGGCTGTGACAACAGGGGTGGTGGAAAATGATGATGATGACGATGATGATGATGATGATGACAACAACAATAATAATAACAACCTCATTTGATTTCTCCATCTGGCAGTCAGACATTTATGTCAGATGTGTTCTATTTGTTTCTGGAAATGTTTGGAATTAGTCAACTCAGTGAACAAAGAAAAGCATTTGCAATAATGTGAGTTGTCCTATACCAAATGAATCATGTAAGAAAGCCATATCCAAGACATAGCAATGCATGTGTACATGTGACATCAACATGACAGCTAAGTACATGATTCTGCTCCAGTGCAGTGAACTACATAAGTCTCTATCTGGAACCCTGGGATGATGCTACTGAAGAACTTTAGCATTTTTAACCTAACGTATACTGCACAAACCACAAATACTGATTTTCATTAAGACTTTAAAATCTTCCTTAACCACTAGATCAGTAGTTCTCAAACTTTCTAATGTTGCAACCTTTTAATACAGTTCCTCATGTTGAAGTGACGACCAACCATGGAATTATTTCATTGATACTTGACACCAAAGGTAGACGCTGATGTGGATGCCAGGAAGTGCATGCTGAAAGGCTTAGAGGAGCCTGATATAGCTATCTCCTTAGAGGTCTGCCAGAGTGTGACATATACAGAGGCAGATGCTCACAGCTAACCATTGAACTGATCATGGGGTTCCCAGTGGAGGAGTGAGAAAGAAGACTGAAGGAGCTGAAAGGGTTTGTGGCCCCATGGGGAGAGCAACAATACCAACCAAACAGAGCTCCAAGAGTCAAAACCACCAGCCTGGGAGTACATAGGGAGGGACCCATGGCTCCAGCTGTATATGTAGGGGAGGATAGCCTTGTTGGACATAGGTGGGAGAGGATGTCCTTGGTTCAGTGAAGGCTGGATGCCCCAGTGTGGGGGAATTTGAGGGTGGGGAGGTGGGAGTAGGCAGGTGGGTGGGGGTACATCCTCAGAGAAGCAGGAGTAGGGGGGATGGGATTGGGGGTTCCTGGGTGGGAGGTAAATGGAGAAAGGTCATCAGGACAGAAATGGAACAGAAAACTAATAAAGCTAACTAGCACTATGAATCTAATGGACCTAACAGATATCTACAAAATATTTCTTTTTTTAGTATATTAAAAAAGTATAGTCTTTTTTTAGTTCCTCATGTAACCTTCTCTAAAATGCACCATACAGTTGTTAAAAAAGCAAGCATCATCAGATACAATAAAATTAAAATAACTCTTTGTTGTATTACCAATTAGCTTCTTACTTTATTCCTTGTTATTATACTGATTTTTATGAACATTGATGCAAAAATACTCACCAAAATACTCACAAACCAAATCCAAGAATACATCAAAGATATCATACACCATGACTAAGTAGGCTTCATCTCAGAGATGCCAGGGTGGTTCAATATATAATAATCCATGAGTGTAATCCACCACAAAAGCAAATGAAAGAAAAAAACCACACATGATCATCTCTTTAGATGCAGAAAAAGCCTTTGATGGAAATCTAACACTCTTCATGTTAAAAGTCTTTGAGAGATCAGGGATACAAGGCACATACCTAAACACAATAGAGGCAATATACAACAATCCAATAGCCAACATAAAAATAAACAGAGAAAAATTTAAAGCATCTTCACTTAAATCTGGGAAAAGACAAGGCTTTCAACTCTATATATCTTCCATATAGTACTTGAAGTTCTAACTAGAACAATAAGACAACTAAAGGAGATCAAGAGAGTACAAATTAGAATAAGAGTCAAAACTATTTTCAGATGCTATGAGAATATATATAAGTTATCCCAGAAATTCTACCAGAGAAGTGCTACAGCTGATATTAGCTCCAACAAAGTGGTTGGATTACAAAAATTTAAAGAAATCAGTAGTCCTCTTTTATACAAAGGATATATGGGCCAAGAAAGAAGTTAGAAAGATACCATGCTTCACAATAGCCACAAATAATACAAAATATCTCAGAGTAACTCTAAGCAAGCAAGTGAAAGACTTATATGACAAGAACTTTAAGTCTCTGAAAAAAATTGAAGAAGATATCGGGAGCTGGAAAGATGTTCCATGCTCAATGATCTGTAGAATTAACATGGTGAAAGTGGCCATTTTACCAAAAGCAACCAACAGATTCAATGCAATTCCCTCCAAAATTCCAACATGATCCTTTATATAGCTTGATAGAGCAATTTTTAACTTCATATAAAAAGAAACCCAAAACCCAAGATAGGTAAAATAATCCTGTAGAATTAAAAAAAAAAAAACCCAACTTTTGAAGGTATCACCATCCCTGACTTAAAGCTGTGTAAGAGAAACAGTAATAAAAACTATAAGCATTGGTATAGAAGCAAGACAGGTTGATGAATTGAATCAAAGGTGCAGAAACAAACCTATGGACCTACAGATACTATTTTTGATAAAGAAGCCAAGATCATACAATGGATAAAAAGAAAGCATCATAAACAAATGGTGTTTGATCTCATATGATCTGTGGATAGAGAAAAGTACAAATAGACCCATATTGTTCACCCTGCACAAAACTCAAATCAAAGTGTCTCAAAGGCCTCAACATAAAACCGAATATACTTAACCAATAAAAGAAAAGTGAGGAATAGCCTTGAACACATTGGTACAGGAGACAACTTCCTGAACAGAAAACCTATAGCTCATGCACTAAGATCAACAATTAATAAATGGGACCTCATAAAACTGATAAGCTTTTGTAAGGCAAAAGACACCATGATAGGGCAGAATGATAGCTTAAAAAATGGGAAAAGATCTTCAACAACCCTACACCTGACAGAGGGCTAATATACAAAATATGTAAAGGAAGCTAGATACCAATAACTGAAATAACCCAATTAAAAAATAGCTTTACAGAGCTAAACAGAGAATTCTCAATAGAAATCTCTAATGGCCAAGAAACACTAAAAGAAATGTTCCATGTCCCTACTCATCAGGGAAATGCAAATCAAAATGGTCCTGAGATTTTACTTTACACCTGTCAAAAGATGTAAAACTTAAGTTACAGCGCTTGTCGGCAAGAATGTAGAATAAAGGGATCACTTCTCCATTGATGGTGTGAGTGCAAACTTGTACAACCACTCTGAAATCAATTTGGCAGTTTCTCAGAAAATAGTTTTACCTCAAGACCCAGTTATACCACTCCTAAGCATATACCCAAATATGCTCCACCATTCCACAAAAACACTTGCTCAACTATATTCATAGCAGCTTTATTCATAATAGTCAGAAACTGGAAACTACTAAATTGTGCCTCAACTGAAGAATTTTTAAAGAAAATATCATTCATTTACATAATGGAACACTCCCAGTTATTAAAAACAAGACCATCATAAATTTTGCAAGCAAATGGATAGAACTAAAAAATATCCTGAGTGAGGTAAGCCAGACCTAAGAGAATATTCATGGTATGTACTCACTTATAAGTGTATATTAACCATAAAGTATAGGATAACCATGCTACAATCCACAGATCCAAAGAAGCTAAAGAACAAGAAAAGCCTAAGATAGAATGCTTGAATCTTCCTTAGAAGAAGAAATAAAATAGACATTGAAGGTGAGTGGATGGAGGAAACTGGGTGGCAATAGGAATGGGGAAGGGAACTGGGTTATGTATCAGGTATAGAAAGAACAGGGGGGAAAGAATAGAAATTGGGGGTCAACAGGGGACAATTCTAGCTGAGCCTTCCAGCAATGGGGGTTTTTGAACCTGAGGTGGCCATCTTCTGTAGCCAGGCAGAACTCTAAGTGGAGGGATAAGGACACCAACCTTTCCACAAAACCTTCAACCCAAAATGTAGCCTATCTATAAGACATGAAGGGAAAAAGATGGAGCAGAGATGTAGTGAATGTCCAACCAAAGTTTGGCCCAACTTGAGACCCATCCCAAGGTCAAGAACCAATCCCTGACACTATTAATGATACTCTGTTATGTTTGCAGACCAGAGCCTAGCATAACTGGCCTCTGAGAGCTCTATCAAGCAGTGCATAGAAACATGCTGAGACCTATAGCCAAACATTAGAAGGAGCTCAAGGAGTCCCATGGAGGACTTTGGAGAAGCACTGAAGGACCTGAAGACAATAAGTATGCCACAAGAAGACCAACATTTCAACTACCCAGGACTCTTGGGGGCTCCCAGAGACTGAACTATTAACTAAAAATCAAGCACAGCTGGACCTAGGCTCCCTCCACATATGTAGCAGATTTTCAGCTTAGTCTTCATGCAGGTCCTCCAAAGACTGGAGAGGGGCTTGTTCCTGAATCTGTTGCCTACCTATGGATCCTGCTTCCTCCACTGTCTTGTCTGGCATCAGTGGTAGAAGATGCCTCTAGTCCTGAAGTGACTTGATGTACCAGAGTGGGATGATAATCTGGGGTATCCCCCCCTTCTCAGAGGAGAAGGAGGTTTGGGAAAAGGGGCTTTGTGAGAGAATCAGTGGTGGGGTAGGCTGTGATTGTGATTTAAAGTGAATAAATAAATTAATTAAGGAAAAATAATCTGAACAAAGAATAAAACAGAACATGAAAATATGATAAACGAGAGATACTAGTAGTAATCTCTTCAGACATAAGCACATTCGATGCACACTTTCTTCCATAACAACTAGAAAAATGCAATGTTCAAATACATACATGCATGTGTATGCAGACAGGTATACATATGTGTAGGTAAAGAAAACACTGGAAAATATATAAGTATCTAATTTTAGATTCACCTTAAGTGTATGTTGTTTCATAAAAAGGGAAATGTACTACAATGATGATATATTTCTCTCTACTTATAAACTTATTGTATTAATCTAAAAAAGGAAAAAGGAAAAAGAAAAAGATCTTGTGATTATTTGTTGTAATCACAGAGTCATGCCAGATGCTGAGAAGGAAACATTGTAATATATATTCCTCATTTGAGGACGATATAGACCAGATGGAGATACTTAGGTTTTTTTTATTTTGAAGTACCTCAATTCTTCTATTAGTAGTAAAAACAGCTCATGGCCTGAATTTCCCCTTAATTTTGAGCACTCAGGAAACTCAGTGTGACTCTACTTTTCTTCCCTTCTATCTCTGTAGTAAGGAAACCACACTACTGAGTGGACTAATATTCGTTTAATAACCTCTTATATTAACCCAGAGAACAAATAACAGTTAATTTAATACAGCAATGATGGCAAAAAGTAGGAAGAAAATGGAAAGAGGTGGAATCTTTAAGTCAACACTTGATGACTTAATTAAGTTGGATGGATAAGAAGGGAACATGATGATATCCACCAAGTTTGTGACCTGTGTGAGTAGACAAAATTGCAATAAGAATACTTGACATCTAGGTGCTAACAGTGACCATGTTCTGTATATAAGTTGTATCGTGAGTGTCACTAGCACATACATGCAAAGGGGCCAAGTAAGTTGTTATGAGTCAGAGCTTGAAAGAACAGACGTAGGAAGGAACACAGCTATGTGACCCAGGTAGATAGGAATAGGCTGCTTACCACAAAGTTCTTAAAAGTGTAGAAGAGGATAAAACCCTGAAATATTTGATTTTAGAGTTAGTCATTTACTTTTTTGAGCACTTCTAACACTCCTTATTTCCTTGAATATTAATATTTCCTGAATAGTTTTCTGGTAATCTTTGTATCACTTGATTTAGAACTACCTAAATGTGATTGTTCATAGTTCTGTGTCACAGAAGATATAGATGAGCAAACAAGTTTGTTGAAATGTGAATTAAGTGGTGTAGTGTTTCTGAGTCACTTTATATCAGTGCTGTGTGTACCAATGCTAGCTAATCTTACTGCATTACAAATCTGAAACACATGCTCACCCTCAAATAACATTATTGAAGATTAATACATAAATTAAGATAATTAATATCCAGAATTTCTGTTCATTACCAATGTAAAGTGATCTATAATTCTAGCAAAAAAAGCAAATATTTTTTCAGAAATAATAGAACTGTGTAACTGCTCTAGGCAGTGATTTTATACAAAACATTAATAGATAATGTTTACATGCTATCAAATAAAACTTTACTCATTTATCCAGAAGTAAGACAGCATATTGAAAGTATATGCTGCCTTTTCTTCTCCTTCTCCTTCTCTTCTCCTTCTCCTTCTTCCCCTTCCCCTTCCCCCTCCTCCTCCTCCTCCTCCTCCTCCTCCTCCTCCTCCTCTTCCTCCTCCTCCTCCTCCTCCTCCTCCTCCTCCTCCTCCTCCTCCTCTTCTTCTTCTTCTTCTTCTTCTTCTTCTTCTTCTTCTTCTTCTTCTTCTTCTTCTTCTTCTTCTTTCTCCTCCTCCTCCTTCTTTTGCTCATCCTCCATCTCCTACTCCTTTTCTGACTCCCCCTCTTCTTTTATTGGCATTTAAAAATGTAACTGTACTCAGTGAAGTTTGGGATTCATTTACAAGTAGGTAAACAATCAAATTAATCAAACATTAAAATTGTAAATTATTAATCACTAAAAAGATTCATTTAAAACCAAATGGCATATTAGTTTTGGTTCCCCAGTTGCAGAAGATGATAAAAAAAAACTAGTGTTCATTTTCTCTAATATTTAAGTAAGAGAAATATTCAGAATATGATGGTTTTGGCTGATCACCTGGAACTATAATAAAAATGGTCATACAGAGTGAGATAATATAAACCCAGCAAGACAAACATCACACATGCTTTCTCATAGGAGAGTCCTAGTTCCAAATCCTCCGATGTACTACATACCTTGGAGTAATTATAGAAACCAGGAAAAAAACCCATCACCATGGTGGAAGATAGTGGAGAAATAAGGTACAGATTAGCAGGGAACAAGTGATCTGATAGGACAAATGGGAAAATGAATTCTAATTAAAGACAAAAGAGAAAGGTAAATGTAGAAGACGGATAGAAGAAGGTAAAATAAGAATAATGATGTCTGTAAGTCATATAAAACATACTATTTACTACTCACCACAAATATCTATCATACATGTAAGTAAAAACACACACATACATACACACACATACACACACATTCTCTCTCTCTCTCTCTCTCTCTCTCTCTCTCTCTCTCTCTCTCACACACACACACACACACACACACACCAACACACC
The DNA here is from genome assembly GCF_011762505.2 of Arvicanthis niloticus. Classification (NCBI taxonomy): domain Eukaryota; kingdom Metazoa; phylum Chordata; class Mammalia; order Rodentia; family Muridae; genus Arvicanthis; species Arvicanthis niloticus. Next base: position 72,729,721 of record NC_047664.1, on the reverse strand, counting down.
CACACAGTTAAAATAAAAATTTCTCATCTGGGTTGACAATGTTCTACCCAATATTCAAAGACCATCTAACAAAACCTACAACACTAGACATGAGAAGTCCTCTTTTGAGTTGTTGGACAGAGTGGTCAAAGAGACTCCCAAAGCTTAACAAGTTATAAATATTGGCCTTGGTTGCCCCAGAGGTGGAAGGTAAATTCCTATTGTTAAAGGCACCATACACTTCAGGAACAGAGCCCAGAGACTCCTGAACTAGATTTCACTTGAATGAATGCCTGGGGACCTGAGTTCATATTACCAGAAAGTGTCATGCAACCTTCATAAAAGCAGAAGCAACTAAGAGTCATATTCATCTAGGATGTGTACCAAAAGCAACAACTAGTGCATCAAGGCACAATAACTTTATTGGTGCAGTGGTACCACGCAAAACTTGCTAGTAACTAAGAGCTCTCTAATTGGACTTAGAATATAAATGTAAGTTTTATTTGCCAAATGTAATTGTCATCTTGGAGGCCTACTGCTTACTAGTTCTTTCTGAACTCTTCCTGGCTAGTTCAACTCAGCTGTTCTGGATCAAACTTCTCTCCAAGAAGACTGATTCAAACTGGGTTCTTTTGGCTTCTGATTGAAATGTTCTGCTTGCCTCAAACTAACTCTGGCAAACTGTTCTAATCTTCTGGCTCCACTTTCTCTGGATCCTTCTGTATCACCTGCAATCTGCTCTGTTCTCTCTCTCTCTCTCTCTCTCTCTCTCTCTCTCTCTCTCTCTCTCTCTCTCTCATCTCTTAAGTAGTTGCCTCTCTTTACATTTATGTTCCCCTGAAACTTGAGATTATCCTAACTCTGATTTGTTCTGTCAAATCTTTCTCTGATTTGTTATTTTGTTTGCCCCTTGATTAGACATAACTTTCAAACATGTCTGTTTTCTTCTATAAACTGACATTATCTACATTGTTAGGAATTAATTACTCTAGTACTTTAAGCCTAGTCAACTTTTGAAGATCCTATAATCATCACTTTACCAAGCTAGCATTTTCTCTTACATTATAAATTTTTTACCATTATACCCACAAAAATATTGTAGTCGTCACTTCTCATCAAAGAAGCACATGTTTTCAACAGAGATGTTTCAGCAGCAATCATTACAGAAAACCACAAACAATAAAATAAAGAGTCAAAGAGTTCAGTTCCATTGTATACATGTACATTACAACTGTTAAACCTAAGGTTCAGAGATAAATGAAGAAGAGGAAGTGGAAATATTGTAAAAGCAAAAGGAACTGAAATTTTAGTGTAAGATCATGTCTCCTAGAAAAGTTACACTTATAAAATCTTACTAACACAAACATGAACAGAACAAAATCAACAACTCAAGGGGCCTCAACCATATACAAAGAGCTACAGGCAACTAAAGAATACTAACAAACAATCTTTCCCAAGGAAGAGCACACCAACTAGTTACCCAATATCAAATGGTTATCCTTGAAAATATGCATATAAGTAATATACACACTGAGTAGTTTGTATTTATGTGTTTGGAACATGCACACACACGTACATACACATACTTGCATACATATGTGTGCAGAGACACACATAACAATTAGTGCAAACAGAGATCATAAATTTGAAATGAAGCAATAAGAGGCATATGTGAGAGTTTGGAGTGTGGAAAGGGAAGGAGAAAATTACATAATTGTGCTTTACTATGAATAAAGATAATTAAAAGAATGAAATTGCAAATACATGTGATAGACTCTTATGGGATGAGCTAATATGACAACCAAGAATCAAGTCCCAGTTCCTCTTAGATCTTTTAGTGGTCTTCCTAGGCAAAAGTTCTTTGGACACATTCAAAAATCTTAAATATTGACACGAGAAGATGGATTTATATTTACTTGACCTAGCAAACCAAATATAATGGGTGATGGTTTCAGGGGAATTTCTCAGGAAACTCTTAAAACAAGTCAATGAATTTCAATTTCCAATGCCAAGGTCAACTTGTCTACTATGGAGAGAAACTCAAAAGCAGTTCCACTGATATGAGGAACAGGAAAAGGTTGTCTATTCTCTCCATCCTTATTCAATGTAATACTTGAAGACTTATCTAGAGCGGTAAAACAACTGAAGGAGATTAAAGGGATACAAGTTGGAAGAAAGAAATCAAAGTATCTCTATTTATAGCAGATCTGATAGTATGCATAAGTGACCCAAAAATTCTACCAGGAAATTCCTACAGCTGATAAACTTGGTAAAGCAAAGTAGTTGGATGCAAAATTAACTCATAGAAATCAGTAGTATTCCTATATACAAATGACAAATTGCCTGAGAAAGAAATCAGGGAAACAATCTCTTTCATAATAGCCTCAAATAATATAAAGTATCTTGGGACTATTTCTAACCAAATGTGAATGACTTTCATATTAACCTTCATATAAAACCTTCAAGGCACTGAAGAAACAAATTGAAGAAAATATCAGAAAACTGAAAACTCTCCCATGCTTATGGTTCAGTTGGGTTAATACAGTAACAATGGCTCTCCCGACAAAATCAATCTACAGATTCAGTGGAATCCCCATCAAAATTTCAACACAATTCTTCATAGATCTTGAAAGGGCAATTTTTAGTTTCATATGAAAACACAAAAATTCAGGATAGCTAAAACAATTCCGAATAATAAAACAGCTGCTGGAGGTTTTACTGTCCCTAACTTAAGTTATACTATGATTTGAGGAGTAGTTTGGAAACAAGACAGTAGAATTTCCTGAAATACATGTGTATATAAAAGTGATCTAAACGAAATCACCAAGTAATGGGGGAGACAGAGTCTCAGCACGTCATCTACTACCATAAAACAAAGCTTCCAATATCTGGATTGAGTAGCATACAATTCAGTTATTGACCAAACTAACACCATGGGCACCCTCCCAAAATCCAGGCTGTAGCCAAGACTATATATTGGTCTCCACAAACTGACATCTGAAGACAACATCTACGTAACTCACCGAACATGGAAATGCTGAGCTGATGCCTACGTAAAGCCTTTACCCCTATGTTCCAGCTTTCTTAGAACAAAAAGGTACTTCGGATGCTCTCAAAATAATAGGAATGTAAACAACAAGTCAGTCACAGATTCTTTCTCTACTATGGTGTCCTACCTGCAAGATATGCTAGGGCAATGGTGGCACAAACTAGTGAGAATAAGCAACCAATATCTGATTTGACATAAGGCTCACTCCACCAGATGAAACCTAACAATGTTCAAGTGACCAAGAACCTGAGACTAGAAAGCTCAGAAACCTAGGGTAAAAACAAATAATACTGGTCTAAAAAAATGAAAAAAAATGTGATGATAAAATGATTCCTGGTGATATTCTGCTATGCTCATGGATCAGTGCCTTGTTCAGCTATTATCAGAGAAGCTTCCTCCTAAAGTAGATGGGAACAAATCTAATGTCACATAGCAAAACACAGACAGCAAGAATTGTTGGAACACTCATCTGTATAGGGCATGTCTCTCTCCATCCTATCTCTCCTCTCAGAGCTCAGGGAACCATGTGTAAGAGGAGGAAAGTGTATAAGAGCTAGAGTGGGTACAGGATATCAGGAGGTCAAATGCTCCTACATCAACTGAGCAAAGCCCATATGAACTGACAGAGATGGAAACAGCAAGCACAGGGCCTCCATGGGTTGTCAGGAGGTCCTCTATGCTTATGTTATGGTTTACAGTTTAGTATTTTATGGAGTTCTTGAGTATGTGAACAAGTGTGTCTCTGAGTCTTTTGCCTTCTCTTGGGCTCTTTTCCTTCTGGTGGTTTGTCTTGTCCAACTTCTATGTGATAGCTTTTGTTTTATCTTGTTATATCTTATTTTGTCATACTTTAAAAAATGAATGGATGAACAAGTTAGCAAACAAGGTTAGCAAATAAACTGTCACTTATATTTGCTTGGAAAGAAAAAAGATCAAGATACTGGATATATCAACCTCCTCAGGTAAGGACTCACCTTCTGAAGTAGCTGACCAATATATGACTGGATCCCACAGGTTTCTGTTTTGTTTTGTTTGTATTTCTGTAGTGTGTGTGTGCATGCACAAGATCAACTTTTATTTGGTTACAGTTTGGTGGTGTTTTTTGTTTTTGTTTTGGATGTGTCTTTACTTTTATGTATTCACTTATTTTTGTTTTTAGGGAGGTTTTGTTGTTGCATTGGGTTTTTGTTTATTTTTTTTTAAAAGTTGGATGGATAGGGAGAGGATCTTACAGGATGTTGAGAATGGAAAGAATATTTCAAAAACATGTTTGAATTTAAAAATTGTTTTAAATAATAAGAATATAATAATAAAGTCTATCATATCTCACATTAGTTGATCAAAAAGACTTTAACTTTTTGTTCAGTACTGTCATCATCTTCTTTTTAACATAATTTTCAGAATTTTGCTTGAGGACTTTTTTAGTCAATTTTCAGTGATTTCAGGAATACTAGAATGGTTCCAGGAAAGAATGTAGCACATTTCCTATTGTTCTCCAGAATTCACTTTTTCCTTACCCCCCTTTCTCTAACCTCCCCAATATCTATATCTATTCCTCATAAACAATTTAAATATACTAACATCAGAAAAGTAAAAAGTAAAAACATTCAAAGTATAACAGTCAAATAGCAGAAAGATTAAAACTTGTAAAATGTTGACATATTTTATCTCCATTACACCTTTAGTCATATATCTTTGACATAAATCAACCCATACTTCATATATAGTTAACTGAATATCAGATAGTAAAGATTTTGGTTGGACTTTGCATCCTGTTTCTAGGATGAAGCCTCTGAATCCTTCTAATGTTAAAATATATGATTGACTTCATGATTACACGTGCTGAAGTCATTCGGCCTCATACAACCTTTTGATACAGTGACATGACATTGTCATCTATGTGGCATGACATTGTCATCTATGTGACATGACACTGTCATCTACATGACATGATATTGTCATGTACAGCAGGGATAGGCTGTGCTCATTACGATGCTGGGATGGATGCAGCCTGTGGGCTGGAGGTTGGGCAATGACTGATTGCTAATACTGTTAAGTGATGCAAAGTGGACTTTCAGGTAGCTTCATTAAGGAAATTTCCCCTAAGCTGGATATTGATCTTCAAAGAAAGATAAAATAATTAAGTGTCTGGGAATGCAGAGTGGGATGTATCTGCATGACCATAGGGCTGGTTAGAGCTTAAGTTTAATGAGTATCAAGTGAACAATGGCTCATGTGTCAAGTATACAGAGGCAAACTCCAAAATTATCTAGGTGCTGAATCACATATGTTCTGTTTTTATCTTTTTGGCAATACATTGTACATTTTCACATCTATGGCTTGAGGGAGGGATTATTCTGGCTCCACAGGTAATGGATATCGGAAGCATCTTAAAGAAGATGCTCCCAAGTCCTGTCATTTTCTCCATTTTATACAGTCCAGAATTTGCATTCAGGGAATGAACACATACACAGTTAAAGAAGAATCTTCCTGCATCATCAACTAACAACCAAGAAAATCTGTCCCAGATGATCACTTTCTAAGTGAGTCCAGATGCTTTTAGATGCTGAAAATAGTACCCATCAAAAAGTATATCACAACTTTGCCCCATATCTCTTTGTTTGTTTCTGTTTCACTTATCAGGTTCCCCTCCTTTCTAGTTTTCTTTCAAAAATCTATGTATAACTTAATGGGTAACTTTTTAAGCTTTCTCATGATTGTAAATCTACATAGTCAATAAATAAATAGATAGTACTTTTATTGTTCAAAGTAGCAGTATCTTATATATAGTTATGCAAATATTTCTTTTAAAAATGAAATGGAATGGAAACTCCTCTACATCCAGGGGTAGACCTATTTAATGTCTACATATATGATTGTTTATAGTTATTCAACTTATATTGTATTTTTTGTAACAGGAATCATACTCCTATAAATTTTTTTGTATCCCCCTCTTTCCCATCTTTCTGTCCCCTCTTTTCCTCTCTGTTGTTTCTCTCTCTCTCTCTCTCTCTCTCTCTCTCTCTCTCTCTCTCTCTATCTCTCTCTCTCATGAATTTTCATGATTCTCCATTCTGTTTACATGTTTACATCAGGTAGATGGCTTTCTTGATGTGTTGTGTGATCTCAAGATACAATACAAATAAGTACCAAAGAGCTTGTATGTGGATTTTAAGTTCTAGGGTTTTATTCCACTCTTTAAAAATGAGATCAAGCATTAGCGGCAATGTGATAATATACTGAAATAAATAAAAATAAAATCATAGACTATACCTTTGAAATAATAGTTTTATAAATATTGAGCTCAATTAAAATGCATAAAAGTAAGATCTTAAAGTCAGACTAGAGAACCAAAAAGCTGCATAAGGATACATATAAGCCATCTCCAATGGTTCACACTCATGGCCATCTGTTCATACTTTTCATACTTCTGTTGGCCTGTGATTGGCTATAAGTGTCTTGGCAGACATTACTGTGGAGAAGGACTTCAGCAACTTTTACCAAGTAGCAAAGAAGAAAGAAAATTCTCCAATTCTAATAAGCTTAGCTTCAGTCTGATGAAGACTCATAGTCATCCTGTAATGATTGCAAACTGTCCTGGTTTGCTTTCCATTGCTGTGATATAACACCGAGACCAAAGGCAATTTGGGTTTTTTTCCCCCAGCTTACAGCTCATAGTTCAACATTAAGAGAAGTTAGGTCAGGAAACTGGAAATAGGAACTGAAGTCAAGCCATGGAAAGATGATACAAACAAAGAAAAAAACCCCAAAGCATCTTAGAAATATGCACATCTGGCTACTACAAATAAAGCTGCTATGAGCATAGTTGAGCAAAAGTCCTTGCGGGATGTTGGAGCATCTTTTGGGTATATGCCCAGGAGTGATATAGGTGAGTCTCCAGGTAGAACTATTGCTATTTTTTGAGAACATGCCAAGTTGATTTCCAGAGTTGTTGTACAAGTTTGCATTCCCACCAGCAAAGTAGGAGTGTTCCCCTTTTTCCACATCCTTACCAGTATGTGATGTCCCTTGAGTTTTGATCTTAGCCACTCCAATGGGTATAAGGTAGAATCTCAAAGTCAGTTTGATTTGCATTTCTCTGATGAGTGAGGATATTGAACATTTTCTTTAAATGTTTCTTCACCATTCATGATTCCTCTGTTGAGAATTCTGTTTACCTCATTTTTTAAATTGGGTTATTTGGGTTGTTGATGTCTAACTTCTTGAGTTCTTTATATATTTTGGATATTAGCCCTCTGTCAGATGTAGGGCTAGTGAAGATATTTTAGCAATCTTTAGGCTGTCATTTTGTCCTACTGATGGTGTCCTTTGCCTTACAGAAGCTTCTCAGTTTCATAAGGTCCTATATATTAATTTTTGATACTAGTGCCAGAGCCATTGGTGTTCTATTCAGTAGGTTATCTCCTTTACCAATGAGTTCAAGGTTATTTTCCACTTTCTCTTCTACTAGATTTAGTGTGTCTTGTTTTACATTGAGGTCTTTGATCCACTTGGACTTGAGTTTTGTATAGATTGATAAATATGGTTCTATTTGCATTCTTCTTAGGGGACAGTAGTCCCTAAGCTGAAGGATGAATAAAGAAAATGTGGTTCATTTACACAACAAAATACTATTCAGCTATTAAAAATAAGGGCATCATCAATTTTTCAGGCAAATGAAGGGAACTAGAAAACACCATCCTGAGTGAAGTAAACCAGACCCAAAAGACATGCATAGTATATACTCATAAGTGGATATTGGCCATAAAGTACAGGATAACCATGCTACAATCCATAGAGCCAAAGAAGCCAAATAACAAGGATAATCTAAGGGAAGATGGTTGAATCCTTCTCAGGAGGAGAAATAAAACACATTGAAGGTGGATGAAATGAGATAACTGAGTGGGAGGAGGGGAAAGGAAGAGGGGCAGGGGGATCAGGTATAGGGAGAGTAGAGAAGACAGAAATCAGTGGTGGGCAGGAGGGGGCACCTCTACGATGTGCCAGAGACCTTGAATGGGTATGAGGGAGAGGCCCCATAGTGCTATGGAGACAACTCTAGCTGAGATTCCTAGCAGTATGGGATGTGGATCCTGAAGTGGACACTACCAGTAGCCAGGCAAGAATGGCAGAGGATGGATAAAAACAGCAACCCACACACAAAACCTTGAACCCAAAAGGGGTCCTGCCTACAAGGATGCAGTGACAAAGATAGAGTAGAGATGGAGCAAATGGCCTACCAATGACTGGCAAAAATTGAGACCAACCCCATTTGCAAGAACCAATCCCTGCCCCTAGTAATGATACTATTATTTTTACAGACAGGAGTCCGACATGACTGGCCTCTGAGAGGCCCTACCCAGCAGCTAATGGAAACAGGTACAGAGGCCCACAGCCAAACAGTAGATGGAGCTTGGAGAATCTTGTGGAAGAGTTGGGGAAAGGACCGAGGGACCAGAAGAGGATAGGGACTCTACAGGAAGAAAAATAGAGTCTACTATCCTGGACCCTTGAGGGTTCCCAGAGACAGAACCAACAACCAAAGAGTATGGGATGGATATCAGACCCCTTCAAATATGTAGCAGAAGTATGGTTTGGTTTTCATGTGGGTCTCCCAACAATGGAAGTGGGGGCTCTCCCTGAATCTCTTGCTTGCCTGTGGACCCTGTTTCCCTAACTGGGCCCTTGTCTGTCCTTAGTCAGGGAGGATGCACTTAGTCCTGCAGTGACTTGATGTGCTGGGTGTGGGAGTGGGAGGAGTTGGGTGAAAATCATTATGATGACACTTGGGGGCGGGGGATCCCTTTTCTCAGAGGAGAAGGGAAGGGAGGAATGGTCATAGGGTCTGTGTAAGGTGATACAGGGGGGCTGATATTAGGATGTAAATGAATAAATAAATTAATTAAAAAGTTGTAGGAACACACACACACAAAACAAACAAAAACAAAAACAAAACAAAAACTAAGTGCAGTAAAGATACAAGGTGGTTCTTAATAGGAATAAAAATATCATGCCAACATAAGGCTGAAACAAACTGAGCTATCATTTAATTCCTTACCTCAAACAGACATTCAATATAATAATGAGAAATGGCATCAGGAATTAGGAGACCTGGAATCTAATTAAAGACTCACTGTTCATTAGAGCTGCAATTGTGGAGCAAATCTGTCTACTAGTATAATACTCAATTACCATATTTGTGTTATATGAACAAATACTATTAACAAGACTGTTGGAATAATTAATCAAAAGACTGTGTACAAGAGGCACAATTCTGTAAAAAATCTATATCTAAACAAATATTAAAATAATCTGCTTAACATATATTACAAATGAACAAAGTACCTTATATATAAATTGTCTAATTTACCACCTACATAATAATGAGACCTGACATTAAAAAATGCTTAACCACATGTGCACCATTTTATTGGATGTTTTCATATGTTATACTCTGTATTAAAACTCAAAACTTCCCTACAGGATTGGAATTAATCTCATGTATATAGGCAGCTACATGAAGAGATGTCCATGTCCACAGTGACTCTTATCAAAAATGCCTTGCCTGTGACTTGAATCCCAGTGTGTCTAGCTCTATAGTTCTAGTTCTTTCTATTATGGCTTATCAGAAATGATGACTTAAGTACCAGGCACAGCTTTTCCTGCAAGACATGTGTTTTATTGCTTGCTTGAGGCTGACTTCTCCTTTGCCTTTTAATGGATGCCAATTCATCATTAACATTCAGTTATTGTGTGGAATTTTCATTCATTTCTCTGATGTTTAACCATGAATGCTCCTTCATCATCCTGTTCATAATGAATGTCACTGCTATCCTCTTATTGGCTTAGTGTCAACTCCCCCATGGCATGCTAAGTGCAATCAATTGTTCAGACTGCCCTGGATCTTTCATCAGATGATACCTAAGAGAAGACCAACATTTTTGTTCCATAGTAATCACCAAGGAGTACAGGAAGCAGCGTACACACAGGAAGTAGAGTATACAGGAAGTAGAGTATACAAGAAGTAGAGTATACAGGAAGTAGAGTACTTTTCTTCCGGTACAATGGATGTCACACACAGAACCCTGCCACAATATCTTACCACTTCCAAGTAAAAGCCTCACTCATCATTAGCTATGGTAGCAACTCTATTTCTCAAGCTGGAAATTATTTCCAAGTAACAATCAGATCAAATGCAAATATCACATGAAAATAGAAGCAAAAAAACTCTTAATTTAGATTATGTATATGTAAAAGCCTAGGAAAAGTGGATGGGTGTATTGATTAAGTGAAGAGCTAGAACTGGGTTGGTAGAATTCTGGATAATGAAGTGAGTGGCAAACCACCCCAGTCTAAACTGTGCCCACAAACCCATAAATCTGATCCTCCATATCAACACTGGTACAAGTATCTAAACTCAAAACTAAAAGTTATTCTTGACTATGTTAAATGAGTTAATCAAGGTGGCATTTGAATTTCATTATTTTGTGTATAGTCTGTTTACGACTGACTGTAATAGGCTCCTAACTAGTTTTCTTCTTCACTCAGTCTTTTGTTCATCCATCTTTTGATGCATAAGGGGCTATTCTGATTTGTATTTAAATTGAAAAATTGTGAGCACGTTGATTTTTAAGATTAAATCTGCTATAGTCTCTCAGTGTCATGAAATGAAGAATGCAGATTCTTGAAGTGCAAGAAACACCTTCTTTGTCCTAATCATCTTTTCTAGTCACATTCCTTACATGTTTTTTCCCTCTCTTCTGGGCATTCTCATTTCCTAGTTTCTCAAATATCATAATTTTTTTTTAGTAAGATCTTGGCATGGGACATTCATTCTCATTCATTCATTCTCACTAGCTTATTTACTTGAATACTCTTGACTGACACAAGCCTGAGATTAGAGGGAAAGTACAGTGGCTGTCTTCTTGGTCAGCAGATAGACGCTTGTGTTTGGCTGCTCCATATGTTCCTGTAAACTTGTTCGTCCTCTTGAGTATCACTGTACAAGGGGAGAGTCATGGGTGTTCTTGTCTTACTCTGATTAGACTCTGTGCTCCCTTGGAGCACATCAACCATGTGACTGTCTTAGCTCTAAGGAGGACCCCTCTATCTGGAGGACGCCCAATGACTGTTTGTTGAGCTGATCAATAACTGGATTGGGTTGGGATTAAATCAAATCCAGATATAAAGAGTTCAAGTAAGAAACAGTTAAAATTTGTAATAGAGGTAAAATATTTTATAACCTAAATGGATGCAGAAGGGGTACAGGTTAGTATTAGAAAAGTAATAGAGACTAAAACAATACAAAACAAGATAAAACAAACAAAACAAAACAAAACAAAACAAAACAAAACATGTTGTTTGAGGGCCTGGAAAGAGAAGATTCATGCTTGGTTCCCATCTGTTTCAAATATCTTACAACTGTCTGTAGCTCCAACTCTAGGGAGACTGATACCTCTAACATCTACAGGTAATTAGATTCACATGTACATACAAATATAAAAACACAGGTATACACACTTAGGCATATTAAACATGAATCTTTTAATAAGTATTAGGATGAGATGGAGAATATCTAAGGGAAGATGGGGGGGAACTGTGATAATAAACTGAATAAAAATAACTATTTTCAAAGAAATACAGTTAAAATAAATAAAGTATTGAGAGGAATTAGAATGGACCCCAATCTTCAGTATAGATGAGCAACAATGGGTCAGGCATTCCCCCTCCCCAAAGGGTTGTTTCAGTTCCTAAATGTACTGTGTCCACGCTTTCACTAGACACATGAAATCTGCTCCTGTCTATGTTGGAATTGCCATTGACACTTTTGGCAGTTTCTCCTTTTATTATTTTTCCATTTCAGCGAAAGAAACCTAAGTCTGGCATCTGATTGCTTTGTTATGCTATAAAGACATATATTTTACAAGAAAACCCTGAGAAACAAAAGGAGGAGAAGGAGGGAAGAGGGAGGGTGAGGGGAAGGGGGAGAGAGTAAAAGATAAAGAGGGATAGAGAGAAAGAGGAGAGGCTTACTGTATTTTCTTTTGAGTATTTTGTGTCTTTCTGTCCCTCTACCTTACCTTTTTTTTTGTCTTTTATATTTATATGCATTGAATTTTTTAAATTTTATTTTATTGAAGCTCAGCAACATACTGGAAATTTGATAGCTCAAAACTGAGTATAAATCAAAAGTCATCAGGTGATGTGATCCTGATGTTGTATCTGTCAGCTCATGAAGAACTTCAATTTTGGCAAGCAGTGTGAGTTCGCCTAAGTCTCCTACACCTCTGTGGTGGTCATTTTCCATCCCAAACATGGGAAAAACTTAAGGATGAGAGACATCTTGCTTTGAAATGGCAGAGAAATCTTTAGAATGGAAAATGTGGCTGTGCTGATTTTTTTTCCCTCATCTGCTTGGAGCAGTATGTATTTTGGTACAATGTTAAAAATCCTCATGTAATTTCTCTCATGTCACAAGTTTAAAGAGTTATCTATGAATGAGTCAGCCTAGGAGTTGCCATGGTAACAACCCTCCTTGCTTTGGAGCTAGGCCCTCTCTAATGTTGCCACTGAACTACTTAGTTTCAGCAGTATCTGAAGCTCATGTAGCATTTAAATATTCATTAAGTTATACATTCATTTCTTGATTTTGCAAGATTACCTGACGAGAATTCATTTTTAAAGATCTATAAATAGGTATGTGATGTTGTGCTCACTTCTTCCACAAGAAGAAGAAGTCCATAAAATCCATCCGATGTTTACAAGGCCATCTCTCTCCCTTCCTGCTTTCTCCTCTACTCATCTTAGGTATTTTTGTCTTTTCTTTCTTAACTATCTATTTTTATAAATATATCTCGCTCTTTCCTCTACCCATCTTCTGTCTTCTCTCTTTATCTTTATTTTTAGGTGTAAGTTTGTGTATTTACACTTACAATTGCTATCCTTAATATTCGAATGTTTGAAAAAGAAACTCTGGAATAAGATCATGAAGCCAGCATTTCAGGGGAGAATTCAAAATACTGGTGTGCTCACCCCACTGGAATTGCTTCTAAGCAAAACCTACGCTGTTAGACTAGTACAGGGTATCTAAGGGAAAAATTGCACTGTGTCCTGATTTTTATTCCAGAGCTCTTCTTGGCAGAATGAAATTGCTTATAGCTGACATGCATCCAAAGCAGAAGTGCAAACTCTTTCTTCAAGGAAGGTTTCAATCATCTGGCTCAATTTGCTTTTCCAATACCCTTCCCCCAAAGCACCTGTTCATCTCTGCATACAACAGAACTTAAGGGATACTAAGTATTTTCTTTACATTCTTGAATTTTCCCACATGTCTCTTCTGGTTATATTTCCCTCTGCTGACAGTTAAAATTCTGCTTGCCCACAAACCCATAGCAGATTCTACTTTATTCAAAGCTAACTGCCATTCCAAACCCAATCAGCCTTCCTCTGGATATGCTCCTTATCGTTTTCCTAGTGTCTCTATCATATATGTATCCTTCAGAATTCTTAAGTCAAGACTTAAGACTATTCATTTGTCCTCCTACTCTATACTCTCGAGGGTGTGCCCTTTGTCTCATTCTTTGGGTAAGACAATGCTTACTACCTATGATGACAGAAATCTTATGAATGGATGTTGATTTGATTTAAATAACTTCATGTGAAGTTTGTAGTTCTGGTTATAATGTCATAGGCCAGATGTACACAATCTTAGCTTGGCTTTCTTCCTATTACAGTGTATAGGTAAGATAACTAGAGATAATTCTGTGACCTGATATGGTTTCCATAAATTCTATTGTTGTGTTTCATCTTTTGAAACTGGGACAACATCAAAGCCTCAAGTTTATGGCTTTTAGTTTAGTAGATCTGAGTGTAACCCAGGTATGGTTTTGCTATTTCCACAGCCAAGGCTGTTAGCCTTCCCATGGCCTACTTTGCTTGTCTATTAAATTAGAATTAATTGAGATAGCATAACAGATGATTTAGCACAGCACTTGTAATACAAGTATGTGTTCAATAAATACTAGTTAATTTTACTGTAACCATAACTCAGGGATAATGCAAGAGGTCACTTGTCCTAATTTCTCACACTGTCAGCAGATGTTCCCCTGGTGGTCCATATAGCACCTGAAACAGACTCTGAACTTTTTATAGGTTCACAAACCTAATTTGTGTATGTATTTGATCATAGTTAGGGCAAATTACTTTTCATCTTCCTGTGGATAAACGGGTTAATGTAGATTAGGCAGTGGTCTATGGCTAAGATTGATTCTGCTTATTACATATGATCTATATTGTGCCATTCGATTCTCTACCCAACAGCCATCAAAAAATTCTCTGCACTTCCTTCACATTATTGGAGTGTCACAAAAGCTTACGGATGTGGACTCTCATGTTTGGAAGCTATGACACAAAATATAGCTTGACTAGATGCATGGAGCAGAAAGATGCACAAAGAGGTAATGTTATGTAGAAGGAAAACTATGATTAGTAATAGCTGGTGAAAGCAAGACAGCTAAAAATGTTATTAAATGAAGTGCAGACAAAGAGTGGCAGAACCTGTGAACAACAGTGAAATGGCAGTAAGTGCATAAAAATTGGTGCTTGGACACCTACAGAAATGGTGCTGAATCCTTAATTGGGTCTGTTATGGTTTAGATATTAAATAGACCCCAGAGGCCCATAGGTAGAGGCTTGATCCTCAAGGTAGAAATATTGGGAGGTGCTTTGGACTTATTAAAAGGTGAGGCCCATAGGAAGGTCACTAGGTCACTAGCTAACAAACAATGGCTTGAATGAGGCTATGACACCCATGTCTCTGATCTTCTTTGGTGGGAGATAGAACGTTTTATCCTGACAAACTTTCCCTTCCATGACATCTCTAAAATGAAGTTCTACTGTAAAGTGATGGCCCTTGACTGATTTTGAGCTTTTGGAACCGTGAGTCAGACAAAGCTTTCCTCTTTCTAAAGTTAATTACATCAGATACTTTTTCTTACTGGAATTATTATATGCTGCTAGTACAAGGTCTTGGTGCTCAGTGAATCTCAACCTTATAAATGATCATATTGGTTTTTTTTCCTATTCTTTCATTCTCCATGTACCATCAACTAAACTAGTATGAAACCATTTATTCTTCTGCTAACTTGAAAGTGCCTTTCTTAATATCTCAATATTTCTGATGTAAACACACTCATTATTTGAAACTCACACAAGTCAGTCACCAATTAATTCATCTTTTGAATAAGCAGTGGACCTTGGAAAGTGTTACTCCCCTCTTCACCTGCTACTTGTATACTTTAGCGTTAACCTTGGAAGAATGCATTATTGTCTATTTATACATTGGTGCCCCTTCATACACTTAAGTTTCCCAGAAAGGAATGTTTACATTTTTCATTATATCATATAGAATTCTAGAAGAAATAGATATTCATGAATAACCTTGGATATTTGTATAGATGAATAAATACAAAAAAATTGCCATGTGATTTCTCCATGAAGCTGTTACAATTTTTTTTGCAGACAATATGGAATATAGAGACAAATCTTATTTTCTTTCTACCTCTGAAGTTGTTGTAAGCACCTCCACACTAAGTTTAAATTTGATTATTTGACATTTAAATAAGCAATTTTAAAATTATACATATATATATATATATATATATATATATATATATATAATTTTGTTTTGCTCAGTGTTTTAAAAGCCTTTAATTCATTGAGACTCACAGTTGCTTGTGAAGTTCTTCACATTTTCAAAGTCAAAATGGGGAAGCCCTTCTGGCTTTCTCTGGATAATGCTTTTTAAACCCAATGCAGTGGAAGAAATAACAATATATTTGCAATTCATTTAGTCTGTTCAGTCAACAGTACCACAGCAGTATGAGCACTTCCATTTATTTGTAATTTCATCTAGCTAAAATTCGCTCCTCGTTAAAATCTTATAAACAGAAGACGAGTTTTAATTTCTAAAAGCCATTATTTAGCTATAAGACTGCATTACTTGGTACATTTCATTATGAGTAAATAATAAGAAGATTCTTGAGAAGATTTTGGTAAGAGTTAGTCATAATATACTGTCAGAGTTATAACTGATGTCCAGAAGGAAACTTATAATAGCTGACTACCTATAGCTTTGATGCTTACAAAGAGTGGAATCAACATTTCCTGAGCGTTTTCAATGCACCAGACATATTTAAAACAGTTTTGTTGAAGTATAATTGAGATGCATTGAAAGTACATTGGTAAAATGCATTCAGACTGATAATCTTTGACATACATAACACAACTGCAATTCTGTCTATCACCTCCAAAAGTTTCCCAGCTTTCTCTGTCTCTGTCTCCCTGTCTCTCTGTCTCCCTCTCCCCCTTCCCCTCCTCCTCCTCCCCTCTCTTCCCCTCTCTACCTGTATTAAACACACAATAGATCTATCCACATACATTTTAAAGCACATCATACAGTATCATTGACTCCAAAGAAACAAGGCAAGTTAATCCTGGACCAGGACCATACAGATTTCATTTACTTTCTGTTTAATCACTTTATTTCACACAGCTCTTCGAGGTCAAAATCAGATAGGAGTGCTAAGGATTAAAAAGACTGAAAATGCAAATCATTAATACTGGGTCTTGAATTTGTCTGACCAGCTCCACAGTGGTGCTTCCTTTTACAGTAGACCTTTTGTAAGTGGCACCCCTAAAAGATATATACATGTCACTATGCCTGGAAACCTATTTGTGCAGAGGGACCCTGCAACTATAATAAGGGATGCTTGGATGACATCATTGTCACACACTCTGCTGGACCTAAGACTAACTGACCAAGGAGATACAGTGAAAATACATACATATGATGTGAAGAAGGAAGCCATACTAGCGCTGTGTAGCTACGAACCAAGAAATACATGGGGCCACCAGAACCAGGAAGAGATGAAAGATGATCTCCCAGCACTTACAGAAGAAGCACAGAACTCCTGACACCCTGTTTTTCTGGCTTCCAGATGCCCAAGGGAACCCATTTCTGTTGTTTTAAAGTATCCTCAGTTAGCAGTTACTTACAGAAGCCAAGAGAAGCCAAGAGAAGCCAAGGTGTCTCATGACTCTCTTTTAAATTTTAGATAGTTTTTATATATACACAAACATTGACAGTATTAATATTCTAGTAGTTAAAATTTTACTCCTAGCAGTTTTGCTCCTGTGTGGAAAGAAACATATAATGTTCTGTTTGTTCAGTGTAGTCATGAAAAAAATACACATATATGATAAGGAGTGATATTCATTCATAAATTTAGAAATATTTTCAGTATATCATATAGAAACATAGGTTTATGTTGAGGATTCAACTATAAACCTGATAGAAAGTTTGTCTAATTTTGGTCATATTCAGGAAGCAAAAAGAGTTACTTATGAGATCTAAAATAAGAATGTTGAATTCAAGGAACAAAGTATAATCTTACCATGCATTAAGGGTTTAAACAGCTATTTCCTACCTCTCATTACCATTGTTATTATTAATTACTCAACTAGACTCGAAGCAGTATTTTTAGAATTTGCTGAGCAAAGCAGTGGTGGATATTCTAAACATGCAAACATGCCAAAAAATTGGGTCAGTCTGATCCAGCTAAAAATAGATGAGTGTTTGTGGGCTTGAACCTGACATGCACCTCTGCAGCATCTTCTCCATCCATGAACCATGCAGTGCTCACACCCCACGTAAACTTCCCAGGGAATAAATACTAAAGATGAATGAATATGTTTTGTCATTTTATTCTCTGGTTTACTAAAGAATAAATCTTTCTGTGAAAGTGTGTGAGTGTCAGAGTTTGTGTGAGTGTATGTGTTTGTGTGTGTGCTTGTATGGGTGTATATTTGTGTGTGTGTGTGTGTGTGTGTGTGTGTGTGTAGAAGTACGTGTTTATGTGTGAATGTGTGGATGTGTGTGGGTATGTGAGTTTGTATGTTGTACGTTCATGTGTTTGTGTGTGTAGATGCGTGTGTTTGTGTGTGTCTGTGTATGTGTGTGTGAGTGTGTGTGTGTGTATATGTGTGAGTGTGTGTGTGTGTGTGTGTGTAGATAATTCTACCAATAGAAACCCTTGACATTTTAGGACAGGATGCCTTAAAACGGGAAAAAAATAATAACCTATAATAAATAATAATAATGAGGGCCAGCACTGTTGATATACTTTCTTTCTTTTTTCATTTCTTTTTTATTAGACATTTTATTTATATTTCAGATGTTACCCTTACCCCATTTTCACCCTGCCCAGGAACCCCCTATTCCATCCTCCCCTCTTCCTGCTTCCATGAGGATGTGCCCCCATCCCCCATTCCCACCTCCCCACCCTCTATTCCCCCACACTCAGTGTCCAGCCTTCATGAGACCAAGAATCTCCTCTCCCACCTATGCCTGACAAGGCCATCCTTCCCTACATATAGAGCTGGAGCCATGGGTCCCTCCCTATGTGCTCCCAGGCTTAGACCCTGGGAGCTCTGGTTGGTTGGTATTGTTGCTCTCCTCATGGGTCCACAAACTTTTTCAGCTCCTTCAGCTCCTTCTCTGTAACTCCTCCATTGGGAACCCCTTGATCAGTTGGTGGGATTGCAAGATGGTGCAACCACTCTGGAAATCAGTCTGGCTGTTCCTCAGAAAATTGGGCATAGCATTACCTGAGGACCCAGCTATACCACTCCTGGGCATATACCCAGAAGTTGCTCCAACATATAACAAGGACATATGCTCCACTATGTTCATAGCAGCCTTATTTATAATAGCCAGAAGCTGGAAAGAACCCAGATGTTTTTCAACAGAGGAATGGATACAAAAATGTGGTACATTTACACAATGGAGTATTACTCTGCTATTAAAAACAATGAATTCAATAAATTCTTAGGTAAATGGATGGAACTAGAAAATATCATCCTGAGTGAGGTGACTCAATCACAAAAGAACATACATGGTATGCACTCACTGATAATTGGAGAAACACTCTATATATCGTACAACATATCTGGTGGTAGCCCTGCAGGAAGGGCACTCCTGTACACTAGACTGATGTGTGACAGTAGAGAGGGAAGTGATAGTTGTTCCTTTTCTTTTGCTGGTTGCTTTCTGTTCCTGGTTTGATCCACTCAGTAGAAGGGGAGCATTTTAGCTGGCTGCTCTTCTTCATGATATGATTAAAAAGTCATGTAGAGAAATACTTCTCTAAGTGTTAGTGGAACTTTCATAGCAGATTTTGGTTTTAATAATGATGGAAAGAATCTCTAATTCTAGCTTCTAGAAGGAAGGTCAAATAAATATTTACCACAGGAGCAGGTAAGTGTGGTTGCAGACATAATTAGACTAGAAGGAAAATGAAGAGGAAACATAAACCACCAGTAATACAGTGGTTCTAAACCTGTGGGTTGCAACCTCTTTGGGGGTTGAACGACCCATTCACATGCATCATCTAAGATTATTGGGAAACACAGATATTTACATTATGATTCATAACAGCAGCAAAATTAGTCATGAATTAGCAATGAAATAATTTTATGTTTAGAGGCCACAACATGAAGAATTGTATAAAAAAACCCACAGCATTAGGAAGGTTAAGAACCACTGCTGTATTCTATAAACAAATGCTAGACCCAGAGATTTCAAATCCCTGACTCCGTTGGCAGTCACGTGTCTTTCACAGTTCAGGAATGTTGCTCATCTTTGATTTCTATCTTCCTTTCCCTCACCCGAATCCTCAGACAGTCAGTGTCCAGTTTCCTTCACCACTAAATCACTTTGGACACATTTCCCTTTTTCCACTCATTTTACTTACTTCAGGGCAAAGTCTTCTACATTATTGTCTTCTGACTAATCTCTATCTGGTATTCTTGCCTTTAACTCTCTAACTCTCCAAACTCATTTGTTGTGTCACAGTTGTGGGTCCCAGTTCTGGAGGGCTTCCCATGAAGATCTCTGGCCCGGCTAAGGTGTGGAGGTCCAGGCCAAGGGGATAGAGTGCGAGCAGGGAGGGGGAATCAATCGCCTCTGCTGCCTCCACTGCTGCCTCTGCCCGCATCTCCACTGTTTCCTCTCAGTTGCTCTCAGGTGCTGCACCTGTCCCTCTGTGCTGAGCTGGTCCGGGCTGGGCCAGTGAGAAGCCAGCTAGCTAGCAAGGAGGGGAGGGTCCTGAAGGTGAGAGCAGATCTCTTCCCAAGTGTCACAGCTCTTGTGACAGAAACTCTCGGACAATGGGATGATTCTTGCACACCTTTACTTCTCCCGAATAGGGTTCTTATATACAGTTTTGGGGCGGGCTAGGGTCTGGCAGTGGATAACCCCTATTGGCTTTGTCTGAGAGCTTGGAGATACCTCATCTACATGTGGGAGAGCCTGAGGCACTGTTCCTACTATGCCCATAGCCATCTCTGTGGGAGCGGTTGTGGAGGGCTGAAGCTAAATGAAAGGAACCAGGGGCCCAGGAGCAAAGCCAAATACCTACCATTCCATTAGGGTCTGGAGTTCGAGGCCTATGCTCAACCAGACACCCAGCTGCCTCTCACAGCCCACTGCCCCACAACAGTGAGAGTAATTCTTATGCATTGAGATTCTAATTCTGTCCTTACTTTTCATAAATGTCTCTCTATTGTTATTAGAATGAAATAAAAAATTTCTTGACATGACATTTCAGAACATTTATGATTTACTTATAAGATCAGCCACATCTTTCATTTCTCCCCAATATATTGAATGTTATAGCCATGAAATCGTATTTGTTGCTTATTGAATAGTAGACTTTTCATTGTGTGTTTTCTCAGGTTGTCAATCTCTCTCAGATCTGAGCACATCTTTAGCATCTCTCTTCAGCTTTCTACTTGTCTTTCACTGTAACTCTGTCTGAACTTTCTACATGCAGCCCTGCACAATGTCCATCTTGTAGACCTAAACCAATGACATGAACTCAGATAAGACTTTTTTTTTTTACACAAATATGTGGACATGTCCATTTACCTCATAAAACAGGAGCTACTCTCACAGCACTCAGTGTTTATTTTATTTTAGCAGATATTATATCTATGAAAATTACTTGTTTCCATACAGATTCTTTTAAAATATTTTTATTTATGTATTCATTTTATGTGTATGGATGTTTTGTCTCCATGTACATCTGTGAACTATGTGCATATCTGTTGCAGGTGGAGGCTAGACGAGAGCATAAGAGTTTCTGTGAGCCACCATGTGGATGCTAGGAATTAACCAGGGTCTGGAAAAGCAGTCAGTGCTCTTAACTGCTGAGTCATAGTTTTAGCCCATCCTCGCAGATATAAGCTGTTCTCTCTATAGTTTATGATAACTTCAGGACAAGGGTATCAGTTGCTTTTCTTTTGCTTGTCAAAAGGCCATGACCAAGGCAAGAAAAATGTTAATTAGACCTATCGTTCCAAAGAGTTAGAGTCCATGATGATGGAAGAGTAGAGGTACCACATGTCAAACTGCAAGCAGATGGCAGTGAGAATGCTGGGGATAGGAGGATGCTTTTGAAACCTCAAACCCATTCCCCAGTGACACACCTCCTCCAACAAAGGGACATTAATCATTCCCAAACAGTTCCAGCAACTTGAGACAAAACATTCCAATGTATGAGTCGGGGGTGGGGGTGGGGGTGGGGGGGTGTGGAACATTCTCATTTAAACAAGCACACCAAGGGCCATAGGCTTACTTGTGTATGGTGAGGAGAGTAGACAAGCTGAACTGGCTCAGAATCTAGTATGAATCAACAGAGACCACCTTCATGACATTGATTCAAATATCTCTCAGATAACCAGACACATGCAGCTTCTCTTTCACTCTTCCCTCTTTTCTGTTTCACTTTTGAAATATCTTCAACCTTACATGAGTGTCCCAATCAGAAAGTTTATTAAACTTTTTCAATCATACAGAAGAAATTCTTTGAAGAGATGAAAACCACAGAATCTCAGCAATTGATGGTAAGTAATAAGTTATAACTAGCTATCTTTATAAACTTCATTATAATGATCAAATGCTACTGTATTTAAGAAAAATGATGTTTACATTCCTTTTAATGTTATTAGTGTATATTAAACAAACATCAAATATACAGAGTAATTTATAACATCCTCACACATTTAAGTCATATTCACCTCCCATTATTCTGTCTTGTCCTCTTCCCATTCTGATTAGTCTCCTTTCACTTCTCAACAGGCACTCCCTTCTAATTGTGCTTGTGTGTGTGTGTCTGCACATCCTAATGTTTTATTAGAGTTTTTACAGGAACATGGGTTTTAGTTTGTTTACAGGACCCATACCTCATAAGTATACCTCATAAGTGGCTATACAACTGAACAAAATGACTCTCTTTACTCTTAACTATTATCTGCATATAATTACATAGTGATGCCTTGAACCACATGAAACCTTACAACATCCACGGCAGGGCAATGACAGGATCAGCACTGAGGAGATCTTGTAGAGCTAAAGCTGCTGTGAGTTCAAGAGTACACCAGCCGTATCATTCCAGACCACTGGTCTGTAATCTTCCTGCCCATTCTTCCTCCTTGTATACTGAGCCTAGGAGTCTGTGTTAGAGACATGCTATTTATGACTAGATGTTCAATAGTTGCTTATACTCTATATTTAGACCAATTATGAGTAATTCACTACCGACCACTGCACATTTTCTATAAAGATAAACATCTTAATGATTATTTAGAAGGTAATCTGTCAGGCATTTGACATTTATTTAGCAAAAATAGGAATAGCTTCCCCATTTGGGACTATGATCACTCAAATAATAGATTTTTGACTAGATTTCTTAGTCACTATCCTATTCCTGCAAAGAGACACCTTCACTAAGGAAACATTTTTTAAAAAGAAAATATTTGGTTTAATTGACACAGTAGGCAGGTGTGGTATGGGAGAGGTACCTCAGAGCTACATTCTCAGGCAGAGATAGAGAGCACTGGCATGGGCTTTTGAAGCCTCAAAGCTCACCCACAGCGACAAACTTGCTCCAACAAGGCCACAACCCCTAATCCTTCTCAAACAGTGCTTTTCCCTGATGACTGAGCATTCAAATATGTAAGCCTACGGAGACCATTCTAATTCAAACCACAACACTGAGGTTTTTTTTTTTTTTTTTTTTTTTTTCTCCTTATTGATTTTTTGTGAATTTCATATCATGTACCCCAATCCCACTCATCTCCCCATCTCTTCATATCTGCCCTCTGCCCTTTCAACTTCCCCCCAAAAGAATAAAATAATTAAAACAACTACTACCACCACCACCATCACCACCACCACAACAAAATACCTCACTGTAGAAGCCATGATGTGTCATAGTGTCTCACATAGTATATACCCTTTTGCCCAAACAGCTTTACCTGTAAATGTTCATTGCAATGAGTCATTTGTTTCTAGGCCTTCGGCTTCTGTTACACTATCAATACTGGATTCTCACTGGGGGTTGGGGGAGGGGTATGGGGCATGCCTCTTCCTGGATATCCTGTTGCTGCCATGTTGTCATGGAGATCCTATAGCTTTGGATCTGCAGGAGTTGCCCCTTCATGTGCTCTAGTAGTTCATAGATGAAGTAGATGTTGGGGTGGGCCAATCCAGAGCCCTGGGTCTGGGCTAGGGTGAACGCTGTGTTGGTCAAGCCTCTAGTACTCCTGTGTCTGCTTTCCAGTCTTTGCCCAGGTGGGAGGCAGGGCTCTCCTGTGCCCATGCCACCAGGGCTAGATCTGCTGTGTCGCCCAAGGCAGGGGAGGGCAGGGCTCCTCTCCTGACTGCTGCAGCCAGCAAGAAGCAGGGCCACCTCCCTTCTTTCATGCCCTCCAGGCCTTCTTATCCACCTGTGGCTTGTGGCAGATGTCTCTCAAATGTGAGGGATGGGGCCAAACACCCCACTTTAGTGAGCACACTTAACTTTAATGACTGTCAAAAAACCTTCCTTTTTGTGGAATAGACAAGAAAAGCAACAAGAAAGTGGCTAGTTACCACCACAATGGACTTGCCACTATTAGACCAGTGAGATCTCCTTGCCTAGCTGTTGGTATTAATGCAATAGTGTTCACAGCTGAGTAAAAATTTTGATGATAATTCTCTCCCAGCAGTTGGCATGGCACCTTGCAGAATTACGAGGGCTAAAGAAAAGATAAGGAAGTTTCCAACACAATTCAGTTTGGCTTTCAGTTTGATGCTGAGATGAAAGCACATGAAAGCAGTAGAATCTTACCTACTAGGTCTAGCAGGCAACAAGAACATTGGTTGTTCTTGAATTGTACTGGGAGTCTCTGGGGCCTCTCTGTCCAACAACTGACCCACAGAATGTCCTTCTCCTAGCTCTGGGATATTTATTTAATAACATTTAGTTTCTGGGATTAACTCCATCCACAGGATACCTGCACGCAAATGCTTTCATTTATTTTTTATGATTTCTGATTAACACACCATGTATCACATCAGATATCCGTAGGGTTTTCTCATACATTATTAGTTTCTGTTAACACTTCCTGCCCTTGGAAATCTCTCCTCAATAGAGTAAAAGTGGCCAACTTAATTCTAATTGCTTTGACATTTGCAGATAGTGTCTGTGACTGCAGGTCTCAGGCGTGTGTGTGTGTGTGCCTGTGGTGGATATTACTTTTGTATACTGGAGCAAAATGAATTGAATTAATTCTAGATTGAAAGTCCCCTAAAGTTTAATCTGATTTTATTGGTTCCACTTGTTACTATACACTCCAATTTTTAGTAGGATTTACAAACAAATTGACTAAGTTCCCAGATGCTTTAACTTTTTTATCATTAAGCAAAAATAATCAGCAAACATTTGGTTACTGTCGCAGCTCATATTAGTTCTCTCTCTCTCTCTCTCTCTCTCTTTCCCTCCCCCCCTTTCAGTCTTCTTTCTATAACTGGGATAAAGCACCTTCTTTACAGCATGAATTTTTGTATGATTTGAGAAACAGCAATAAATATTTCAAGGTAGAGTGCCAGTTACTTTTATCTGAACTTCCAAATAGTGGTACCTTCTTTATGAATTTCAATAGAACATGGGTATATGGATTAGACAGTCAAGCAATATAAATATAGCATGCTGTTCCATTTGTCAGAAAGTAATAGGTCTAAATTTTAAATGAGTTTACTTTATTTAACAAAGGCTGTGTCATGAATGTTTGAAGATATGAGAAAAATATTTTTATACCCAAAATAGAAATTTTCATACAATATTTTCTGATTACATTTCTTGTCCCCCAACTCCTTCCAGATTCTTCCCAATTCTCAACCCACACATTTCCACAATTTTTTTTCTCAGAACATAAACAGGCATCTAAAACATAATGATAATTATTGAATAAGATAAATACCAAGAGACAAACAAACCAGAAAATGATAAAAACATTAAAAATAAAATACAAAGAAAAAGCTTAAGACATATATACCGACACTGATAACATACCTATATATCACAAATCTCAAAACCAGAACTGCACCATATAAACAAAAGATCTGTAAAGTTAAAAAATAAATAACAAGTCAAAGCATTATAAGACAAAAACCTCCCCCAAAGAAGCTTAGTTTATTTTGTGTTGTTCTTCTGCTGCTGGGCATGGGATCGATCCTTAAGTGTGCCTTGTATACTCAATGAGTTTTGTTGGAACAAACCACATTTTCCTTTGTGAGCAATTATCAGTTGGAGATAATACAGAGAGTCTTAATGGATTCATAAGTCTTGACTTTATTAATTTTGTTTTTGCTCTGGCATTTAGGTATCTGGGTTTAGGATGGTTATAGTTCTAGGGGCTGATGGGTGTTTCATTCATTGACCTCTGTTCCCTTTCTGGATTTCTGGAGAAGGTGATGGATGTGTTTTGCCTATTTTTCTGATCTATTAAATGGTGCGATCATAGGGAATGTCTTCTGGTGTTGAAATCTGGGATACTTGGATGGTTTGGGGGAAGGAAGGTTGGAGGAGAAGGTGTTTGTGACACTTTTCATAGAGGGAAAGAAGACACCAGATTTTCTGCTATAGAGCTGGGGATCAAACTGAGGTGATAGGTTCTCAGAAGCCATAGGATAGCTGTGGCTTCAGTCTCCTTGTCATCTTGGAAGGGGTAGCCCTATGGTCAGGCAGGGGTACTTGCTGAGGTTTGGATCTTGGACAAATCAACAATATACTCTTGGGAGTATAGGGAGGTTAGAAGGATAAATAAAGGATCCATGGGAGACAGGAGGGGGTACTGCTAGGGTGTTCTACCATAGAACTGGGGATGGGACTGTGGGATTAGGACTGGGGGAACAGTGAACAAGAAAAGGTCTTTTTTTTCTGGCTGGTGAGGCCTATTGGTTAGCAGGGAGTGCCTACTTTAGTTGGAGGGTGGAAGAAAACAACTGATGGGGGGTGGTTATTCCTTGGATCTGTGGATTCCATAAGAGATAGGAGGGTGGAGATGGGAAAGGAACACATTTTTACTGCAGAGTTGGGGATAAGACTGGGCAAAGAGAGAAAGGAGAAGGTCTGCAGACATCTTACCTGGTTTTCTGGCAGGCATGGCCTATGGCTTAGAAGATGAATCCTGCTGGGCTTGGGGACTAAGAAAGAGTAGCTAGTTTGATGGCGAAGGTTAAAGGAGTAAGATCTGCAGGATCCTCCGGGATGAGAGCACAGGGGCAGGGGATATTGACAAAGGTGTTCTGCTACAGAGCTGAGTGGAAGACTAGTGAACTGGATCTGGGGAAACAGAGAGAGAAGAGATCTGTGGGCAGACTGCCTTGTCATCTGGCATGTGTAACCTGTGGGTCATCTTGGGAGGTATCTCTGAAGTTTGGGCCTTTTTCTGCCAAGAGCCAACAAGGAGAGCTAAAAACTAGCAGGTGCTCTTCCTAAGGTGAATGGACTGTCAAAGTTAATGACAGTATTTCTTCTCTAGGCAAGGCCAAGAAGAATTTCATTTTAGAAAAGATTCCTGCTATTAATATATTTTCTTGTTATCATTAAATATATAAAAATCACTAGGTATTGACTCACCATTTTGAGCAGATTTCTGCAGACCTATGAAGATCTACCATGTTGTAGTGATGCTACAGAGACAAATAGATAATGATTCTATAGAATTCCTGATTTGATTCAAATAATTTTAGGAAGAAAGTTTTAAGAGATGGTCTTAGTTACTTTGCTAGAAAGATATAATAAAGTTAATATCAAGAATAAAATGTGCCCACTAATCATAATAGTAAGTAAAGGCTGCAGAATAAGAAATACAATGAGCTTCCATAATTACACTAAAAAGAGAGATAGACTTGGGACAAATTTGTGTTCAAGAAATAACATTTACGTCCAAGGATAAAGTCACATGTGTGCACTATGATAAGGCAAGGCCATGTAAAAACTGTGGCTTTGAACTTTTAATGAGTATATTATAATGAAACAATGCTTTGAACTTAATATCAACATCCTTCTGTAACTCCTATTTTTTATAGTGTTATTACACAGTTGATATTGTTTTTCCTTCTTCTGTATGTCTTTTTTTTCCATTTTTTATTGGATATTTTATTTATACTTCAGATGCCATACCCTTTCCCCATTCCCCCACTTAGAAAACCCCTATCCCATGCCCTCTTTTCCTTTTTGCACTTATATATTATTTTTAAAAAATGTTAATCAAAAGCTTTATAAGTTTG
Source organism: Arvicanthis niloticus (assembly GCF_011762505.2). Lineage (NCBI taxonomy): Eukaryota > Metazoa > Chordata > Mammalia > Rodentia > Muridae > Arvicanthis > Arvicanthis niloticus. The sequence goes on along the minus strand of NC_047664.1, from coordinate 72,702,017 downwards.
GTAATGCTCAATCAGAGGTGTAACCCACTACCCAATCTAGATATATCAACTATCTTTGACTGGTGGAGATACATGAACATCTGCCTCCCTGTCTCCCCCCTCTTTCTCTCTTTCATCACCTAGCTTCTCCTCTCCTTCTTCTCCTCCTCTTCTTACTTCTTCTCTTCCTCTCAGTACTCCTCCCACCTTAGCTCCTCCTACATATCACCCTTCCTGTTAAAATGAAACTTTTCTCTCAAAATACAATTAGAGCATAATTATGCCAATTTGTACCAGTGAGGTACAAGATAGTCCTAATACCCAGTCCATCATTTTGTTGACTAACCAGAACCTCTGTCATCTATCCTAACTAAAACATTTAGTTCTGAACCTGGCTTTAGGATGAATGTCAGCTGACGACCATCCACTCAAATCTTTTCTCTCAAGGTAAATAGACAAGATTGGCTATGAGGCTATAAGTTTTCAACCCTGTCAGAAATCCAGAATGACTGAGTTAACTATAATTATGGGAAGCACAAAGCATAGCTTCTAAAACTTAGCCAATTTATAGAGACCTCTGAACACCTGGATACTCCCTCTACTACAAAACTTTGGAGCATCTGTTCTTCTGCCTTCTGGCCCAGGATCATCTGACAGATCTTAGTGATGCAGAATTATTAAGGGCTGATTACTCTGTCTAGGCAGATATAATCAGTCGACTATTCTGCAAGTGTGTCCTTTTCTGGACAGTAATTTGTCTGTAGAAGGAAAGAGGCAATTCTTGTCTAGTGGCTGTCTCACCACAACTGGAGTAACTCCAAAGATGCTCAATTTCTTCTTAGAATTCAATATAGGAAGCTGTCAGGAGCAGACAGGTCTCTAATCAAAATGAACATTAATATAATTATTATCAAGATGAAGATATAAATTCTTAAATGGCACCAATTTACTTTGATTACAAATTTCAAGGTTTTCATTGGTACGAGCTTCTTACTGAAATAAAAGTGAGATGAATATTGTTACTCTCATAGGCATTGTACCAGTATAACATATTTAGGAATACAAGGCTTAGACCCAGTCCTTCTTTAACTTTTTTAACTGATTTGAGATGGTAAGCCTGTGAGTTAAGGGACTATAGCAAATTCATGGCTTGGAGTTTATTGTTAGGGTGTTTTCTATGTTTTTATTAGAAATAGCTGAGTGGAGTTAACAGACAACAGTCCAGATTACCTTACATGGATAGTTGGTTTTCAAAACATCAGAAATCCACAGAATTGACATGACAAACATTTCTGTATTAATGTTCATTTTGATTAGAGACCTGTCTGCTCCTGACAGCTTCCTATATTGAATTCTAAGAAGAAATTGAGCATCTTTGGAGTTACTCCAGTTGTCAGAGCTCCCCAGGGTCTAAAACACCAGCCTAGGAGCACATATGGAGAGACATATGACTTCAGCTGTATATGTAGGGGAGGTTGGCCTTGTTGGGCATAGGTGGGAGACGAGGTCTTTGGTACCTTGAAGGCTGAGCACTGAGTGGGGGCAGAATCTGAGGGTGGGGAGGGAGATTGGGGGGTAGGTGGGTAAACACCCTCATAGAAGCAGGAGGAGGGGGGATGGGATAAGGGGTTCCTAGGTGGTGGTGGGGAATGCGGTAAGGGGATAAAATTTGAAATATAAATATTATATCCAATAAAAAAGGGGAAAATAAAGAAAAGCAGTTAGAACCAACTTTCTTAATAAAATGTCAGCCCTCTTTAAAAAAACTATCTTGATACTAAAATTTGTTTTGAGAATTGTATATTGCAGAATGATCAGCCTTGATGTATCTACTCATCAAGCAAGCTGGGCAGACCTACTCAAACCTCTGAGGTCCGGGAATTCCATCTGGAGGCAGTGAAGACACAGCATCAGAGGCTTATCAATTTGCTCTTCCCCCTACTCCTCTTCTAATATCTCAACGCCCATAATCAGCTTGAAGAAGCTAATGAAGAGTCAGCGCCCCTATTCCCTGGGCTTGGGGACTAAGGTGGTAAATGTTGGGCTGTCTTTCTAGGAAAAAGTAGTGGTTTTTTGGGAATAGAGAAGATTAGCTAGGGTTTATTGCATAGCCATAACCTATTAGTAGAAATCCGTAACTCCTATTTTATATAATATTTTATCTTTGAGGTAATTTTCTAAAGAACTTTTTGTTTAAGTAGGTATATAAAAAATACTACTACAATAAAAGAAACATCAAGTAAATGGAATTTGATGCAGAAGTCATGGCCTTTACAGGTCATGGAGCAAGGGAGAAAACCCCTATATGCAGCAGAGTTAGGAGGAAAATGTAAATGACACCATAAGCTTCCTTATAAGAGAAATGTTAACAATTATTATTATTATTATTATTATTGAGATGGAGGTAAAATTTGAAGTCATTTTTTTAGCTACAAAGTAACTTAAACTTTTTCAGATCCTGTCTCAAAAAAGAAAATTACAAAACAAAAAGAAAGAAAATAAAGAAAAAATATAATCTAAAAGAAAAAAGTGTGAAGGTATAAAAAAGCCAGAAAAAAGAAGTAAAGTTCTTGGTTGGATGGTTTGACTTGGGGACTCTATGCTACCCATCCATCCATCCATACATCCACCCATCCATCCATCCATACATCCATACATCCATCCATCCATCCATCCATACATACATACATCCACACATCCATCCATCCACTCATCCATCCATCCACCCATCCATCCAAATGAAGCAAAGACTGAAGGAAAGACCATCAGTCCACAACGTCTGATGCTGTATGTCCTGCTTCAAGATCATTCCAGGCTGGGCTGGCTCCCGGCATCTTTCCTTGTTTCTGCTAGGCTAAGGTGTTCTGTTGAATGTTTGCTGGTGTTGGAGGCTGAGATAATGAATTGAGTTGGGTGAAGGAGGACTGGAGAAGGAGGTCTTTGTGCTTTATTGGTGGTGGGGTCAGAGAGGAAAGAGACTCCAGTGGGTTTCCTGCTACAGAGCTGAAAATCCTTTTTCTCTTTCTCTTTTTTACATTTCTAATTATTATTTTCCCAAGGCTCACAGTTTGGAACAGCAAGCTATTTATTTGGGTCTCTTATCTTTGTTTCCCTACAAACAAGCTGGTTTTATTTCTTGCGATGTGACATCACTCCCTAATTGTTAGTAAACAGAGGACATAATTATCTAGCACTCATACTGATAAGATAAACAGCACTAATCCCTTTCAAAGTACAAATAAAAACTTTACTATAACCTTTGAATTAACATCATACTGATTTACTGAAGAATGACTAGGCACAAGTATTTAGCTACTTTTATTACAATATCTAAACATTCTAAATTACTGATATTTGCTGAGATAGGATACTATTTAATATTATAAACAGTAAAGCATTCACAATAATAAATGACAATGCACACACCATGGGTAGTTCCTGGTCCCTATGGTGTGATGTTGACTGAATAGTATTAATTACTAACATGAAAATGAAGATTATTCTTTTTAAAAACTTCCTTATTACTTCTTATCATGCCAAATACCATATTTCTATGGAAAAGCTAGTGGATGAAAGATTGATAAAGAACAAGATATTTGCATAGTGTCAAGAGAACTCTCAGGTAACTGCACAGATACATAGTGTACCTTATGAAAGAGAAAACTGCGGACCTCCACCTAAGTAGATGTTCAAAGACCACATAATCAATAATGGAGCAAACACTGTACCTTGGGGTTTCTGATTGGCATGAAGTGAATCACAATTTCTACCAAAAAATGCATAGCCTAAGTCTCACCATGAAAAAACATTATAGAAATTCACATTGAGAGATGGGCTATGAAATAGCTCTGCTGGTCCTTCACTAAATGTTAAAGGTCATGAGAGGCTGATAAGCTGTTTTCTGTCAAAGGAACATGATCTCAAGCTATACTTTTTGAGCCTAAATAGATGCTGGAGTAGAAAGTAGCAGATACTAGAGGGTTTAAAGGGTGATACTGAGAACATGGGAAAATACGATCTAAATCTTGGGGTTGATAAAAGTAACACATCTATGCCAACTTTCTTAGTATTGACAACTATGCTGTGACCATGTGAGGAAATACTGCTCTTAAAAATTGATCATAAAATAGTCATGGATAAAAGAGCAAATCTGTAACATATTCTCAAACAATCCAGAAAAAAAGAGATCCACAGGTTTCTTGAGGAAACATACAAAATATGATGAAAGCCAGAGTCTTTCAGTTGTTCTTCAGAGTTTCTAGAAGTTGGAGCTGATGTTAATTTAACAAGCATACATTCTTTTCTTTGATTGAATCAAAATCAAATTAATTCTCATTAATTTCAGTAAGTTTAGTGCCTGTTTTATGTATGAAAAAGTTCACTAACTGAAAGTTTTTTGTACATTTTTCTTAAAATATTTAATTAGAATTTACCAGATGGATTTATGTATAGTTTAAAAAGTAAAACAGCAAGGAAAACTTTCCCTGCTTTGCACTGTCTCAAAATTTTTTTCAGTGTTATTTTTTATTCTTTTTACAGCTCTAATGAGATATGGAATTTCAGCCTTCAGTATAATGTTATTTTTAGGTTATTATGTTATTGACAGAAGTGTGAACATCACAAATAATTTCCCTGTGAATATTTTGTCTCACCTGCAAGAAGCTTCATGTCTACTAGAAATACTTTCTGCATGCTTGTTCTTTAAAGTCTCTGGCAAACTATAACACAGTTCTACTTCTATTGGTTAGAGTACACTTGCCAACAAATCATACAAATATGGACATTCTAAAATAGCATATTTTATTCAGAATATACATTCAAAGTTCATGCATGTTGTAGCATGCATCAGTATATAACGCTTCTCAATAATATTCTTCATTATCAGTATACTGTGCACAGGGAATGACCCATGGCTCCAGATACATATGCAGCAGAGGATGGCCTTGCCTGACAGCAATGGGAGGGGGTGGCCCTTGGTTTGGTGGAAGGTTGATGCCCCAGCATAGGGGGATGCTGGAATGATAGGGCAGGAGAGGGTGGGTGGGTGGAGGAGCATCCTCATGGAGGCAAAGGGGAGGGAGCAGAGGATAAATGTGGGATGAGGGGGTTTGTGGAGGAGTAACTGGGAAGTGAGATATCATTTGAGATGTAAATGAATGAAATGATTAATTTAAAAGAAGAAAATAGGTCATTAACTATTTCATAAAACTCAACAGACTTTAGGTATTAAAGTCACCTTTAAGAACAAATCAAATAATGGGTTATTCTTTTAATTATATTCAAGTGATTAAAGGGGCTAGGCTTTGGGTAAAGCTGCTTTAACATATAGAATATTTACATACATTTATTATTATCTTTCTTATATTTGTGTCTGCAACATTTTCTTCCTCTGTTCCTTGTTTGTGGTAATTGTGATACATATGTAAAATTTAAAATACATTTTATGGTATTGTAACTTATTGTATTAATATGTGTCAAGATAAAAGTATGCATCTGTAAAAGCTATTATTAGGATTTGGGTGTGACTGAGCACATATCCGTAACACTAACAAATGGAAGCTGAAGGCAGAAAGATCAGAAGTTCAGGGTCAGCCTTGACTAACACAGTGAGTTAAAGTCCAAGATTGGCTACATGAGAGCATGTCTCAAAGCATATAAACAAATAACAATACTGTAAGACATTTTCCTATGAAAATATTTAAAATGCTTATGATATAAAGCTATAAAGCACTATGAATAATAAAAGTTCAAAATATTATGAGCTAAGACCCAAACGTTTACCCCAACATGAAAATGTTAACTATTAAATAATAGTGTAAAATATCCACTGTCTCAAATTTTAACTAATTCTCATTCTGTTGGAAGTTTACATAGACCACAATGATAGTTTCTTTTTCCTTCTTTTTTTTTTTTTTTTTTTTTTGGCTTTCTGTATTTTCCCCCATATGCTTTTATACCATTTTAATGACATGCAAGTATTAAGGTTAGTTCTAGGGATATTTTCTATTCTCACTTATTCAGCCAAACAATTTTTTATGTTCATTCTTGTTTGGCCTACATGTATACCTGTGTGTGTGTGTGTGTCAGATTTGTATTTTGAGTTACAGACAGCTATGAGTTACCATGTGGTTGCTTGGAATTGAACTCAGGAGCTCTGGAAGAGTAGTCAGTGCTCTTAACCACTGAACCATTTCTCCAGCCTCAAGCTGACCAGTAGTATTTAAAGACTCTGTCTACCAATGTTGAATGAAAACCAGCAATATGATTTTCTGTCCTCCCAACATAATTGTGGCATCATTTTTTGTATTAGTAATTATTATTGTTGTTTTTAAATATTTCTATAACATCAATACTGGCATTTCTTTATTCTCTACCTTGAAAAATAATTTGCTTTTGTTCTATCTTTTTTTAGGCTATGGGGCTTTAGGAATGCCCAGGGCATGGGTATAGAATTGCCTAGGTGTTTTAAAAATGTACTCAGTTTAGATTGCTGCATTTTTCAATGAGTCTTTTTATATAGTTGTATGTCAGATTATATTTGTAAGTATGGATATATGGTGTGGGAGTGTTTGTGTGTTTAGAATATGAAGAAAAAGACACACACACACATACACACATACACACATATGTTGGTTCATTGATTACTAGGAATCTAAATATTGTAGTGAGAAAGCAAGATTAAGTAAAGTTCATATATACATCTTCCTACGCTCATTTCAATTGTTCTTCCACCAAACCAACTTGCTGATTTATGCTGATAATCTGAATTTCCTTTTTATATTTTGTACTATGTTCTCAATGTGCTAGGGAATACTGTAGCTAACAAAACATAAACTGTGCTCTTTGGAAGGTTGTTTTCTTTTGCAAGAAAGACTAAACAAAATAAATCAGAAATGCATAGCTCTCTTGGGGTATTATAAAATGATAAAGCATTTTAGAATAGATCAGAAAGGAGGGTTTTGAAGAACTGATTAGTGACAGTTACCATTTAACTACTTGGGTTCAGCAATTCCTCTTTGACAGAGTGGCATTTAAACAGAGGCTTGAACACAAAGAGGTAGAAGACATGGAGATAGCAAATAGTGCATGACAAAATGGGGTTCATCATAAGAACTTTTGGATATGTTTTGTTCTTGCCCCCAGGGTCTCTCTGAAGTATCCCAGATGCATCACTCTCACACAAGAGTGGTTGGATGTTGTCTAGAGGATGACTGGTATGGTTCTATTTCAACTGATACCTTCATCTGCTTGTCTTTGCTTCATACCTATTCTGATATTTTCTAGCTCACTCTTACCCCACACTTTTTTCATTCCTCTAGAACTGTACATTATCAAAATATTAATAAATCCGCCAGTAAAAAACTTAAATGAGTGGATGCAGATTGCCAACCTGAACTCAAAACAAAACAAACAGTTCTGAAATTATCTCTTAAACTTTAAGCATTGGGAGTGCAAACCAAGAATGATGGAAGTTTTATTTATTTATTTTTTTATGGAAGTTAAGCAAGCCTAAGGGCACTGGTGGCTTTTAACAGAGAGAGATGAATGCTAAGCTGAACATCTCTGCATCTGTGGCTTCTTTCACACCAACCAAAGAGCAACAGAACATAGTCAGCATACATTACAGTCATATATCCATAAGAAAACATAAGCTCCAAAACAGAGGAAGAAAAACAGCTCCCATTTGACTTTCCTCATGAAATTAACTCAATGCAATGCTTAGGTATTGATTTTTATTTTTCTTCAATACTCTGTAGCTTAATATAAAAAATCCATTAATAAATAAATGGGAATAAAATTAAGTTTTAAAACTCTGAAACCTTCTTTTAAACTACTACTCCTTTTGAGGCAGTCACCAAGAGATTATCAAATTAAATTTTAAGTTAAAATGAAAAAGAAGAAAGCATTATACATAAATGTGGTATTTTGATTCGATGAGCTATAATCTTTTATTTTTTTTTCAGAAATATCAGCAGATTCTTGGGTATCGTATTTGTGAGCCAGAAGGAAGCTTTACTAAATCCCTCTGGTAGTCACATAGGACTCAGTATTTGACACGTTTGTGTACATTTAGACATACCAACCGAGCTACCCTACCTACCATTGGTTTCAGACAATGTATTTTCATACTGTATCCTACATCCTACACTTTGCCAAAGTTGCTCAGTGTGGCCCTAGTATTACAGAGATAGACAGGGATGTAACAGACAACAAAGACTACAGTATGCAAAAGTAACTTGCACTCAGAACCATAGACAGGGGAGGAGAGAAAGGGTGGTCGCTTTCTAAAAGCTAAAAAAAGATTCAGTTTATGGTAGTTATCGGGTCAACTACTACATAAACTGCAATAGATAGGCTACTTTAATTAAAATCATTAATAAAATCCTTTGCAACTCAAGCTTTGATCCAGTACTATTTCTGGGCATTCTCAAAAGGATGGAGAGTTTGAAGAAAGAGACAGGTTAAACCAAAATCAAAAGAAAAACAACAAAAAATCATAGGTAAAGGTGAGCAGCTTCAAGCTGAGAGATATTTGGAGAAAGTCCATGTTGGAACATTTTGGGGAACAATTCATGATTGACAACAGGGAGTCATTTATTCATTCTGAGACTGATTTGAGTGTGACAAGAAGAAAAATCTACAGCAGCAATAGACAGTCACATTCACATGCTGTGCCATGTATATCTTCATTAATTTCTTTAGGTTTTAATTCAAGTTATAGTCATGAAAGCAGGTTCACATTGTTTAAAATGGATGCTTTTATGTTTTATAGGTTTGCACATATTTTAGTAAGGACATTTGTTTTGTTTTAAACAGGGTTTCTCTGTGTAGCCATGGATGTTCTGGAATTTTCTGTAGACCAAGCTGACTTTGAACTCAGAGATCTGCCTAACTGTGACTCCTCATTGCTGGGATTAAAGGCGTGCATATGACCTAAGGACATATTTTTTATTATAAATATAAAGTTATAGAGTAAGTTTATTGTGGTATATATATATATGTATATATATAAATAATATATAATTTATATTTATTATATATAAAATAATATATAATTTGTATATATACAAATGTACATTTGTTTGTATTTATACAGTATTATGTACAAACATACACACATGTATATATGTACACACACATAAAAAGACATATATATATTTCTATGATTTTCACCAAATAGTACCCCGCTTTTCATGACTTGTATTTCGTTACTCTTTCCTCTTGTCTTTCTCTTTCCTTTGTCTTCTTCCTTGCTCAGTTTCCCTCATTCTGCTCTAATGACCAGCAAACATAGTGAAACACATTTTATTCTAGAGTCTACATACAAGAGGATATTAATGGTATTTGTCTTTCTGCATCTTACATAGTTTACAGAATATAATGATGACCTATTGCATTCATTTTCTGGAAAGCATCACTATTACATTTTCCCCCCATGAATGATGAAAAGTATCATCTTGTATTTAAGCAATTTAGCCGATCAAGTCAATACAATTAAGCCCAGAGTGTCCCAACACAGTCAGTGACATTAAACAGTATACCTTTCTGGAACTCCCTCTCCAGAAACTGAACTAAAGGTCTCAGTTCCCTTGCTGATATATCTAATCATTCCCAAAAGGAGAAAATAGAAATGCTGTAAGTCTTCAAAATATGAAAAAAAAATGAAAACCCTGAAACAAAATTGTTCCTGTGATGCTTTGTCTGTACTCCAGGCTAAATTTGCTCTTCCCCGACTCTGCACAAGTGGAGTTCTGGTTTGCTTATCCTTTGTGTGTAGTGTCTGCTACTTTGCATAATGCTTTAGAGAGGAAGCAAAGGTTCTTTTATTCATGAGATTGGTAATTGTGTCTTACCTTTCTATTTTGATGATCCAGTAGATTAGTCTATAAAGAAGACTTTTTCTCTCCTTGATTTTTTAAAAATATACTTTCCTCCTTTTTCCTGTCATCCAAATAAATTGGTTTAATTATCTCCTCTAGGGCTCTGAAAATGGAGTCTAGATCATTGACGTGAAATATTTATTCTATTTTAGGGCAACGTTTAAAGCTTTAAATTTCTCTCTTACTACCTTGTCTGTGTTCCACAATTTCCATCTGTGCGTTGCCATTTTAATTTGGTCCAAGACTTAACTATCTCAAATCCTTATGAAAGTTTCACATTTTTATGTCCTTCTGCCATAGTCTCTCTGCACTTTTATATGTCACACGGATTTCTTACAGATTGTCACATTTTCTTTTCATTGAATTATGAATATACATCTTTTATTTAATATAATTGGTTCTGTTAATTTTGTATCTACCTTATTTCTATTTTTACCATTTTCTTTTTCCTGTCCTACTTCACATGACTATTTATCACTAATGATTTCTTCTTCTTCTTCTTCTTCTTCTTCTTCTTCTTCTTCTTCTTCTTCTTCTTCTTCTTCTTCTTCTTCTTCTTCTTCTTCTTCTCCTTCTCCTTCTCCTTCTCCTTCTCCTTCTCCTTCTCCTTCTCCTTCTCCTTCTCCTTCTCCTTCTCCTTCTCCTTCTCCTTCTCCTTCTCCTTCTCCTTCTCCTTCTCCTACTCCTTCGCCTTCTCCTGCTCCTACTCCTCCTCCTCCTCCTCCTCCTCCTCCTCCTCCTCCTCCTCCTCCTCCTCCTCCTCCTCCTTCTTCTGTGTTATTTTTCTTATTGGATATTTTTTACTTATTACAATCAGAGACAGTGTTTCCAATCTTGTGTAAAGAAGACTGTTGCACTTTCCTTAACATTATACCACTTGTAAGAGGCAAAGATGATGTTTATAGGACAAAAAAAAGAGCTCAGTCTCGGTGGGATAGTTAAGGACAGGAGATCAACATATGTCAAATGGCCAACAGGAAGTAGCAGTTTGTTACAGAAAGACAGGGGAAGAAAAATCATGTGGCAAGCTACATTAATGGACAGCAATGTACAAATAAAAAAGACAAAGTACTCACATTTTACTATTTATGTCATAGGCATAAATGGCCATTGAAAGTAGTTGAAGATGCAATGGTTTAAGGTACATACCCTGAAATAATATAATATGAAGTAATTTTAATAATATATGTATATATAAAATGAATATCTGTTTGTGTTAGTTTGTTTTACAGTTTCAACTCACTATAAGCCATGAATACATTGATATCCTTCCAAAGTGAGTCACCTTAACATAACCCTTAAGTTCGCTACTCTCATTTTTGATGTTATAAATGTTTAATCAACACAAGATACTATAATGAGAAAATGAGATTTACTGTAAGGAGATGAAGGTGGTTTTTTTTTCTCTTCAAACTGTAACTGATTTGGGAATAATTTTATAATTCTTAAAAATAACAGGGAAAGGGACAGCTGTATTGTGAGCATGGAAGCAGAGGCTAACCACCTACACAGAAAATGTTTTTAGCACCTCATCCGTCTTATACAGAGATGAGGGGCTGGCAGAAGAAACACAGAAATAGAAAAAAATGTATACTTTGCTTAGGTCCCTTCCCCACAGCCTTCTTCACTGTGGCTTCATTACTGATCCCCCCCTGCAATTCTTGCTAACATGTTTTCTCTTTTCTGACGTAACCTGTGTACAGTCATTAGCTTCATCTTGTAAGGCTTTCTACCTATTTGCTTATCCACTAAATAAATGACAAGTTCCCTGGCACGACATTAAAGGACTCCACAGTCTGATTCTCACTCTCCTTTGCAGGCTCCGCTCTCAATATTCTCTTATAACAGCACAGTCTGTGTAAATATGTTTTTTTTTAATTTTAAAATGCATATTTTGATTTTTTTCTGTTAGTTCAGTCATTTTTTTTCTGGTTTTCTTGAAGTGTAAGTGATAAAAACAACACGTATGTAAAGTATAAAATATGCTGTTTCGATTACAAATAACATTTTGAAATGATTTATATAATCATCAAGCCAAATAGCATAGGTACAATCTCATATAACTATGATATTTGTGTGTGGTAAAAATACTGAAGAGTGATTCCTACATCATTGTGCATATGCTGTGCAATATAGTTGAGTATAGCCATGATGCTGTATGTTTCCATTACATAGACGAGCCTATGCTGTCTCCAACTGCTATTCTTCTCTCCCCCAACCCCTGACAACCATCATTTTGCTCTTTGATTCTTAACATTCAACATTTTTAGAGTCCACAAAAAGTGAGATTCTGTAGTATTTGCCATTTAAATGTTATTTTCCCTTGGACTTTAGGTCCATCCATTTTGCTTCAAATGATACAGTATCTCTTTTAAGACACCTCTCTGTGTTCATGTGTTTTCCATTTCTATTCAGTGTCTTCAGAGTCTAAAGCTTTTATCCATTTCTCAGCTAGTTTCTGTGAACTTTCAGTGAACATGAAAGTATTCCTTCCAATATATACTCAGAATTAGGACTGTTGTCTTATAGCTCAGTTCTGTAATTAATATCTTGAGATATCTGCCCTTGCTTTTTTCATGGCTATACCAGCTTGCATTCCACTTAACAGTGCACTTGGGTTCCCTTTTCTGTACAGCATCATAAAAACCTGTTATATATTTTTTATCATAGCTTTTCTAACATGTGTGGGGGGATGTGCCACTAAGGTTTTGATTTGTATTCCTTGGGGACTAGAGATACCAAACATTTCCTCATATGACTATTGCATGTTTATACATCTTTTTTTCAGAAATTTCTACTCAGATCTCCACCCATTTTTCAATTTTTATATTGATTTGTATGATATATAGATATACATAAATGTATACATAAGTGTGTGTTGTATGCAAATTAACCCTTTATCATGTATATACCTCACAAGTATTTTCTCTCATTTCATATACTGTTATTATATGATATATTATATATGACTATATGATAGATTATTGTTTTATGGTGCAGAGACCTTTCAGTTTAATACAAAATTCCCTTGTCTATGTTTGCTCCAATTGTTAATAATTCTTGTGTCATATTAAAAATTATTGTACATAACAATTACAAATATTTTCTATGACTATTTTCTATCAGTGTCAGGTCTCACATTTAAGTATTTCTTCCCTTTAAAGTGGTATTTACAAAGTTATTGGTAATAGTTCAATGCCATACTTTCCAAGTGGTTATTCAGTTTTCCTAATACTATTTATTGAAGAACCAAGTTTTTCTACATTTCTTTTGTCATTGGCCAGCTTGGCCTGCTGCATGAATTAATTAATTTTGGTCTACTGCTTCACACGGGTTTCTTCCTATGTTAATACCATGCTGCTGTGATTGCTGTAGCACTTTGCATTTTAACGTCAGTACCTATGAGGTCTTAAGGCTTGTGCTTCTGACCATTGCTTTGGGAACTATAGAGCTAATTTAGACAGGCACAGCCTCTTTTCAAGAGCTAATGCAATTTCTTCCAGATTGAAGTGAAGCAGGGCTCACTTCCAGGAGGCTTGTGTCAAGATCTAGAAATCCCATATTTAGTATGTATCATCTCTTTCTGGAAAGTTTTTGTTTTCTCAATATGGTGTTTTAAGAAAATCCTTATTCTTTAAGAACTTAAGTTCTCTATGAATTTTTCTCTCAAATGGTATCTCTTTACAACTCCCTACCAGGTGGTTTCATCAGCTGATATACTATTTTAAATCTTTAGAAACCTCAAGTTTCTCAAGTTTCACAGCTTGTTTTCCTATTGAAAACAAGAATATATGAAGATTATGAGTTTATGTTCTGCATGTTACTTCTTTAGCTCAAAGTAGTATACCATATAAAGTGGTTTTCTGAAGACATTTTATTTAAGAGTGCTGAAGAAATGGATATCAATGTATTGACTCCCAGAGGAAGTCCCTAATGCTGATAGGTTAAGGCACTGGAAATTTTCTTAAGGACATGACCACTGAAGAATGATTCTCCTATTTTTATATGTTAACATGTTAACATAACAACTTTTAACTGTTTGGATTCAGAGCTGAAATTCTACCCTTATATACTTTGGTGTTAGGAAAACACTGAACTCACCTCCCCTTGCCCAGTTCATTCCTCTCAGGAGCTGCTGGTGGAAGGAGATGGGCAGAGTACACAAGTCTTAAGGAAGAGGAAGGTGCTTGCTCTGTCATACCCTCCTGGCTATCTTGGAACTTCACTCAAAGAAAACTTTTCCATTGCAGAAGTAGCAAGATTTTTTTCCTGTCAAAATTGTGGTCTTTTTTTTAAACTTCAGAATGGCTCTGTCATGAATGCTTCCAGACTGTTAGCCTTACCTCTCACTCCTCTGGAGCCCAAGCTTTGTCTCCATGTATGGCCATTTTCCAAATGTCTCAACTTTATCAAAATTAACCCTTTCCTTATTTCATTAGCCAGAGGTAGAAACTGTTTTCTGAAGTTTTACTTTCAAGATATCTTAAATTCTCTTCCATGATTTAAGTTTCTTAATTAAAAAGTTTATAACTATTTAATAATTTCTATTCTCCAATCAAGTTCCTACTAATGTTTGTCTCCTGAGTGAGCCCTCACTGATAATCATGAGAAACTTACCAAGTCTCTAAAGGAATGCTTTCCTGTAAATAGTGAAGACTGAAAGCTACTCCACTTAAAACAAGTCCAACAAATTGAAATCAACTAGCTGAACCTCACTGAAAGAACCGTTTTCTTGGCTGCCATTTTAGGGTTTCTTTGGTTGTTATAAAACACCATGGCCAAAAGGAAACTTGTGTAGGAAAATGTGTATTTTATTTTATATCTCCTAGTCCATCATTCAGGGAAGTTAGGAGAGGAATTCAGAGAAGAAGCAAGCGCAGAGAACATAGGGCCGTGCTACTTACTAATTTGTTCCCCATGAATTGCTCAGCTTGTTTCTTTTAACACTCAGGATCACCAGGCCAATGGTGGCACCAGTCACAATTGAGTCAGCTTTCCTACAGCAATCATCAATCAAGAAAATGAACCGCAGGCTGTCCCACTGGTGAGAGTATTTTCCATCTTCCAAAATGACTCTAGCTTAGGTCAAGTTGACAAAAAACTAGCCAGCACAGACAGTCAGAAGTACAAGTGTTCAGGCATAAATCCAATTATGTAACTTTGAAAGTCCAGGCTCAAGGCCCTCTTTCAGAATACATAATCACATATTAAATGATGAAAAACTTTGCCTGGGCCAGAACAGTGTTCCATAGCAGAGTTAAGAGTACAGGTATTGTGGGGATATATGAAAGAATCAAGAAGTTTAAGTGCCTTTTCTTACCCCACATCACAGAAGATAACACCTAAGAGATTTGTAGCAGCTGAGGATTGAAAATAAAACTTCAAAAAATATTTGAAGATTTATTCTAGTCAAAGGACTTCTCTATTTGCACACTTTTGTTCTTTTGTTTCATGAATCTCTTTTAGTAAGTCACCAAAATTTCCAATAAATGTTGTCTTTCAATCATATGAAATGATTTGAATATGACTCAATTGATGAAAATCAATTCACATATTTTTTTCCTTGAGATTGAACATAACTCTATATGTGAGTCATATCTTCACAAATGAATATAGCTTTGACACATCTCAGGTTAATATTATCCGTAATGCCTGTATTTATATATTTATATGAATATATTAAACAAATGTATTTTAAAACATCCATGCAATGTTACTATTTGACAGAAACACAATAAGCTTTTCTTTTAAGAAAATTCACCATTTTAATGGTGAGGTTTTTTTATTTTTATATTTACATTTAAGATTTGAGCGTGATCATGCATTGACACAGCACTCTTGTGGAGGTTGGAGGACTACAATTTGGGAGTCAGTTCTCTCTTTCCATAAGGTGGGGTCCAGAGATTAGCACCTTTCCCTCCTGATCAATCCTGCCAGCCAATTGTTAATGACTTTTAACATCAGAGAGAATTACAGTGGTTAAAAATACAAAGCAAACTTACTAATTTTGCTAAATACTAATAATTCATTACATTCAATTATGAATATGTGCAGTAAGTCAATGATCATAAACCTAAAGAATCTTATATATCTCAGAATCCATTTCTAAATTTCTTATCCAAACCAAAAATGAGGCATTTTTCCTGTTTTTACTTTTTATGGTTTCAGTATATTAACCACAGGCTCATAGTATAAAATATAGGCACATACTACTTTGAATCTTTTCAAGCACTATGCAAATTATAAATACATTATATATAATTCTCTGACATTTCCCCAACATTCCAGATATTTATCCATTTTGATATATCATAACTCTAATCCCTTCTAACTGGCTTCACGTTTTTCATTCTGAATGTGTCACAATTTTCTAATCACACCGACTTCATGATTTGTATCTACATATTGGGTATTTCATGGAATCTCATTATTTTATTTTTCATGTCTCTGATTACTAGTTACAACAAATCCATCTTTAGATACTTACTAGCATTGGTTTTTATTCAACTGAGCTTCTACAATATTTTCTGTTTATATATATATGTATGTATTGTGTACATTTATATATGCATAATAATAGCTGTGACTTTAAACACACTGACAATATTCAGTTGAACAGAATTTTGTGTTTTCATCTTACTCATGAGTCTCAGGTTAAAGTAAATAGTTCCATTTTACGTAGTCAAATTTAGCGGGGTTTTTTTTGTCTTGATTTTTATCCTCTATTAAAAACTAAGCTCTTTTTCTCCTGATAATATATGTACTTGCCTGTGTTTTCTTTAAAAATGTGAATACTTTAGTTTGATTGCCTATATATCTAGAAATTACTGTGGGTAGTGAATAAAATCAGAATTTTATTTTTCATATGCTTATAATCAATTTCCAAACCATGTATTCAACAGTAAGTCTTTTTTTCTGCTGATCTACATAGCTTTATTTAATGTAAACTAAACTTTCATGTGGGTGTAGAGAGATATGCTTATATCTATACAAATATTGTGTTCCTTTGGATGTCTCTTACTGGATTCATATCATTCTGCCTTGAATAGAGTACTTTAAAAATATGCTTCCGAGTCTGGTAGAGCACATTTTCATATGCATGTACAACTTCCTTGTGTGCTGTGAAATAGAAGATTTATATTGTTCAATTATGTTTTGAGACAGTGTTTGCTATGTGGCTCAAGATTGACCTGAAACTCCTAACTTTCCTGCCTCAACTTCCAAAGCACTAAGATTACAGAAGAACACTAGCACACTCAGGCTTCACCTGTCTTTTAAAATATATATGTCAGTATGATAGCCAAACATGTATACAATGTAAGATGATCAAATCAGTGTGATTATTATTTCTATCTTAAACACTTATCATTTCTTTGGCTTGAAAAACATCAAACTCTTCTCTTCTAGTTCTTTTTAAAATACAATTTGCATACTTTCATCACCCTACTATGCTGTGGAATACTAGAATATAGTCATTCCATGTGAGTATGTGTTGGTGCCACTTGTGTCTCTGCCAATCTTTGCTTCTTGCTCTCCTACCTTCTTGTGACTATTCTTCCACTCTCTGCCTCTAAGAAATCAGCTCTGGCTGCTCACACATGAGCATCAGTGTGTAGTATTTGTCTTCCTATATAAAACTTATATTTTACAGATAACTATTCAGCCTTTCCACATTTCATTCTTCTTCTTCTTCTTCTTCTTCTTCTTCTTCTTCTTCTTCTTCTTCTTCTTCTTCTTCTTCTTCTTATTATTATTATTATTATTATTAATCGTTTTATTCATTTACACCTCAAATGCTATCCCACTTCCTGGTTAACCCCTCTACCAATCCTCCATCCCATGATATCCCACTTCCCGATTACCCCCCCATCCCACATCTGTCCTCCCCTTCCTCTTACGTCTATGAGCGTGCTCCCCCCCCGCACTCTCCTGCTCCACCGCTCCAGCATCCCTCTACTATGGGGCATCAAACCCCCTGCTAATATTCAAAAGTGTTAGCTCCCACAAATCCTAGAAACTTGATTATTGTTGTATGTTTGCACAAAGAATAGCATCAGGGATCAAAAGCATCACAGTAAGAAATGAAGAACCAATAAATTAAAGAATGTAACAAATAATTGAAAGGAAAACCAGGTGAACATGTTCCTTTTCTACTCCTGCTTAATGTATCAACTGATCTGATTTACTACTACAGTCCCAAAAGATTAACCAGTGACATGTCAGCTGGCTGTGGTGACCAGATAAGTACAGCATTTCGGACTGTCTGGAGACAATTTGAAATGGTCTTCACACAGCTTTGCTGCCAAGTTGAGCACTGGCAGATGTCTGTGGCAACTATCTCATACGTGAATGATATTCCATATTAAGGGCTATCTGCAGGGAGCCAATTCAAATAATTGAGATGGATGTCTCTGGCTAGGAATGAACTTCCAGATACCTCAAGAGCAGAGTGGAAAAATCCTCCCAGGGAAATGCAAAACAAACCTTTCTCTTGTGAAGCCTATGAACACTGCTTAAATCAGTAGCCACATTTTTTCAACACCAGCAAAACCATTTTGTTATGAAATGCTCAAATAAATCTAATGTTTAATATTCACAGGGTATTTTCAAGAGTTCTTTTAGCTCCTTCTTCTCCACCACATACAATCCTTCCAGGTCAACCCCAGTTCTGTAGCAGAAAAACCTACTGTAGTCTCTCTCTTTCCTCTTTAATCCAATGTCCAACTAAACATAAAGATCTTATTCTCTAACCTTCCATGTCACAACTCATTCAAACCTCCAACATCAGTAGACATTCATTAAAAAAACACCAGCTGAGAAGGTCCAGGAAAAAAGATAGGCCTACCAAAGACCTTTACAACTCTGTTCTCTAAATCCAGGTCCATATTCTTATTCCCAGCTCTACAGGAGAATACTTGCAGAGTGTTCCCTGCTCCCATCTCCTGTGGATTCAACAGATCTTCTCCATTTGTACCTCCCTTACATCCCTACCTGTGGTTCTGACCTAGCCTCCAAGTCCAGCACATATTTTCTACTAATCCATAGCCCATACTTGCTAGAAATCTAAGTAGACTGCCTACATAGCCTATCTTCTTCTGTTCCCTCAGATCCATCACTACAGTATCATATTTAGCTCTGTAGCAGAAGACCTGTCATAGCTTTCGCTGCCTATATGCTCTTGTCTTCTGTGGATTACAGATCTTCCCCTTCTAACCTCTTTACCTCCCCTGACTTGTTGTGTTGTCCCAGTCCTCAACTACAACAGGTACCCCTGCTAACTAAAGGGCAACCCCAGTCAGGTCAACAAGTGGACTGAAGGTCCATACCCTTGCCCCCCCCCCCCCCGCATCCAATCCCCACCCTCATCCTTAGCTTTATAACAGAAAACCGGCTGCACTCTCCCTTTCCTTTCTACCATTATGCCCCTAAAATCACAAAGATCTTCTCCAACTTTCCATTTGCCAGTTCATCCCAATATTGAAGCCTCCAACACCAGAATGTATTCACTAAGAAAATGTTAGCAACGCAGGGCAAAGGAAACAGGCCGTACACAGGCATCACACTCCCCAAAAATTCAGATAGAAAACAGAAACTAAGGAACAAAATACTAACCCAATAAAGACAAATCCAGAAATCAGCACCGAGGACTATAATTAATTCAATCCCAGATGACAGACCACAGTGCTAAACACAATAACAGCCAAGGCAATATGTCTCTCTAGAGCCCAGTTACCCTATCACTGTAGACCTAGAATATTACATCATAGCAGAAACACAAGAAAAAGACTTTAAAACTGCATATAAGATGATAGATGTCCTTAAAGAGGAATTGAATAAATCCTTGAAGAAACCCAAGAAAATACAGTATAAGGAAATGAATAAAGCTGTTTAAGACCTGAGAATAGATATAGAACCAATCAAGAAGACATAAACTGGGGAAATAAAAAAAATTAGTAATTGGAACAGAAGTTAGAGTTAAGCTTCATGAACAGAATACAAAATAAACAAGAAAAATGTTAGATATAATAGAAGAAATGTATACGTCAATCAAAAAATATTAAACCCAAACACAAAACACCTTGGGAATGTGGGACATTATGAGAACAGCAAATATAAGAAAAATGGGAATAGAGGGAGGAGAAGAAATAAGGTTAAAGAACCCAGAACATGTTTTCAACAAAATCATAGACAAAAGTGTTCTTAACCTAAAGAAGTAGATTCCTATAAAGGTATAAGAAGCATGCATAACACCAAATATAATGTACCAGAAAAGACATTTCCTTTGTCACATAAAAATTAAAACATTAAATGTACAGAAGTAAGAATATTAAAAGCTTCAAAGGGAAAAGGCCAAGTTAAATATAAAAGAAGATTTATGTAAGGAAGGTATTCTTGTCAGAACAACCTAAGATAGGCTATCTTGTTTATGAAGTGAAAACGGGGAGAGATGGGGAGCTTTTGGGGGATGCTTGGAGAGAATCTGACATTGGCCAAGGACAAGGAAGTGGACTTCAGGAAGGAACCTGACATTAGGCTAGAACAAAGAAGTAATTTCAGGCAGGAATCTAAATCTTAGGCTAGAACAAGGAAGTAAGCTTCAGACATGAAAAGAACTTTGGGCTAGGACAGGGAAGTAGGCTCAGATATCTTGGCCATCCTTTTAAGCCCTTAGAAACAGTGATCACAGGAGTGTTCACAGAACTTTGTTTATTGTCTTGCTTGTTCTTTGACTATTTATGTTTATTGTCTTGCTAGTTCCTCAACCTAGAACTGACCTTAATACTTGCATGTAATTACAATGGTATAAAAGCATAAAGGAGTAAAGGGGATGGGATAGGGATTTTCTAAGAAAGGGAAATGGGGAAAGGGGATGGCATCTGAAATGTAAATAAATAAAATCTAATAAAAAAGAATTACATTCAATTTTTCTCAATGGTGACTCTAAAAGCCAGAAGGACCTGGACAGATGTCTTAAAGGTTTTTAACAGACTACAGATTCCAGCCTATTCTAATATACCCAGCACAACTTTCGGTCACCATATATGGGGAAAATAAGATTCAACGAAGAAGAATTAGTGACCTATTTCTCTTATGAATGTAGACAATAAAATACTTCAAACTGAATCAAAGAACACACAAGAAGGTCATCCAACATAACCAAGTAATCTTCAACCTGGAGATGTAGGGATACTTCAATATATGTAAATCACTAAATATAATCAACTATATAAACACACTGAAAAAAAAACACATAACCATCTCATTAGATGCAGAATAAGGCTTTGACAAAAATCCAACAACCCACGAAAATTTTGGAGAGATGAAGACTTCAAGAACATACCTAAACATAATAAAGGCAAGGTGCAGCAAGCTGATCACCAACATAAAAAATTAAGTGGAAAGAAACTCAAAGCAATTTCACTAAAACCAGAAACAAGATAGATCTGTTCACTCTCTCCATATCTGTTCAATATATAATTGAAGCTTTAGCTACAACAATAAGACAACTAAAGGACACCAATGAGACACAAATTACAAAAAAGTCAAAGTATTACTATTTTCAGATGATATGATAGTATACATAAGTGACCCCCAAAATACTACTAGGAGACTCTTACAGCAAAGTGGCTTGATGCAATATTAACTCAAAAAATCAGTAGACCTCCTATATACAAATGATAAACAGGCTGAGACACAATCAAGGAAATGAAATATTTCACAATAGCCACAAATAATATAAAATATTTTGGGCTAACTTGAACCAAAGTGAAGCAAGTGAAAGACCTGTATGTCAAGAAATTGAAGTCTTTGAACAAAGAATTTGGAGAAGGTATAAGAAGATGGAAAGATCTCCCATGCTCATGGATTGGTAAGATGAACTTTGTAAACTGGCCATTGTACCCAAAGTAACCTATATATTCAATGCAATCCCCATCAAAATTCCAACACAATTTTTCACAGACCTTGCAAGGATGATTCTTAAATTCATATGGGAAAAATGCCAAGGACAGATAAAATAATCTTGAACAATAAAAGAATTGCTCACCATTCCTGATTTCAAATTATAACATACAACTGCAGTAATTAAAACTATATGTATATTACCTTTAAAATAGACACACTGATCAATAGAATTGAAAACCCAGACATAAATATACACATCTACGGACACCTAGTCTCTGCTAAAGAAGTCACAAATATTCCCTGGGGGGAAAAACAGCATCTTTAACAAATGGTGCTGATCAAATTGCTGGTGGGCATATAGAAGAATTCAAATAGATACAAATTAACCACTCTTCAGATAACTTGACCTTAGCATAAAACCAGACATACTGAATCTGATAGAGGAGAAAGCATGGACAATCTTGAACTCATTGACACACAAGAAGACTTCCTACACAAAACACTGGTAGTATGAGCACTAAGATCAACAATTAATAAATGGTATTCATGAAACTGAAGTTTCTGTAAGGCAAAGGTCACCATCATTTGGACAAAGCAGAAGCTTGCAAAACAAAAAATAATTTTAGCACTACACATCGATAGAGGACTACTACAGGAAATACGTAAGGAACGTAAGAACTACGTTTAGAACAAAACGAGACAATGCAAAAACAAATAAGCAAAACAACATCCCCAAATAATCCAACTTAAAATGGGGTTCATATCTAAAGAGTATTCTCAATAGAGGAAATTCAAATGTCTGAAAAACATTTGAAGAAATGTTTAAAATGCTTAGCCATAAGGGAAATGCAAGTCACAACTACTTTGAGATTTCATCTTACACCTGTCAGAATGACTGAGATCAATAGCACAAGTGACAGCTCATGCTGGTGAGGATCTAGAAAAAGGGGAACATTCTTTCATTGCTGGTGGGAGTGCAAACTTAGACAGTCACTATGGAAATCAATATGGCATATGTTCTTCAGAAAGTTTGGAATCAATCTACTTCAAGATGTTGCTATCCCACTCTTGGTCATACATGCACTAGAAGCTTTCTCTTACCACAAGGACACTTGATCAAAACTATGTTCATTTCTCCTTTATTCACAATAGCCAGAAATGGGAAACAACCTTGATGTTCCTCAACAAAGGAATGGGTAAAGAAAATGTGATAGATTTACACAAATGAGTATTATTCAGCTTTTAAAATTATGACATAATGAAACTTGTAGGCAAGTGGATGGGACTAGAAAAAATCATCACACTTACCCAGAAAGATAAATGTGGTATGTATTTACTTACACACATATATTAGCCCATAAGTAAGCGAAAACTAAGCTATAATCAGTAGAATCAAAGACATTAGCTATAGAGGAAAGGACTAGAGGAGACATGTGGTTCTCCCTTGGAGAAGAAATATAATGAATTTTATGCGTGGATGGGTGGCAGGGTGGTATGCCAATAGGAGGATCATGTGGGGATGGTGAGGGCACATAGGGATGTGGAAGAGAATGCATGAGAGACAGCTAGAATTGAGATGCATTGAGTAATGGTGTGAAACCTAGGGCTATGCAAAATCCTCCAAATATCTGAAGGTCTCCCTAATGAGGTCTCCTTTTCATGGGGATGAGAATCCCACCTGACCGTTTCTTGTCATCAAAGGAGTCTTCCAGTTAATAGGACCGGGTTGCTCAAAATTGAGATTTTGGCCAAGACGGAGTCTTATGGATATCCCCAAACAAACCAGGCAGTTGCGAAGACAATGGATTGCTCCCTGAAAACTTAAGTCAGGGCCCTATAGCTGAAGACAACACCCACACAAGTCATTGAACATGAAAAAATTGAGCTGGGGCCTAGATGGAACCTTAACCCCTACATTCTAGTGTCTCTGATGAGGGATGGTACTCTGCAGGATATGCCAGGAGCAGCATGAACACCAAACCAGCCAGAAAAACTCTCACCTACAATGTATCCTAACTACAAGATATTCTAGGTAAATGGTGGCACAGAACTTGTGGGAATAAGACAACCAATATCTGATTTGCTTTAAAGCATACTTCACAAGATGGAAGCCATACCCATTTGGATGACCAAGAACTAGAGACTAGATATCCCAGAGATCTAGGAGGAAAAAGTAATAGTTGTCTTAAAAAAAAAACAATAAAATGAGCCGGGTGGTGGTAGCACACGCCTTTAATCCCAGCACTTGGGAAGCAGAGGCAGGCGGATTTCTGAGTTTGAGGCCAGCCTGGTCTACAGAGTGAGTTCAAGGACAACCAGGACTACACAGAGAAACCCTGTCTTGAAAAAACAAAAATAAATAAATAAATAAATAAATAAATAAATAAATAATAAAAACCACACCCCCCAAAAAACAACAACAAAAAAACCCAAAACAAAACAATAAAACGACTCTGCATGATGTACTGCTATACTTATCATGTGTTGTCTACCCATCATAGACAAGCTTCCTCCTGCAACAGATACAAACAAATACAGTGACCCACAGACAGATATCATGCAGAGAGAGAGGGACCTTGGAACACACAGCTCTGAATGGAATGTCTAAATCAAATCTCTTCCCTCAGGGCTCAGGGAACACCATGGAGTAGGAGGCAGAAAGAGCCTAAGAGCCAGAGGGGATAGAGGACACTAGGAGAACCAAGCTCTCTGCATCAATTGAGCAAGGATCATAAAAACTCACAGAGACTAAAGCGGCAAGCACAGGGCCTACACAGGTCTGCACCAGGTTTTCTGTGAATGTATTGTAGCTTTCGGTTTAATGTTTTTGAGGGACTTATAACTCTATAAACAAATGGAACTCTGATTCTTATGCTCTTGGGGGCTCTTTTCCATCTGTTGGGTTGCCTTGTCCAGCCTCAATGTGATGATGGTTTTGTTTATATCTTATCATATTTTATTTTGTCATGTTTGGTTATTATCTCTTAGATGCCTGTTCTTTTCTAATGAGACAGAGAAAAGGAGTGGATCTGCAGGGGAGTGGAGGAGGGAAGGGACTAAGCAGAATAGTGGCAGGAGAAGCTGTAATCAAGTTATATTCTATAAGGAAATATTTTCAATAAATAAAAAGTAATTTAAGAAGAAATAATAATAATAAAATTCCAAACTATAACTGAGTTTTTTACAAGGCTTCAATATGAGACATAAGATTTTGTATGCATTCTAACTTAACTTTTGAAAAGAAATAATATCAGCTGAAATATTTTTTCAGACTTCTTTTTCTGAAGAAATTATCTGTGAAAACAGAAAAAAATGTTTTTGTTTGTTTGTTTGTTGTTTTTTTAAAATTGCAGCTTGCTTTTCTTCAACCTAGCAAGGCAAAGACATTCTGTAAATGGCTTACCATGGTTAAAAAAAAACATACTCTGATGAGTTTGGCAAAGCTATCATAGTCAGATTCACATGATCATCCACAGCGAGAACACAGTGAAAGGCAGAGAGACCTGAGTTTGTTTCCCAGCACCCAAAACAGGTGGTTCATAGCAACCTATAACCCCAGTTATTCACAAAATCTGATACCTCTTCTGACAACCACAGGCAAAACACTCACATGTACAAATCCACACTCAGATACACACATCTATACATCATTTAAAGAAAGCAAGTTAACATCTAAAAACAATGCATTGATGGTCATAAGGGGAAGCTGAAGTTGAAGTATAAATGAAAGGACAGTGCTATGTACATTCTAGTTTTCTTTCTTTTACATTGATTTGGGTGCAGTGGGTAGATGCATGACACAGCATTTGGAGGTCAGAAAACAACTTGAAGAAATACAGGGAAAGTTATTTCTATTTTAAATAATTAAAGAAATATCTGATTGTTTTAATTGTTTCATGTTATCTTGTTAAAACGGTTTTTGGGTTGTTTGCTTGTTTGTTTGAATAAAAAACAAATCTCTTAATAGGTCAGAAAAAAAAAAAAACCTTTGCAGGTCACAGTGGATTGTAGCTATTGAGAACTATTTTCTTTTCAGTATACAAAAATGAATTTGATGAAAATGATTTAGGGGATTATTTAACAGAAATATTTTCTCAATTTTAATACAGGAAATGAAAAATCACTTTTATTACCCATGATTCACAGATAACATAAAGTGAATAAATCTCTAAAGTGACTGTTACTATTTCATTTGTTTTAAATCACTGTATTGTAGTATTTTTTAAATGCTGTACCTCACTGTCACCTAACAGTTCCTGCTTCCATGATTCTTCCTCCAACCCCCTTGCTGTTCTCTTCTGAGCAGGCTGGCTCCCTTGGGTATCTCCTGACCCTGGCACATCAAGTCTCTGCAAGGTGAGGCACTTCCTCTCCCACTGAGGGCAGACAAGGCAGCCCAGCTAGTAGACCATTTCCCATGTATAGGCAACAGCATTTGATTTACTTAGAGTAATTTGTTCTTTTTAAATATTGTTAAGTATGTTATGTATTAAGACAATATGACAAAACCAAATATCTAGAAAATATTAAGGGCAGCATTAAAAAAATCAGGGGTTATTTATATTTTTGAAGTCAAAGAAGACAAATCGTCCAAAAGCTAGGGAATTTACATGAAAATATCAGTCAGAAATATGAAAGGATTCCATTTTAGGCATGTTAACTGTTACCATAAGTTTCCATTTTCGATTATAAATTTGAGTGTCACGCTTCTGAAAACCATGAAGAATTGAGATATTAAAATTCAAAACATTGTCAGAAAAGGGGTTGAGATTATTAAATTAGTTGTGACTTTGTAATTAATTATGTAGAAGAAAGGGGATATTAGAGAGTAGGAACTTTAATCTTGGATCCACCCTTACATACAACACGTAAGGTAAAAAAAATAATAGAGGGACAGTGATGTGGTAGGAGACAGAGAAGTGTATCTGGAGGCAGCAGAGACATCAATCCTGAAGCTGAGGTTGAGTCCAGGGTAGATTCCTGGTTGTCACAAAGGTACACTTAGAAAACCGATTGTTTTTGTACTCTTGTATCTTGTTTTATTTAACATTGTATTAATTCTTTGAGGATTTCATATTTTTTAATTATATTCAACCCCCGATCCTCCCCTTAATTCTTCCAAGACTCACCCTATTTTGCTGCTCTTCTGAACTTTTTGTATTTGTCTATTTATTCCAATAACACATCAACTTCAATGTATACAGTCCACCTACTCCCAGGTGTGGGGCTATCCCTAGGACCACTGACAACTATCACGAGCCACATTCTTAAAGAAAACAGACTGTCCTTTCCCAGGAGGCTTCAACTGCCCATAGCTCATTAGCTAAGAGTGGACTTTCTTGAGGTTTTTCCCACTACATGCTAGAAATAGTACTGGCTAGACCTTGTACGGGTCTTGTGTAGGTAAGCACAGCTGTTGTGAACTCAGGAGTCATCTCCCCGTTATGTGTAGAAGACACTCTTTTGCACTGGTCCTCCACAGTCTCTGGCTCTTTTAAACTTTCAATCCTCTCTTCTCTGATGGTCTTTGAACAACATTGGGAAGGCTTGTGATATAGGTGTTCCACTTGTGTCTGAACACTTCACTCACAATCTCTGCACTGTGACCAGTTGTGAACTTGTACGTTAGTCACTGTCCATTACACAAAGAAACTTCTGTGATGTGATCTGAGAACTTCACTAATCTTTGGGTAGAGAGATATGAATTTAGAGGACAGTTTGATATTATGTCACTTTGACAAAGTGGAGGCTTTACTCCTGGGGCTTATGAGCTCCCCCTCTGGGGATCTTGGACAGATATACAGTATCATGTCTATAATTCCTTCTGTGGTGTGTGCCTTAAAGACAGTTATAAAGCAGTTGACTACCCCCATAACATTCGTAACGCTACACCCACAGGCATGTCTAGATATACCAGTCTTTATTGTACTTCACAGTTCTCATAGTAGGCTAAGACTATTGATGCCCTATGTCTCCCAACAGCCCACAAAACATATTTCAGTCCTACAAAAGTAGGCAGGCAGGAAGGAAGCATTCTGGTCAGTACTGACTTTAATTTCTCCATGTCCTATGATCAGTGTGTGTGGTGTCAAGAGCAACAGGGTATTTCCATAAAGTTCTGACAGGCAATCAAGAACAATGACAACAGCCTGTATTATTTTGGGAGTGTCCAGTACTTCTTAGGCCAGTCACTTGAAAGGAGGTATTCAATGCTCAGCTCTTGGCTTTTTATTCAGTCATCTTTATGTGTCCCTATCTTAGGAGTCTTTGATCAAGAGTGAGACAGGATATAGACAGGAAAAATTGAGAGATGTGGGAAGGGAGAAAAGCCCCTCTCTGGTACTTGGTCAAATTCTCTTACCAGAAGAAAAGCAAGAAGTCTATCACAATTAAAGACTGTTATCACAACTAAAGACCTTTTTAAATGTTCTAGTTATAAACTTTCAATTTTCTAGAAGTAAAAAAAAAAAAATCCTATTTATACAGAAATGGCATGCTCCTATCTCCTACTTTACCCTACTGCTTCTGATTTTCCCATATCAGATCATTGTAGCATTTAAGTCACCACTGAGATACCCTGCAATCCCACTTATCAAAAGAGAGAAGACTTGGAAGCAAACTTTGTTGGCAGCCTTTGGAAGGGTTCCTTGAAAACCACCAAAATGACTCTATAGCTAGGGCTAATAAATTTAATTGTAGCTCTTCTTCAAGCAATCTGTAAGCGGACTTTGGTATGTATTATTTTCTTTACTGACCTATGGGAAGACACATCCACATTTGGAAAGGTATTACTTCCACCTCTCAATTACCACTCTTTCTCCTAACCTTTATGTTTAAAACCTGTATTAAAATATCTTTAATAATATTTTCAACTCTGCTTCAAATGGGCTATGCCTTAAACTCTTTTCTGTGTTGAATCCAAGAGTCCTGATTTGGCTTGAGTCTAGGTCCCTAAGAGATTGAGGGAACCCCTAAGGGTGTGGATGGTGACATTGTAGTGCTGTGGCACTGCCCCCTCATTGCTGACAAGGTGATCTGTATTTTCATCTTGCACGAGGCCTTTCAAACCATGTAAGTAGGTCATAGCTTCAAAAATGAAACTTGAAGATAGCATGGAGGGGGATTAAAAATGTGTCTCAAGAGTCTTATAAAAATATTGTGACTGAAAACAGACAAACATCTGTCCCTGATGTCACAAACTAATAGAAAAAGAGAAGTTACATGCCAAAAATCTGGGCAGAAATTCAATTATGTGACTCCATGATGAAGATAAATGGATAAGCCCATACTTGGATAAAACACCTATTGTTACATGCCCAGATTCACAGTCAAGCAGATGGCCTTGCAACATGTACAGGGGCACAGGAATGGACACATTGATTCACTGGCATGATAAAGACCTGACCTTACTATGTAGCAACTAGAAAAAATAAGCATTTTGTCTCCTGAATATTTAAGAATAATCTCTGAAGTAGTGCAAAGTCTATATCCAACATTTCTGGAGCTAATGAATTCTAGTGTGTGCACACACCCAGAAAGCAAAATGGCCTACTCAACATGTAGATGGTGGTGAGGAGGTTTTGCCTCCACTTTCAGGACACACTGCAAAGCTTGGTTCTCTGAAGTCAACCATAAGGAAGAAGTAAATGGCAACAAGAAGCACACTAAGGATACAGGACAAAGAAGAAATAAGGATGTAACTGCTTCCCCAGCTCTGTACCAAGGCCCATGGGACTGAACAAATCACCGTAATCTGTATGTGCAGACCTCACTTCTGCTGCACACAGAAGTCCCAACCTTCCCAGAAGACTCTGTGCATCCTGCCTGTCAATAAACCAAATTGTGGTGATAACATCTCTCTCATGTATGGCTAGATAAGGTGAAAAATGTAAGGTGATCTGAAGGAACCATGAATTTATTGGTGAAGCCAATGGAACCTTTCTATTTCCACGTCGTATCGTGTTGACTTTGCAAGGGATTTTTATGAATCTGAAATCTGGAAGAAGTACTGTAATAATATTAATTAAAGATATAAACAGACGGATCTAGGATAATCAAATTTGGCTTGAGGTGACTCTTTCTTTCCATGTGTCCACATCATATCTGTCCTTTAAAATGGGCTCACTCTCATTTAGTATTTGGAGTTTTCTTTGATAATTACTATTGACTTATTTTCTTTTCTCTGAAATCTTATTGGTTATATTTGTCATTAAACACATGATTATATACCACTCATAACCACATATTTTGCTTCATTTAACATAATTATATATTCATAATTATGTATTCTATTTTTCATTTAGTATGTGAATACATGTTCATAATTTAATTTTTTTCTTCCTCACTTAGACATTCAGACTCTTGTGGATAAAAATTCATTTTTTTGTGAACCTCCCTCTCCCTACTCTAACTCTCTACTAAGCTGAATATAGTGTTTGACATATAAAAAAGTATTATAATTAGAAGATAAAATGGAAAGTGTTAAAGGAAGGAAATAAAGACATAAAAGAAAGATAAATTTAGAGATAAGATTTTTTTAGCTTACAGAAGATAATTTTATAATTATACATATTTATAACTTTGGAGGCAAAGTCTTAACCAGACTATAATCATAGCTAGTGGATAAGAATATGAACTCCATAAGGTGAGGTTTATTTTACCTCACTGGTGCATCCCTGTGCTTAATAGAAAATTTAGAATAATGTGTGTGCTCAGTACAAAATTAGATGAATGAACAAATTAGTGCATAAATTACAGAGACTGGTGTCCAGTCTGGAAGAAGAAAAGAACCGACAGATACCATGTATTTCTATTCTAAACATCAGTCCCCCCTAACCTTCAGATTATCAGTTATTGTTTTAATAACTGGAGAAAGAAAGGCTCCAAAGTCTGAGGGTCTAAGAGAAGATGACATAAAGTAAAGGTGGGTCTTCAAAAGTCAAACCAATTCATGTCAGACTCTCCCTTAAGCCCATGGACTTTCTGATATACACTAAAAGAAAATTATTACATTTTATCCATGTAAGAAAGCACGGGGAAAAAGAAGACCGCCAATGTCATCTAAGCTTTAAAATGAGATACAGCAAAATTATGCCCTGTGGTTATTGGAGTGCACTGGATCACCGAACGAGTCACTTCCAATGAGAAGCAGAATGGGAGAAGAGGCATCAGGTCCCCACCACAGGCACTCAGTGTTCTCTGCCCTTTAAATGCCGCTCGATGAAATTAACCGTAATTTCAAGTCAGTCTTCATGCACATCTGTACAAGTATGTGCTTGTCACACTAAGAGATTCCCATTCCCACTGGGGTCCCTAATTGCTGTGATAACTCTTTGTTGGACACAGATCTTTAGACTCTTTCACCTAGAAGAACAGTAATACCAGAGGTGTGTCAGAAATTGTAAAAACCACCTTTATCTGCCAAGCAATAGGGCCATGAAATGAAGTGCCCAGACTGTAACTAATCTTTATTTGAAAGTTCTTCTAGCTTAGAGATCACAAACAGTCTTCTGAGGAACAGCTGAAAACAAATGCATCATCTTTTCCAAGCTACAGTGAGATTCTGCAACTAGATCCAACTCATTTTTTTTTTTGTGATCAAAGTCACTAAATTCCTAGCCTTGTACTACACCTTCTTATTGTAAACCTTATTTGCAATTATAAGCTGAATTGACTTGCCTCAGAGAAATATAGGTAAAAAAAAACCTCTGACATATGGTGAGAGCTCAGTAAATACTCATGAGGTAAACTGAAACTCACATATTTTCATGTTTTTGTAATTGGTTTTCTAAATACAGGATTAAAGTTACTGCGTCATTTACACTTCATTAATAGGGTCGGTGTTGTTTAATAAATCGTTACTTTCTCCATAGCAAAGATGTTTTGATGGCTCAATCTTGACTTTCTTCAATATATTAAACATATCTAAATAGAGTTAAAATTGAAACCCAAATCATTTACCAGGAACAAAAATATTTTACACTTATAAAACAGATTCTTGTCAATGCATCTAAAACCAAAATATCTTCACAGTTAATAACAGCTTACTATAATTAACTTATTTAACACATAGCTTTTTGTTGCAAAAAAAAAAAAAATAAAACTTGACAAAATGAAAGATATGCACTCGTGGCCTGTGCATGTTTTCCACTGGGCTTTAATTAACATACAGGAAAGACAGCCCTGATTATGTTTAGGGAAATATATTTCTGCCATTTACAGCAAAAAGCTTTACATCACAATGAATAAATAAGGGTAGCAGTATGCCTTGAAATTTGTGATCAGCTTTTTTAAATAATAGTAAAGGAAACATTGAAATGTTTTGATGGTGTGATGCTATTTTTTACCATAAGACGTGTTATCTTCAGAGAGATCCAACACTTTGGCCATGTTAGAAACTATCCAGATTACTCAACCTCAGCACATTGACCCCTGATTATAGTTTTAAATAATTTCTTTTAGTTCACATCCTGGTCATTTTACTGATTCAGTTTGCACCACCTGGTTTGCTAAATAATGACATATACATGTTTAATCAAAGCTTCAGCTTAATTCTTTTTTATTGAAAATAAATATTTCATATAATATATTCAGTTCATGATTCCCTTCAACATATGCTCTCAGATCCTCTCAACTTCCACACCCTTACAACTCCATGAATTCTTTCTCTCTCTCCTTTAAAAAAAAAAAGAGGCAAATTAAAAAACAACAAACAAGAATCAAAGAACAAAAGGCATAGAAATTAAAAGGAATAGATCCCTCTAAATATCAGGAAGCTTTAAATCTCATTGCTCCTGTTCCTTTGGCAGGTAGGACTTCAAATTGCAATCCACAAAAATATCTCAGTCCACCATTGTCATGAGCTGCAGGACCTCAGGTAAGATAAATACCTGGAAAATATTTTCTTACAGCACTGCATTCAACAAGTCTGAATCTTTATAGCATTTCCTCATCTTCCAGAGCACACCTCATAGATTCCGTTCACTGTGAGTGTTCTATACGTCCTTGCTCTTCTTAGGATATCACAGCTCTTCAACTGGAACCCAGAGTCACCTAGAATTTACCCTTTCTCTCCACTCTGAATGGTTTGGATTTTTGTATATTGCAAATAAAATCATACAGAACATTTTGCACAGATGGCAAAACATTGATTTCATTAGACTCTGACCAGCCACTGAATCCTATTTAAATATTGGAAACAAGGATTGACACTGTTAACAAGAGCATCATGGTCACTGAAGCTATCTGCCTTTGTATTATTTAACCCACTTTGTTGTGATCCTTCACATTCATTTATTCACAACCGAATTGAGAGCAGACTTCTATTTGTCCACTCTACAGAAGCTACTGTACATTTTAAAGGATATTTCAATCCACAGTCACATTAACTACTCTTCAGTAAATTCTATTACATTGCTAGTCTGCTAAAAATATTAGTAATCCTGCAGAGCTTGCAGAAACATATCACTGTCCCGTGTTTAACACTGCCAGTGAAGTTTCACATCCAACTTCACACTGATCTTCAAAACAGCCTGGACACCCAAGGTTGCTCAGTCTTGCACAGATCTCTCAGACCCAGCACCTCTGAGGGCAAACTTAGAAACAGCTGTCCAGTTTCTTCTAACAGTGGAGTTAATCTCATTGGATCACAGATGAGTCATAGATTATGAACTCTGTAAGAAAATTACTGTAATTTCTACACATCTATTATATTATTCTGGGTTTTAGAAATCTATCCATTTTTATGTACCAGAAAGGAACACTATTAAGCACAGGTCCCTGAGGTAGTGACATCACACATATGAGTAACATTATACTCATATACTCAAGTGAATAACAGCAATTAATGAAAAAGGAGAGCACGGCTTTGATAAAGAGCAAAGAGAGGTATATGAAAAAGATAGGTGGGAAAAAAATGGAAGAAAGAGATTATGTAATTTTATAATTTAATAATAAGGGGAAATCATAATAACTTCTATGCACTAAAGTGTTTTTCATATTACCAAAAGCAATTATTATCATTATAGCTATATCTAAATCCATTAATGTTATATGGTAACTTTAAAGAAATACATCATTTATTAAAAATCAATTAGATGGAAAACTGTAATAG
This sequence comes from Arvicanthis niloticus, assembly GCF_011762505.2. Taxonomy (NCBI): domain Eukaryota; kingdom Metazoa; phylum Chordata; class Mammalia; order Rodentia; family Muridae; genus Arvicanthis; species Arvicanthis niloticus. The sequence continues at coordinate 72,668,141 of NC_047664.1, read as the reverse complement.
CTATTTCTTTGTTACGAATACCTATTAATACAGATGGACCTTTGAGTAGAAATATACTAAAAATTCACAGTATGCTACTACTCCATGATTCTCACCAGACTCAGTTTTTTGATGACACTGGGACTGTTTCAGCTCCCTGCCACTAGGCACAGGAGACCCTTAAAAGGTTTTTCAAAATTTTCTCTCTCCTGACCCTTTCCTATTTCTTTCATGGATTTCCTTATTCTTCCAAAAGTATAAAATCAGCCTGCATATGTGAATTCAGATTGTGACAAAGATCTAAGCTAAAAGTATGTTTTAAGTCCAGTGACCTCCTCAGCCTTTTGCAGAATTAATTTTCAAGTGTCTGTGAAATTCATCTGAGGATATTCTGATTGCCAGTAGGAATGAGGGCAGCTCAGGGGAGATGACTAACACATCATGAATACAAAATTATGAAGTCGTGCATGTGAAGTGGATCTAAAGTCAACTCATTTAAATTGGAGAAGAGAGGCGAACTGGGTCATTGTAAACATAATTGCTAGTTTTCAGATAATGGAAAATGACAAAAAAAGATTGATAAAAAATTCTCAGTTTTTAGCTGATTTTATTAATGATTCATAGTTCTTTACCATTCTTGAAAACAAATACACATTACCATAAAGCTGTTAAAGAAAAATTGGGCTTTTTTCAGTTTTTATAAAAATTTTTCTTAGGTAACACTCCGTAGATATTTGGGGTCACTGATAGCTATCTTTGCCTCTAGACTGATCTTTTTCTTTCAATATACAAATACCAGCTTATTGTTATAGCATGCTGTATGCTGAACACTGTTCTTAAACATTTGCATATCCTGACTAATTTAGCTGATCTTTTTAGGTTGATATTGTTGACTCCACTTCACAGATAACTGGACAGAAGAGTGGAGAGATACGGTAACTTTTCTAGGTATTACATAACCAGATACATATAACAACAAAATGTCACTGTTTTCAATACTGTACTCAGTGAAAAGATTGCCTGTAATTATTTTTCCAAATTCTGATGAATGAAGCCAATGTTTTTAAAAACATCAATCAACTACATGAATCTGAATTTATCAGAAGCTAATCAGGGTGGTGAATAGTTAAAAGAAGCTGGTTATCAGTGCATTTGAAAAATTGTGGTAAGATTTCCAGAGGCCATTTTCAGCTTTTGAATCAAGAACAGTATGTATATCAATAAGTATTCAGGGTGGTTCTCAGGGTGATAGAATCTCATAGGCTACCTGTGTCTCTTATCATGATGCCTTGGAAGTGTAAACTTAGTTGAGTTTATTTAGTAGCTGCCTACTGGCATCTTTTAATAGTGTCCTGAAAAGGTGAAGAAGAGCTGATCTGCTCAAAGAGTACATTTCCCATAATTATTTTTAGCTAGAAAAGTTTACTATCTAAAAGCATATTCTAAATTTAGTTTACTAACTAAAGCATATTCTGAATCACTGTGGTGGGCTAAAAGTCAGAAAATAGGCAAGACACAGGTACCTAAATAACAGTGCTCCACAGTGGAGAGAAAATTGTGCAGAGGAAGTAACTATGTGTCTGAGAGATAAAAGTTCCAGGCACTTTTGTAGAATTTGCTGGAGGACCACTGTGCATCTCTAACTTTGGACAGTAGAAACTGAAGACATAGGACACTTCATAGTTGACATAACTGAGAGGGAAAGAGAAAGAAGAAGAAGGAGGAGGAGGAAGAAGAAGAGGAGGAAGAGGAGGAGGAGGAGAGAGAGAGAGAGAGAGAGAGAGAGAGAGAGAGAGAGAGAGAGAATGAGATGCAAAGTGGACATGAGCCAAGTAGTGTGCAAAGCAAAGAAGTTGTCCAAGTTTGCAAGCATAGTAAGAGGAGGGACAACAAAAGACTTCAGCTCCAAGGCAGACTGATGTGATGAAAAGGCTCACTGAGGCAGATTATCAAACCCTTGTTGTAATAACATTTTCATGTACAATGACTCTTATGGTAACTGTTCTGTAAACAACATAGATATGGGAAAAAACTTAGCTATATCATAGAATCTTAGTTCAACAAACCCCCAAATTATTTTTAAAAATTGACACAAAAACATGTTGGAAATTCCTAGTTCTCACTCTAGAATTAGAAAAAAAGGCTAAGACCAGACACTTTCTTCTGCTTTATCCTGAGCAAATTAATGATGAACTTCAAACTTCCAAGTCTTCATTTGTAAATTGGGCACAAAATAGAAGAATTCAAAATGCAGCTGTAAAGATCAAAGAAAAGCCTATTTAGCATATAAAATCTACAAAGAATATCATTCCCAAGTGTACATCACAAAAAAATCAATAAATCTGTAAAATTACACCTTTCTGAATCAATTTACAAAGCTGAAGTTAGAGGAAAACCAATTTGCCTAAAGTTTACAGAAAAGTGGGAAAGCCCAGCATTCAATAATTGTGGCAGTTGCAAGATTTCACATGAGCCAATTTTGGGCAATATTTACATATGTACACACACACACATACATGCACACGCACATGCACACATTCTCAAAAAACTTTTCAATGAATCATAAAGTTTGAATCAGGATTAGCACAGAAGTTCACAGATGAAAAAGCAAGGGGCATTTGCACAGGTTTACAGACAGGCTAGCTCTTCAGTTCTTAGAATAAATACTGGGCAGAGGAGGAAGTTTAGAAAAGAGTTTCTACCCAGACAAGCCAGTGGCTTATCCCATCTCAAGTGGTCATCATTACACATACATAAAACAGTAAATGGACTCAGATTCATATACATATACCTTTATCCACGTGTGCGCAACCTCACGCACACACATATCAATAGTAATTTTAAAAAGAAAAGAGCTTGAGTTTGAGAGAGAGTGGTAGAGTGCACAGGAGCTGTTGTAGCAAAGAGGAAGGTGTGTGGATGACATAAAATGCAGCACTCACTTACGAAGAGAAAAATGTGATGAAAGAGAAAAGATTTCCCCTCAGCGCAACCATGGGATGAACAGAGAGTGTGGAGCGGCAGCTGCAAGCCATTCTCACGCTTTCAGCACTCAGCCTGAGCTTCTGCACGAAATGGAGCAAGTTTATTGTACAAAGGGCATTGTAGAGGATAGGGACTCCCCAGTCAGACCAACAGAGTCAACTAACCTGGACCCTTGGGGGCTCACAGACTGAACCACCAACCAAACAAAGCAAGATGGACTGGAGACTTACACACATGCAACAGATGTTCAGCTTGGTCTTCATGTGGATCCCCCCAAAACTGGAGTGGGGGCTGTCACTGAACCTGTTGCTTGCCTATGGGTTCCATTTCCCTACTGAGACACCTTTTCTGGTATCAGTGGGAGAAGATGTGCCTAATCTTACAGTGACTTGATGCGCCAGGGTGGGTTGATATCCAGAGGGACCTCGCTCTCCTCAGAGGAGAAAGTAAGGAGAGAATTGAGGAGAAACTGTGTGTGTGAGAGGGAGGGAGGACTGGAAAGAGGGCATGTGGATATTGGGATGTAACGTGAATAGATTAATTAATGGAAATAAAATAAAATTACACACACACACACACACACACACACACACACACACACTAGCAAGAAAGGAAACAGAAAATAATCTGTCTGTTGCTAGGAAAGGTGTAGAAGCACCTCCTGGATGAGACCATTATAGGTTCTACAGCTGAAAGAAGATTAGGATCATGGAGAATGCCTAGCAGAGGCAGATACACTGTTTTTACAGAGTATATTAACAACAGACAGTGCCACCTTTATCCTGATCATGAGTTTTGCAAGAGTTGAGTAGCATTGACAAGAAATCCACAGCTGAAAGACAGTCAAAAAATATGAGGAAGCAGAGGAAGAGGAAGAGAACGATTCCCCAGAGTTCAGACATAAAAAGAAAGGCAACTGCAGTTGAGGAAAACTGTTTACTCAAAGCAGTGCCCACCCCAAGACAAGGTAAATCTAGAAAAAGAATCCATGAAAAACTAAGGTGTCTGTAGCATCAGTGGAAGGCGACACAGGTAGACTGACCATGCCTTCTATACAGACGATAGGAGAAGAATGTCTACTTCCTAGAGTAAATGTCAAACTCCACCTCTCCTATACCACCCAAGATTTCTGCTTTTAACCAAGTAATGAAAATCGAGAAATAATCAGGAAGACTGAATGTGCAGGCAAGAGATAATAAACATTTAGATGATCATGTTTGAATGTAGTGTATGTAATTTAAAATGTCCTGAATTAATATTTGAAAGCAATTAATAGAAAAGATAGATAGGAGTTCCAGGTCAGGTAGGCATAGTGGTAAACAAAACATGCAAATGGTAGACATTCCAAACAAACAAATCAAGGTAAGATTGGTTTTTATAGGGTTGATAGAGTTCTGTGTACTTTTCCATTGCTGTGATAAGTACAATGACCAAAGCATCTTAGGAAGAAAGGGTTTTTCATCTGAAGGGGTTTATTTCACATGTATCTCATCATTGAGGGAAGAAGATGCTGGAAATCAAGGCAGAATCTTTAAGCAGAAATTACAGAGCAATGCTGCTTCCTGGCTTATTCCCAGACCCACATTCAGATACCTTTCTTGTATAATCCCAGAGCCACTTGCCTAAGAATGGCCCAACCTACAGTGGGCTGAGCCTCTCACATCAACGAACAATCAAAAAGATATCCACAGACATGCTCAGTGGCCAATCTGAAGGAAGCAATATTTCAACTGGGGTTCTCTCTTCCCAGAGGCATCAAGTTGACAATTAAGATTAGGCAATACAATTAGTTGCATCATTAACTTGGAGGTGAGCCAATAGAATTTATCTAAATTAGAAAAGAGAGACAAAAATGAGACAATGCCCAAAGACAAATAGGATATCATAAAATTACATGATTATATCTAATGGTCTAATATGTTTAGGACTGACAATAGAAAGAAAGAATAGGATGAAACATAAATAAAATTTGGTGAATAGTAGCTGATAATAATATTTTTTCAAAAGTAGTAAAACTTGCAGGTCATTCAATTAAGACAGAATCGAAAAGACAAGATACTATACACAGAAAAACAATGGAAGTAAAAGTGTAAGGTCTGTAGGTAACCATACAGATAAGACAAAAATGGAGTGAATGTTTCACATTATGAAAAGAAAAAAATACTGCCAAGCTAGAATTCTATGTCTACTAAAGTCCGTTCTAATAGCTGTGAGGCAATAGGACCTTCTGTGCAATACAGAAGGAGAGAATGAATTAGCAGTATTACCTCATACAAAATAATTTCTTTATTCTATAAAAGAAAAGTTTAGCTGAAGTTCTTGCCAAGAAAATTCCAAAAATTTTAGCAGAAGTTATTGCTGAAAAGATTAAAATAAGAATGTAATATTACATAAAGATGAAAATGCACTAGAACAATCACAAATCAAAGCTAGTAAATGTTTTATTGTTTTTATTTGTTTTACTTTTATGCTCCTTTATTTCTGCCTTTTTAGTATTCTTTTTAACTTCTAAGGAAAATCATGAATTCTTTGAGACAGCTGAGGAAATAAAAATATTCTAAAGATTAAATCTGATCTTATCAGTTTAAACACTGAGTGTTCATTTATAGTTTTCTTAAAAATAAAAAAGGTTTTAGAACAACTAGCAACATGATTTTAAAAGGACAATTAGCTAAACTATAATTGAAGAAGACTGTGGTATGCATGTCAGTGCCAATCCTCAGCCAAATGTGTTCTCAGTTTACACGCTGTTAACTCTGAAGAGGATCAAGGAGCTGATCCACGTATGTGACCTAGAGTAGTCGCAGGTATCAGGAAAGTATAAAATGACCATGATGAGGATAGGAGGAGCACTACAGGGGAATAGTAGTTCATGCTTGCTATGGAGAGGGAAGTGAAAAAAGCAAGCAAGCAAACAATAAACAGGTGAAGGAAACTTAGGTGGTGAGAAAGGAGCTTCGGCAACAAGGAGGAAGCTGAGCGGAGCAGGACTCAATAGTAATGATGCTTGAGAAAGCCACAGATAATTATACATCTTGTGATTATTTAAAATTACACATATATGCATGCATGAGTGCATGCACAAGTTTAACTGAAGTTATTTTACTTTGGGTGACAACGTTTCCTCCAAGATTCCTAGACTATTTAACAAAACCCAAGTACTAAGCATGGGGAAATTTCGTTCAACTTGTTGCTCAGGGAACACTAACAAAGGCCCAAAACAATATAGTTTATTTTTATCGCCCTTGGTACTTTCCAGAAAACTAAGATAAGACCCCATTGACGAAGATACACTCCACTTCAGGCACTGCATTTGGAGTATCAGTCCATATCTAACCTGGAAGCCTATTTATTGGGGACTAGCTCTCAAAGTTTCCGAGGAGCCATGTAAGCTACTAATAGAGAAAAGCAACCAATGGTCTATTCATCTGTAATGCCAATAAGCCATAGCAATGATTAGCGTAGCACAATATTCTGAAAGCGCAATAGTGGCACTTATATTTTAGGGACATACAATAGTCACATAATTGTTTTATAGGAAAAAAGTCATGCTTGACACTGCAAATGTAGCCAGTTATCCATAACTGGTGAGGCCATGTAATCTAGAGGATAACCTACAACTGCCAGTTTCCTAAACCAATAGAATTTCTAACTTCGTTCTCAATATTTATCCTTATAGCCACAGAGAGCATGCTCTCACCCCTCAGCAAAGAAGCATTTAGTGTGGGTGTGTAGCCAGAAATCATGGAAAACCACAACTGGTCAAAATGCAGAGGTCAACTGACCATGGAGGCTGCCCACCCCCCATTAATACATTTAAAGCACAACCCCTCTACTTTAGGCTCAAGGAACATCAAGGAAGAGGTGAAGGAACAATTGTAAGAATCAAAGGAACAAGATAGCTGCTTTGGAAATTCTCTTTGAAACAGACAGAAGACAAAACAAAACCAACAAAGGACAAAAAAGACATGATATGGAAGAAGGGGCAAATTGAGGAGAGAACTAAGGATAATTATGATTAAAAAATATTGAATGGCTGGGCGGTGGTGGCACACGCCTTTTATCCCAGCACTTGGGAGGCAGAGGCAGGCGGATTTCTGAGTTCGAGGCCAGCCTGGTCTACAGAGTGAGTTCCAGGATAGCCAGGGCTATACAGAGAAACCCTGTCTCGAAAAAAACCAAAAAAAAAAATATTGAATGAAGTAGCATTATATGGACTCAACAGGTTACATACATATATATCTAGGAATATATATGCATGCATGTGAGAAGAAAGGCCCTGAAAGAGAGCAGGGAAGAGAATAGGGGAAGGCTTGAAGAAAATATGCAATTTTGCTGTAATCACAAATTTAAAAGATTAAATTAAGAAAAGATACACTGTATGAAGTTCTCCTAGAATAAATAAAATTTATCAACAATATATTTTTGGAGTATTATTATTTAATCTTTTTTTACAATCCAGTCCTTATCCACCTCCTGGTCTGCCCTTCGACTGTTCCTTATCCTATTCCTCCTCCCCTGTCCCACCACTCACCTCCACCCCAGCAGACCTCTCTACTCCATGGGGCCTCAAGTATCTCAAGGGTTAGGTACCTCTTCTCTCAATGAGGCCAGACAAGGCAGTCCTCTGCTGTATATGTGTCGGGAGTCTCATAGCAGCTCATGAATGCTGTCTGGTTGGTGGCTCAGTGTTTGAGATATCTCAGGGGTCCAGGTCAGTTGAGACTTCTGGTCTTCCTATGGGGTCTTCCTCCTCCTCTTCAACTTCTTCCAGCTTTTCCCTAATTCAACCCCAGGGGTTCCTGTTTTCTGACCATTGGTTGGGTATAATTATTTGTATCTAACACTTTCAGCTGCTTGTTGGGTCTCTCAGAGGGCAGCTATGCTAGGCTCCTTTCTGTAAGCACACCATAGCATCAGTAATAGTGTCAGGCCTTTGAGCCTCCCCTTGAGCTGGATCCCAATTTGGGCTATGATCAGGTATTGGGGTTCAGGAGTGAAGCCCTGAGGGCCAGCAGAAAGAATGAAAGCAGGCAAGCTAGGGAGGTAGGAGGTAGAGGGGACTTTCTAGAATGTACCAGAGACCTGGGAAGTGAGAGACTTTCAGGACTCGAAGGGAGGGACCTTAGATAAAATGCCCAACAGTTGGTAGAGGGAACTTGTAGAGTCCATCTCCAGTAGAAAGACAGGGCATCAAAACTCTAGTTTAAATGCAAATAAGAAACACATAAAATTAAGGCACTGCAGAATGTAAAAATTCTTCTAGCAAAGTACTTTAAATCTCACTAATTTCTTTTATTTTGCTGGAGTTGATAATATGTCTTTCCTTCCAGTTGTCAGTGTGATATACCTAATAATAAAGATTCTAGGACAAACAAATAAACAAACAAAAAGCAAAAGGAGAAAGATTTCCCCTCCTTTACATAACCCATTTGGTGGAAAACCAGTGACTTGGAAATCTTCATGGTATAGTCTACAAATCCCTCAACTCAACATATCATCTCCCCCCACCCTTGTCCACTTTCTTCAGTCTGGCACTGTTGTTATCTGTGCTCCAATCCCAAAGAAAGCACAGCATCCAGTTGTCTACATGAAAAAGTAAGAATAACCCTCCATCCTTTGATCCTCAAGGTAGGCAATCACAGGACCTTGTTAAGTCTGCCCTCCTTAGATACCATGAGCTACATCCACCACTGAAACTGTATTTCTTCATCTAGGCTATTCAAATGATGTCATTAATCTCTAGCTCTGTCTGTTTATTTTTCAATTCAATCTGATGGGGCTCAAATTCTAATCCTCTTATCCTACAGATATTAAGTTCCACATCCTTGATGCCCAGTGTGGGTGTCCCACCATCTTATTATTTTCTGGACCCTTGTACAGTTTGAAGTTCTCAAAGTTTTCTTTTAGCTTGCTTATCTCTGAGGCCTCACACTGGCTGCTCTTGAGCTAAGCAGTGTCTCACCCTCCTTTAGAAAGCAATTTCAATCATATCTCTCCAAAGATTTATATTTGCTCCTTAATTTTATATCAAAGATGAGCATCAACATGTCATACCTATTCCAATGGTACTATCTGTTATTTCTGACATTTTTCTTTTTTAAAAAATAATTTATTTGGGGGTTGGATTGGGAAGGGGAATAATGACTGGACTGTAAAAATTATTAAAGAATAAAAATAGTAAAAAATAATTTATTAATGCAACCATTGTCATTTTCATGTTCTGCTCTTTCTTTTAATGTATACCAACACTGCATTACGTTTTCCTATCTATATTTCCTTATGCTCCCTAAAAGTAGGTAAAAAAAACTTCATTCCCAGATCCACATTTCTGAAATGGTATATAATGAAAGATGGTAACTTATTATTTGTTGTTAATATTTTCTGTTGACTAACACAGCAAAAAGTTGCTATATTGGCTAAGGGACCTTAGTGCTCTTGTAGAAGAGCAGATTTTATGCCTGAGCACCTGTATCAGAGAGCTAACAACAACCTGTAACTCCAGCTCCAGGGGATTTGACACTCTCTTCTGGGCCCCATAGGCATCTGTACCATGTGTTCACAAACATAAATGAATAATTTTAAATGCTATACTTCAAATCATAACTTACCTGATCTTTCCTTCCTATATGGATCCCTTAACTGCTGTCCTTGTTTGAAAATGCAGACTTGCAAGCTTGTGAAACTGGAGCACCTTCATCCTACACCTTAGTGGCCAAGTCTTTATGACCACTTGCCAAGACTGTAAGACTCTTGGTCATTGTCAATTTGTGAAGTAAAAGCTAGCCTCTATGCTAATTAAAACAAGAGTAGAGTTTATCTGAGGTCTTAGAATGAGCACCACTCTCCTACCTAGAAATACATGCCGAGTTGAAGAAGGCATTTTGGTGAAAATGCATTGCTAGCTTTGAAGAAAGATAGACACATCTTTCCTTTGTGTTACTTTTTTGTAATAAGCATCAGATATCTAAGGGCCAAGTGCTCAAAATCAGGGCACAGCACTTTCTGGCTGTGTGTTTTTCCATAATTGGCTTTGTTGCTTTGTTACCTGAAAGAGAGCTGTGTTTTCATCTTGAGATGTTTCTTTCTGCGACAGCTATATGAGTCCACATATACACACTTAGAAAAAAGCCAAACACAAACCATAAACTGTATACTTTAAGTGTCACAGGACATGTTTGGTATAGATGATTTCAGGCAGAAATGATGCCTGTTCTCTTCACTTCTGGTATTAAAAGAATCTGTTGGTTGTTATGTTGGTGAAGGATGTGGATCAAAAGATGGAGATTAAAATAAAGGTATTTTGCATCTCAAGTAAATGTACACACAATGCCAAGTGGAAACAAGGCAATGATAACTTATAATAAGATCTCCATTTTAAATAATCTTCTCTTACATTTAAAAGTTTTTTTTACAAGGCACAGTTACACTTTAGTTCCACATTGCAGTTTCCACTATTATGAGGACCTTTTTCTGAAATACAACTTTTAGTTTTGTGATAATATCCTGGCTTCATACATGATTTGCCATAAATGAAAATATCAACATCATAATTCATTCATAGCAAGACATTGCTGTGCACTACATATTGAGATAAGCAGGGTGGGATATAGCCCAATTCTAAAAGAAGTAAATGCAATCAGACTTTGTTAAAAAAAATAAAAAAATAAAACAGTGAAGGAAAACTCACATACAATTTTTGGCATATGGAGGGCTAAGTCTGCCATATTAACATGGCACAACATTGTTGCCAGTTGACTTTGGGGACTTTTCATGTCCTCCAACCATATGCTAAGTTCTATGCTACTTTTTGGTCACTCTCAGTATAATATGCCTCTACATGTCTCATTTATCTTAGCACACACTTCTATGATACATATGTGTCTATATTAACTATCAACATTTGGATGGTGATTTATTTTTTATTGTGATATATGAGTAAAATTGGCCTTGCCATGGGTCTCTCCACCATTAAGTGTAGAGGTCTTACTCCTACTGTATGTATCATAGCACAGTTATCTTTTCCCTGTCTTTTTCATTAATAAGGCCTGTAACATAGGACTTAAATTGTCTCAACCAATGAATGTGTTGTTGTTGGATGAGGAAGAGGAAGAGGAAGAGGAAGAGGAAGAGGAAGAGGAAGAGGAGGAGAAGGAAGAGGAAGAAGAAGAGGAAGAGGAAGAGGAGGGAGAGGAAGAGGAAGGAGGAGGAAGATGTAATCAACATGTGTAGGCTCAACAAGAAAGAAGGAGCTCATTTTACTTAAAAATGTTAAACCAGAAATAAAAATAAGTCTAGAATCAGTTGTATGTAAAAATAATCAAAGTGGTCCAACTTCAATGGTCAAAAATAAAACCCATTACATTTCTTCTTTCTTTCAAGAAATACAATTATCTTTTCTGAATATTTTCCTGGGGAACCTTATATCCCAAGTCTCACTCAGCCTCCCAAAATAAAGCCATCTGAAATCAACTTCAGTGGGTTTAGATTTTATAAGGTTTTATAAAAATACAATTTTAAAGAAAACTGATTTTCAGTTAACATATTTCTCCCTGATTTATTATTCTTAATGTTAGTAAATAAACATTTTTATTAAATTTTATTTTAGAAAACATTGCAATTATTTGACTTTATAGCACTTTAATGAGAAGTAGATTCTAATTCCCTAAAACTATCAAGGAAAACAGCACTGTCTTTAACTGACCTTGATGTCTTCAAAACCATGAACATAAAACTTTAAAAATCTCAAGTAAATAAGTATGTTTGCCTTATTATATTCCTTTGTAGAATAACCTTTGACTAGTTTCTAGAGTAAACTAGAAAATAAATATCCTTAAACGAAATCACAGAGGCAACTTTATAGCTGAATGTGTTTTTTGCAGTCAATAAAGAAGATATTTAAGAAGTTTGTTTACAGAAAAGTGCACCACTGGCTTTTAGAAGTGAATTTAATGATCATGAAGGAGGGGCCTGCTGATGGCGAAGTGTGCAGGCATGGGGGCGGATGTAGCAGCATGCCCAGCTCAGTTGGCAAAGTTCCTTATGCATCGGGTACTGCTTCTCTTTGGCTTTTTTGCTCAAAGCCACCCACCCAACATCCTTAGGGAGACCTTTTTACAGGTAGGATGGAATGAAAAGTTAGAAAGCAAAGAATCAGAAGTTCTACTCTGAAATGCTGCGTATTTCCCAAGCCTTTGAAGGAGCAGCACAGGACTTGAGAACAAAGACAAGAAACAATCAACCCTCTCAAAAACTCTTTCTTATTCAATTTGTACCGTAAAACTTTCTTATTTTTGTCTAGAAAGACAATTACGGTTTTAATTGTTACTACAGGTTTCTAGGAGCAGGTCACCATGAACTCCTGAGTTATGGTCAAGGATCAAAGTGACAATCTCTTTCCTTTAAGGCATTTAGAAGATGTCTCTCAATGAGCTAAACAATACAGTAATAAAGAATGCAGTGTGAATAGTATGTTATTCTTGGAGAGGTGAAATTTGTTTGCTACCATACTGCATCTTTGTTCTGTTTTGTACCTGGGAAACAGGACTCAGTTCCTCCCTCCTACCAGATACAATGGCTTCCTGCTGCCTGCTGCCTGCTTGTACCTGCTGTTTGAAATGGAGTGGCCTATGGCTTATTAAAATGCTTGTAATTTGGTGGCCTTATCAAACACAAGAAAGAGCTTCCTTCCCATAGCTACACCTACAGTCATAACATGAGCCCTTTCACTTGCGAAGGAAGGTAGAGGATAGCTTATATTGCTCTGTAAGTCAGACACATGATGACTTGGAATCCATCATTAGAAAGGTAAAATGTTTTTGCCTGAATGTAAGAGCTTAGATAAATGGCTTCTAAAAGTTCTGACTTTTCTAACAATGATATTATGTAATCAGCTACTAGACGGGGTCACTATAGACTAAGAACATGTTGATGAACAATACTCTGGGGCCACACTGCCATTCTAAGCAATAATTGCAGTCTCTCACCACCCCCCACCACCTCTTCAGCTTTACGTAGTGTAATTGGTAATCTTCATTTTCAACCTAAATAGATTTGTAATCAGTATGAAAACTCACCTTGGATGTGCCTAATAAGGAAGTTCCAGATGCTAGGAGTAAAGGATTAGATAAAAAGGAGAATCACGTGGAATGCCAGCATCGACTGCTCTCTGCTTCTCTACTCCAGTGTGACCAGTTTCTCATGTTCTTACTGCTTACCTACCCTCAGTTGTTCATGCTTCCTCATGCTATCCACACTGTGATGAACTGTTCCCTTCAAACTGGGGTCAAATACCTGAACTGTTAGGTAGCTTGTCACAACTAGATAAGTCACAAATACATATAGCTATTTATCTTTAGGCAACTCCTATAAGCCCGAGTTACAGAAGATGTCAACTTTAGTGTAAATTCATCCATAATGCTATGAAACCTAAAAATATCTACAGGTTAGGCTTTATTATAAAAGAGTATTGGATATCTTACTTGAATAACAGTAACAATAAAAAGCAATATGAACATTTAATAGAAACTCTATCTAGGAGAGGAGGGAAGCAGTTTTCAATGACAAATAATAGAAGGTCTTAAAATTCCCCTGTGAGAATGACAATGTTTACTTATGAAGTTTTATGATAAGATGCCAACACAGAAATGAGCTTTTTAACCAGGCCTAGAGAATCAATAAGTCCCCCAAAGCAAATGGTACACATATTGATTTGAAGTGGGACTGGAAGACTAAACTCAGAAAAGACAAACTCATGAAGTTGAAATGGAAACAAAAGGGACAAAGAAAGACATTCAGTTGAAAAGCACTTGTGTGCACAGACAACTAAATTCCAGGGAATCCTGAGAAAGGTTCCAAGTATCAAAAGAAACTACATGGCCAGCATCAAAGGTGCTTCCACAAAAGAAGAGGCTGTGAAAAGGGCGCACAGAGAAAAGGAGCACACACTGAGAAACAAAAGGGAGCACACACTCAGAAACAAAAGGGAGTACACACTCAGAAACAAAAGGGAGCACACACTCAGAAACAAAAGGGAGCACACATTCAGAAACAAGAGGAAGCACACACTCAGAAACAAAAGGGAGCACACACTCAGAAACAAAAGGGAGCACACACTCAGAAACAAGAGGAAGTGCACACTCAGAAACAAAAGGGAGCACACATTGAGAAACAAAAGGGAGCACACACTCAGAAACAAAAGGGAGCACACACTCAGAATGCACATTCAATTCTAATCAGCTCAGTAGATGATACAGACTGGGTAGCAAGTAAATTTCACAATCACAGAGACTCATGGTTTACACATGAACTGAGGTTTGAATTAATTAATTAATTAATTAATTTATCTATGTTTTCTTCTTTTTAGTATTTAAAAGCTACTAATACTACAAACTCATAATTGAAAATGAGACACATTGAAGGATTCTATGGCAACCTCTTGTCTTTCCCCCACTGAGAGAGAAACAATCCAGACAGGAAGCTGTAAAAGACAGTGCTTAAAATGTATAATAAAGATGATGAAGTGTAGCTCCTCACAGTTGATGGTTTCTAAGACGGGGTGGGGGAAGGACTCAGTTTTATTTAAGTGGCTGTCCGCTGGGACTTTGATGATGCTCCAGTGAGTACATGGGCAACACAAATTGTACTTGCTCTATTTTTCCTTTTGGTGGGGAGGGGTGGCTCAAGGATGGGATGGTGAACCTGAAAGAAGTAAGTTAGTGTGGTCAGTGTGCATTCCATGGTATTCCCAAATAATTAATAAAAAAAATGTTACATTAAACAAATAGAAAAACCTACCAATAAATTCTAGGAGACCCATCCAAACGGTTGTTCTCTAGTTAAAGTAGGGGCTTATGAGAGTAAGGTGATTGATTAATAGAGCCTTCTCTGAAAAAAACCTAAGTAATCTAAGGTAAGATGTGAAATTACTACTGAGTATTGAGGGTAAAGTTTTTAAGACTTGTATTTAGGCTGTGTAGAATTATGATATTATAATAACATGAGAAAAATGATTCAAGATTATTCTATTTTAATTCTCTTATCATTCACTTATTAAATAAATACATATCAAAGACTATTTATGTGCCTGGCAACAGTTTAGATACTAGATGATCAGTATCACTTTAAACTAAGTTGTAACATAGTACTTGAGAGTTACTATACCCTTATTTAACACTGTAAAAGTATACTGCTGGTCTTATGGTATACTAGTGGTTCTTATGGATGGATACAAAAAAGGCATTTTTAGATCAATAACAACTGCATATTTTGTATGAGGAGATGCCTTAATCCAGTCAAATAATTACACCACATTTTGTACAGTAACTGCAGCTGGAGCTCTTACTTGATTGAGTTTGGGTTAGTCAAATACCATTCTCTGTGATCTATCTGCTGCCTTTAAGGACAGATAAGGAAATTAAAGGGGGATATAACTGGCCCCATCAGCCTTGTATCATTCAAGTCCTTGAGGGCACCACTAATTTCTACAGTTCCTTCAGGGATGAAATATTGGCTTTGATAACTATTTTGGAGTAAGAGTCAACTCCAATGGCTTTTATTTGTCTTTTTCAGTCAT